>NC_142766.1:4336666-4700000 GCF_054948205.1 Urtica dioica subsp. dioica | reverse complement strand
GACCGTTTGAAGTGGTTTGTATGCATGCCGACACATGTCGCTTGAAATGCAGTGGCACAATAGAGAACGTGTCAAGGAAGAAAGCGTTCTGCGACATCCTGCTGATGGAATACCGTGGAAAAATCTAGACCAGAGATATCCATATTTTGCTACAGAGTCGTAGACCGTTCGGCTTACACTCGCATCTTATGGGTTCATCCATTTGGGGAAACGAGTTTAGCGTACAACATATGCTGGTGGTACTGACAGCCTATTGTTGGAATTGATCTAGGGTTTAAGAAAAAGATTAAACGCTTCGGGAAGCGGCGGAATTTTAAAAAATTTATTTTCAAGTAAAAACAGTTTTTACTAACCTAGACAAAGAAGCAAGTACATGTAATTAAAAACCAATATGAGCTAAGAGTTTACTAACCTTTCTTGAAGCTTGAACTTTGAAGAAGCTTTTGGAAAGTTTGCAACGCTCGTCTCCCCTCGCAGCACGTCTCTCTTCCTTTCCTCGGCACCTCGAGCAACCACGAAAGTTTCTATCACTAAATCACTCGAAATAAAGGAATTAGTGAGTGGGCACTTTTAAACACTACGACTTAAGAATGAGTCTTGAAGTCGCAGAGCTAAACACTAGGTCAAATGAGGACCTAGGTGCCAAAACAAAAAATCGAAAATGAAGAGAGAGGGAGAGAGAGGATCGGCCACAATGTCTAGAGAGAGAGTCTCTCAATCTCTAACTTGTGTGGAATGAGAAAAATGAGAAGAATGATGCTCCTATTTATAGGAGAGGTCTTACCTTCAATAAGGTAGTTTCCTCTTCTATAGAATATCACATATTCATGAGCCAATTTCCCTTTTTCTTTAATGAGGCACACGGCCAAGACTTGCCAAGCAAGTCCTTAGATTTGTTTCCTCTTTTATTTGCTTCTCTCTTGACCCTTATGGCCGAAATTCCCTTATGCCATGCATAGGAAATTTGTTTCCTCTTTTTCTTTTGGCAAGTATCTAAATACATTTATGCACAAAATAAACTCTCTTTCCTCTTGGGTAGTAGGCGCCCAAATCTTCTAGAAAGGCTTCTAGAATTTTCTTCACTTGTTCATGACAACATAAGAAAAGGCGCATTTAGAATTTTCAATAAAATTCTTATGAAATGAAATTGATCCACAAGGCCCAATGATCAAGTCATGGCCGAGTGACATTAAGTCATCAAATGAACTTGTCAAAAAATTTATTGACATTCATTTCATCCTTTGTCTCAAAAGACGAAAATACCCTTTTGACAATTTGCGTTCTTGTTTTGACCTAGCTTCCAGTTTAACTATTCCTATCGATGTGATTCGTGACAGTGACCTCATGGACCCAAATGAACAAAGCTTGAGCTAAACACTTGGACTCAAAAGTTCACAAACCTTTTCCAAGTTTAGCTTAATGCCAACTGACTCCACTAAAGAGCTGACACTGAAAATCTCTCGGTTCAAATGAATTTATTTTCTACTCAAGAATTCAACCTAATTATGATGAGCGGATCCACTGAATATTATCTATGTTTACCCTTCATGAATGTCATCAGCTAGTCGGGATTTACTAAATTACCATTTTACCCTTCTAGTTGTTATTTCCTCAACTCCTTTATCGCTTGTGAATAAGTTAGAAACAATGTATTGACGAGGAGCTAACAAGTCACATTGTTTCATCCAAAAGAGTCAGGACTCAATTTGGACACTGGCCAGTTCATTTATTCACACTCCAAGGAATAAAGCATGAGGTGACATACATTGCATTTCAGCAATCTTGTACATGAATTCCATATCCATGAGAACTTCACAAAGTTACTCATGACATTCTCACAACTTAGTATTTCACCAATAGGCCATGTTCGGAATCACATAGTGAGTCCGAACTCTGACTTTCTCAAATGAGAATACTAAGGTGTGAAATGACATGTCTCATTTCAGGATTAAGGTAAGCATGATGCAATTCATACATAGTGACTTCGAGACATAAGAGGTTAAATGGTTTGTTCTTATCTTGTCTCTAGAAGTGCACTGGTCAATTCAGTACCTTCGGAAGATACCTAGAAGAACTATAGAGTCTCCAACTCTCAATGCCTCATAACCAGACATCATAGATTCTTCTAACAATCATACTGAGGTCAATAGTCCTTTGACCCTAAGATTGCGAATATATCGTTTTAAGCAAACTACGAAGAGTTTGTTCATGCAAATCTACATTTGTCTCTTCGTAAGTTGTTAAGTTTGTTTATGGACTAAAAGACTAAGGTTTTATCATAAAGCTTCAAACAAAGAAAGAATGAATGAACGTTTCAACTTTATATTAATGAATAAGCAATTACAAGCAAGAGTCTTCGCAAGACTATATGACATCAAATGTACATAAATAGACACTACTACTCTTCTTGTGGGCACTATTGACAACAAACTCCCACTTGACTCAAAGAAGATGTGAGTAGTCCTACATGCCTAATCCCTCTCGAAGTTGGTCGAAGACCATGTTCGCTAGGGCCTTGGTGAATGGATCTGCCAGAGATCTACTTCACCTCCACGTCTCCGCGCTGCGCGATCTCACGAATCAAATGGTATTTCCTCTCAATATGTGTAGAGCGCTTATGGCTTCGAGGTTCCTTTGAGTTAGCGACAGCCCCACTATTATCACAATAAAGGGTCATGGGCTCGTCGACGTTCGGAACAACTTCCAAATACTTAAGGAATTTTCTAAGCCATACAGCCTCTTTGGATGCTTCACAAGCAGCTACATATTCTGCTTCCATTGTGGAGTTAGCAATGCAAGATTGCTTAATGCTTTTCCACACAACAGCTCCACCATTAAGGATGAACACAGATCCCGAAGTGGATTTCCTGGAATCCTTATCCGCTTGAAAATTGGAGTCGGTATATCCCGTCATAGTCAGGTCAGTACCTGAGTATGTAAGCATCAAGTTCCTAGTTCTTCGAAGATACTTAAGAACATGCTTATCAGTAATCCAGTGCTCGGGTCCAGGGTTGGATTGGAAACGGCTAACTACGCCAACGGCGAAACAGATGTCAGGTCTAGTGCAAAGCATAGCATACATGAGGCTTCCTACGCCAGAGGCGTAAGGAATCTTCCTCATGTCTTCAATCTCTTGTGCAGTCTTTGGAGACTGGTCCTTAGATAGTGAAACTCCATGCCTAAAGGGTGTTTGGCCCTTCTTGGAGTCTTGCATCGAGAAGCGATCCATTACCTTATCAATATAAGATGCTTGAGTGAGCGACAGGGTCCGGTTTTTCCTATCTCGAAAGATTTGGATCCCCAGAATGTACGCGGCTTCTCCTAGATCCTTCATATCGATTTGCTTTGCCAGCCAGACCTTAACCTCGGATAACTTACCCACGTCATTACCAATGAGTAGTATATCATCGACATATAGCACCAGAAACACAACTTTGCCTTCGTGTATTAACTTGTAAACACAAGGCTCATCTATTGGCTGTTCAAAGCCAAAGCTCTTTACAGTTTCATCGAATCTAATATTCCATGACCTAGATACTTGCTTTAATCCATAAATGGACTTAAGCAACTCACAAACCTTGGTCTCTTGACCTTCTTCCACGAAACCGTCTGGTTGAGCCATGTAAATGCGCTCGTCAAGATTGCCATTCAGAAAGGCTGTCTTGACATCCATTTGCCAGATCTCATAGTCGAGAGCTGCAGCTATGGATAGGAGTATGTGGATGGATTTAAGCATCGCGACTGGCGAGAAGGTTTCTTCATAGTCAATCCCTTCTTGTTGGGTATAACCCTTCGCCACAAGTCGTGCTTTGAACGTCTCGGCGTTCCCATCAGGACCCCTTTTCTTCTTGTATATCCACTTACACCCTACGGGTTTAATCCCTTCAGGAAGGTCTACAAGTTTCCAGACATTGTTGACATACATCGAGTGCATTTCAACTTTCATGGCGTCAAGCCAAAGGTTTGATTCAGAACAAGCCATCGCTTGGTTATAGGAAACAGGATCATCCATGTCAGAGACGGCTACAAGAGAGTCTCCATAAGACATGTACCTGTCAGGCTTTTGAGTAGCCCTCCCACTACGTCTAAGTACTACTTGACGAGATTCTGATGAGTTAGGTTGTGTTTCAGTTGGGGTAAGAACAGTTCTTACAGATGAGGTAGAAGCTTCCTCACCCAACTTTTCTTCAAGCACAATTTTACTTCTAGGTTTCGCATCCTTCATAAAGTCCTCCTCAAGGAAACGAGCATTCGTGCTAACGAAAGTCTTATCGTCCTCGGGACTATAGAAGATGAAACCTTTGGTTTCCTTTGGATATCCCACAAACAGGAACAATTCTGACCTACTAGCCAACTTGCTAGTCTTTTGCCTTAGCACATGTGCAGGGCAACCCCAAATTCGGATGTGGCCCAAACTTACTTTACGGCCAGTCCATCTTTTATAAGGAGTACCAGGAACCGTTTTAGACGGAACTTGGTTCAGAATGTAAGCGGCTGTTTCGAGGGCATATCCCCAAAAGGAAAGAGGGAGTGATGAGTAACTCATCATTGATCTAACCATCTCCATAAGAGTTCGGTTTCTTCTCTCTGACACTCCGTTTTGTTGAGGTGTGCCAGGTGCGGTAAGCTGAGAAGCGATACCTTCTTCTTTAAGAAAGTCATCGAACTCTCCAGACATATACTCACCACCTCGATCACATCGAAGGGTTTTGATCACTTTGCCAATTTGCTTTTCCACTAAAGCCCTAAAGACCTTAAATACGTTAAAGGTCTCGGATTTGTGTTTGAGCAAGTAGACAAACCCATATCGTGAGTAATCATCGGTGAAGGTAACGAATTATTCGTATCCTCCACGTGCCTGTTGGCTGAGCGGACCACATACATCAGAATGTACTAGTTCCAGCAACTCAGTGGCTCTTCGACCCTTATCGGAGAAAGGTCGCTTAGTCATTTTTCCTTCTATGCAGGATTCACAAGTAGGTAGTGAACCTATTGCAGAGTCTTGGAGTGTACCATCCCTCACAAGTCTCTTAATCCTATCTAGACTGATATGACCAAGTCTCAAGTGCCAGAGGTATGTTGATTTTGTTAGATCGGAGGATTCAGAAAGTTTGATCCTCTTTGGCTCCCTAATTAGATCATTATCTATTTCGGTGTCTAAAAGAGAAGGTTTAGTGGGATAGATGTAGAAAAGAGCATTCTTCATACATGCATCAGTGACAAAAGAATTATCAGGAAACGAAATACGAATTCCATTCTTAATGAACTTTAAACAATAATCTTGCTCACGAAGACGAGCAACGGATATTAAGTTGTTCCCAAAGGTAGGAACAAAATAAACATTATTCAAGTTTAAAGTGCGGTCTTCAAACGACAGCGTCACGGTTCCCACAGCCTTCGCGGACACCAGGCTCCCATCACCCCATTTGAAACAGAACTCGCCTTCCTCTAAGCTTTTGGTTTTCTTGAAACCATTCAAGGAACAACAAATATGGTTAGTAGCAGCGGAGTCAAGAATCCACGTTGATACATTATCAGCTACTAAGCATGCTTCGGTAACTAGTACAGTACTATGTTCCTTTGCTTTGAGATAGGCAGGACAGTTCTTTTTATCGGCCTTGTAAGGTCCCTTCTCAGTTATAGAGGCGGAGGCTTTGTGCTCAGTAGCATGTGCCTCTCCTTGATTCCTCTTTCTCTTAGTGAGACCTACAGCAGTGTGAAGTTCCTCCATAAGCTTGGTAACAGTGTACTCTAGCTTGTTAATGGAGTAGTTCATCTTGGAGGTATCAAGAGATGCGGGGAGAGTTTCCAAGATCATATCTATGATATTCTTCCCATCAATCTGAGATCCTAGGATTTCCATTTTAGTCAGAAAACTAATGATCAGTATCATGAAGTCTCCAACAGGAGTCCTAGCCTGCATATGACAGTTCATAAACTGTCGGACTGCTTGTAGCCTTGTTTGACGCCTTTGCCCTCCAAACATCTCAAGGAGATTGTAGAGCATGTAAGCGGCAGTCTCGAAGTCACGATGTTGCTCTTTCAGCATATTGTTCATAGATGCCAAGATATAGCACCTCACAATCTCATCGGATCGAAGCCAGGCCGCTAAGGCGTCATTGTCCTCTTGAGTTGAATCATCATTCGTCAGAGGAGGACACGGGGTGGTGAGTACCCATTTGTGCTTGTTAACGGTAGGTATTATGTCGATGTTACGTTTCGAATCTACGTAGTTTTCGTTTTCGAGTTTGATCGAGGAAAGAAAGATAGAGAGATGGTTGAGAGACATATTGCCTATATAAGTTGAAACAAGTTTATGATTAGTCTTTAGTTTAGGATTTAAGTTTTATTAAGACTTTTATAAAATCCAAAGGTGTTATAAACCAAACGATAATTTACTCCCTCAAGAGAAGGCCACAAAAAATCTCCTTTTATAAGTAAATGACACATCATTAATGCTAAGCCAAGATGTCAATACATCTATTTTGACTAGCCACCTTGTAAATTGGTTTGATCACTCACATCCTTTCGCAGGGCCTCGAGGGAGGATTACTAGGGATTGAGCCTAAGTGTGCAACCAACCACTTAGTCCAAAAGATCAACTTTGAAAAACAATCCCCCAAGGGGAGGCCTTGCCATCATCGTCTCACTCTCGGACGTAGCTCATTGAGCAATGATCAGAGCAAAGCGCCCTTGAGTACTCTCATTTAAGAGAGGGCCACGAGGGTGACTCTTAGTCCGGCGACACTTGCACTTTTCATTAGTGTTGGGGATCGTGGGTTACAAACAACAAGTATAACCCTCCCACTTAGTTTTTGGAGTTGGTTCATCGACTCTTATAAGTTCGGAAACAGATTTCCTAGTTAGAGAGCGACAGAGCGGACAACTAGAACAGAATCCTAGATTGACATGTTCAGAGTAGTATTAGTGCATAAAGGCACAAGGTACATACTCGATCTTTTCCTATTTTCTATTTCGGGAAAGTGCGTGAGGGAAGTGTGAACTTCAACTCACTCGAACACTTGAAAGTTTGAGATTACACATCTTTTTATTTTTCGGCTTCTCTACAAGGAGACCTCCCACTCAAATTTTCAAGAGCATATAGATTTTGAACATATGTGATATAGATATAGTTTTGAAAACATTTTGAAAACTTATTTGATTTGGATGACAAAATATTTTCAAGTTTGAAAGTGAAAACGGTTTTTCAAAATTCAAACTAGTTTTGTAAAACTTCAATTTCAATTAAACTTTCAAAAATCAAAACATTTTAATCTTACACATCATGTTTATAATCATATGAAAAACATTTTTGCTCAAGAAAATTTTCTCATTAGAGTTCTATAACTCATGGTAGTGGGGTTTGAAAATCCGGATTTCTAAAAAACTGGAGTTTCAGACAGCCGCGCACCTCGGAGTAAAATCGTCATATCTGGCGGCTCCGATGTCCTTTTGAGCCGAAACCGGTGGCATTGGACAGAGGACAAACAGAGCTTTAATTTGATTCAAGAATCACTAAATTTAGATTTCTGAGCAGAGAGTTATGCCACTTTTAATGCGGATTTACTCCAGCTCGAAGAAAAAGAAATAATTAAAGCTCGGTCCTTTTTAGGTGGGAAAAAGAATCGAGTGTAACGGAACGTTTTATGAAGGTTGTTAAATCTTTTATTTGTGTTTTATTAGCAAGGTAATAACAAGGCATAAAAGGAATAACAACAAGCATAAAACGATTCAAGTAAAAATAAGAAACTAGCAAGATAACAAAACTAGTCACAAAATTTTACTCGAAATTTCTCAAACCTTTAAAACACGTTTTTCAATATAAAAAATTAAAAACTTTTAGAACTGATTCTAATGTGTTTTAAAAACATCCCAAACTCATAGAAAATCAACATGATTTTTAATTTAAAGGCATGAGCAATAAATTAAAAAAAAAAACCTAAGATAACAATTCTAACTTGTCACAAAATTAGTAAACTTTCGAAAACGATTTTCAAGCTCATAATTTTAAAAACATGTACATGCATCTCTTTGACCATAGCTCTGATACCATTTGTTGGAATTGATCTAGGGTTTAAGAAAAAGATTAAACGCTTCGGGAAGCGGCGGAATTTTAAAAAATTTATTTTCAAGTAAAAACAGTTTTTACTAACCTAGACAAAGAAGCAAGTACATGTAATTAAAAACCAATATGAGCTAAGAGTTTACTAACCTTTCTTGAAGCTTGAACTTTGAAGAAGCTTTTGGAAAGTTTGCAAGGCTCGTCTCCCCTCGCAGCACGTCTCTCTTCCTTTCCTCGGCACCTCGAGCAACCACGAAAGTTTCTATCACTAAATCACTCGAAATAAAGGAATTAGTGAGTGGGCACTTTTAAACACTACGACTTAAGAATGAGTCTTGAAGTCGCAGAGCTAAACACTAGGTCAAATGAGGACCTAGGTGCCAAAACAAAAAATCGAAAATGAAGAGAGAGGGAGAGAGAGGATCGGCCACAATGTCTAGAGAGAGAGTCTCTCAATCTCTAACTTGTGTGGAATGAGAAAAATGAGAAGAATGATGCTCCTATTTATAGGAGAGGTCTTACCTTCAATAAGGTAGTTTCCTCTTCTATAGAATATCACATATTCATGAGCCAATTTCCCTTTTTCTTTAATGTGGCGCACGGCCAAGACTTGCCAAGCAAGTCCTTGGATTTGTTTCCTCTTTTATTTGTTTCTCTCTTGACCCTTATGGCCGAAATTCCCTTATGCCATGCATAGGAAATTTGTTTCCTCTTTTTCTTTTGGCAAGTATCTAAATACATTTATGCACAAAATAATTTCCCTTTCTCTTTGGGTAGTGGGCGCCTATTATGTCTAGAAAAAGGCTTCTAGAATTTTCTTCACTTGTTCATGACAACATAAGAAAAGGCCCATTTAGAATTTTCAATAAAATTCTTATGAAATGAAATTGATCCACAAGGCCCAATGATCAAGTCATGGCCGAGTGACATTAAGTCATCAAATGAACTTGTCAAAAAATTTATTGACATTCATTTCATCCTTTGTCTCAAAAGACAAAAATACCCTTTTGACAATTTTCGTTCTTGTTTTGACATTGCTTCCAGTTTAACTATTCCTATCGATGTGATTCGTGACAGTGACCTCATGGACCCAAATGAACAAAGCTTGAGCTAAACACTTGGACTCAAAAGTTCACAAACCTTTTCCAAGTTTAGCTTAATGCCAACTGACTCCACTAAAGAGCTGACACTGAAAATCTCTCGGTTCAAATGAATTTATTTTCTACCCAAGAATTCAACCTAATTATGATGAGCGGATCCACTGAATATTATCTATGTTTACCCTTCATGAATGTCATCAGCTAGTCGGGATTTACTAAATTACCATTTTACCCTTCTAGCTGTTATTTCCTCAACTCATTTATCGCTTGTGAATAAGTTAGAAACAATGTATTGACGAGGAGCTAACAAGTCACATTGTTTCATCCAAAAGAGTCAGGACTCAATTTGGACACTGGCCAGTTCATTTATTCACACTCCAAGGAACAAAGCATGAGGTGACATACATTGCATTTCAGCAATCTTGTACATGAATTCCATATCTATGAGAACTTCACAAAGTTACTCATGACATTCTCACAACTTAGTACTTCACCAATAGGCCATGTTCGGAATCACATAGTGAGTCCGAACTCTGACTTTCTCAAATGAGAATACTAAGGTGTGAAATGACATGTCTCATTTCAGGATTAAGGTAAGCATGATGCAATTCATACATAGTGACTTCGAGACATAAGAGGTTAAATGGTTTGTTCTTATCTTGTCTCTAGAAGTGCACTGGTCAATTCAGTACCTTCGGAAGATACCTAGAAGAACTATAGAGTCTCCAACTCTCAATGCCTCATAACCAGACATCATAGATTCTCCTAACAATCATACTGAAGTCAATAGTCCTTTGACCCTTAGATTGCGAATGTATCGTTTTAAGCAAACTACGAAGAGTTTGTTCATGCAAATCTACATTTGTCTCTTCGTAAGTTGTTTAGTTTGTTTATGGACTAAAGACTAATGTTTTATCACAAAGCTTCAAACAGATACGGAAGAATGAATGAACGTTTCAACTTTTTATTAATGAATAAGCAATTACAAGCAAGAGTCTTCGTAAGACTATATGACATCAAATGTACATAAATAGACACTACTACTCTTCTTGTGGGCACTATTGACAACACCTATAACTTGCCGCATTGGTTGTACCTGAAGAATGATTACTTGATGTTGACGCTTCAAATTCTCGGGCCGAGCTCACTCGAAAAAGACGCAGACGTGTTCTTCCAGCTAGTTGTTGAAGAGCTGAAAGAATTCTGGGAGACTGGATTCAAGTTACGAGATGGAGCCAACAATTAAGTATTTCAGCTGTGTGTCGCACTACTCTAGACGCAACAGAATCGTCTACTACAACCATCGTCGATATTTGCCTCATTCACATCGATTGAGGAAAGTAACTAATGAGTGCACTTAATACGTATAAATCGCTCGTTCCTAGACTAGAATCGAAGTGAATTCTTAGGTTTTTATATCTTTTTGTGTTTTTATTTGTTATTATAGCTTTTTCATCAGCTAAAAATGTTTTGAGGCAATGGAACAACTTTGGGATGATTTGAAGACTTTTCGAACAAATTAGAGCTAATCAAGAAACATGTCGTCTTCTTCTGCATGTTTTGAGGCAATGGAACAACTTTGGGATGATTTGAAGACTTTTCGAATGAATTAGAGCTAATCAAGAAACATTTTGTCTTCTTCTGCATGATTTGAGATATTTAAGTTAATATTTTAAATGAATTATTTCTACCATTGGATAGAGCTTTCTCTTACCTTTTCAACACATATTTATTTGCGAAAATCAGACATTAGAGCAATAAGTTATGACCGATTCAAAATCATTGCGCAGCTGCCCGATTTCATTGCGCTGCAACGAAATCAAGAGACAGAACTCGCCAAGATGACCAAAAACACAGCTTTCGTCAATTTCTCAATTTTAAAGTGTTTTGTACTCTAAAATATTATCTAATGGTCCAAATACCTCTGAAAATCACCTAAAACCCTATATATACTAATTTAGGTTCTCAAAAATACATTTATACCTTCCCTTTATTTTTCTTAGTATGTTTAATTATTTTTTAGAGCTTTTGGAAGAGGAAAAAATGTTCTTTGCCGGAATTGACAACCCGACGAGCCTCCGAACCTCAACTTCAATAGTTCTTCTTTCTTTTTCTCTTTTATTTATTTTATTGCTTTGGATTATTGTTGAACATTAAGTTTATGTTATATGAATTCTCTTTTGCTTTTAATCTTTGTTTTATTGCTTTTAATTATTCTGTTATGTTTAGCGTTGATTATGAACACCATTAGAGGCTAAGTTTCTTATGGGGTTGCGACAAGATTGGTAAAGGTTGGAGGTTTTCATTAGGGTTAGATTATGCTTAATTGCTTCTTTATTATGGATTTCTTGATGTGAAATATGCTTAATGCTTTCTAGTATATTATCAACATTAGACGGTTATCTAAGACTGTTTAGCTACTCGAAAGAGAGTAAAGAATCGTGCTTTTATTCATGTCTTCATAATTGATCCTAGGTTAGTAGAAAACTAAGCAATTTATGTAATTGCTTGAATTCATGTCGTGTTGCGTGTGATTGTTTTAATAGGATTAGAAGTCGAGAGTATAACAATCCGTCAATTACATATGTTTGCTAGAACACTCGAGAGAGGCTAGTGAATACTTTTGATAGAGTGAGATTAGCATCCATAGGAAAAGATTTTGTTGTTCAAACCCCCGATCTAGTTAGTTTCGGTGAAATCGTGATCCCTACTTTCCATTTATTGAAAACTCGTCTTTAATTCTTTGGTTTCGTTTATTTAGTTTTGTTAATCGTCTTAAAATCCATTCACATTTTTATTGGAATCAATTCGCTACAAGTTAGAGTAAATTGTTAAAAAATTGCTAGTCATCGTGGGATCAATACTCGTACTTCACGTACACTATATTACTTGGACGACACGGCTGCTTGCGCGTGTGATTTATTCACAACAGTAACGATCACTACATACTACGAAATAAAAGACACAGGCCACCGAATAAGTTTACTCCGGAAGACATACTCGATCAGTTGGCCAGTGTTTCTTGCAAGACATCAGATAAACAAGTCTCTTCTGTGGGGAAAAAACGAAGGCGAGACGCGTGCGAACTGAACTAGACCAAGAAATCATCTTTTATGAGTTGTCTTGCTGGTCAGAGTTGGACGAAACTAGAAGTTTCACTTCCACCCAGGTTTAATCTAGTGTTTTATATATCTTATTTTTCTTTGTTCATCAGTTTAAGTAATTCAATCGTAATCTTGACTTTGATTGTTGCACGCAAATTCTTTGTGCTAATTACATATATATATCTTATCGTATGTGTATAGATTATTGACAAGATAAGTTAATATAAAGCCGCTAAGAAAAATTTAATAAATGAGACTAGAAATTGAGATCGGTTAAAATATTCGACAAAGCATGAATATAACGGTGAATGTCGTCGGGTGTATTGGTAGAGAGATTTGGGAAGACAGAATTGAAAATTATAGTAATATCGTGTATTTTTTTTATCTAGATGAGGATAAATGGGTATCTATATTAAAAACAAAAAAAAATATGTTTCTCAAAAGCTACAAGTTTCTGATTTTTTTAATATTTTTTAAAGCACTTTTACAATTTTTATTAAAAATTGATTTACCAAATAAAAAAAATAAAAATAAAAAAAAGCAAAATAGGGTAATAAGCAATGCCAAACTGCACTAATATTAAAGAACTCGTCTGTGAGTGAGAGGCAGAAAGAGAAGTTTATTTAGGTATTAATTTTTTAAAAAATATAACTGACATGTACATGTATATATAGAAAATTTTGATAATAACTCCCAATTTTATATATAAATAATAATAAGTTGACATCTTTGCAATGGCGCACTTTGCAAATCCACTTGTTGCTCCAATGGGGTACTTTGCAAATAGCGATGACGGTCGTGGTTACTCTCTAGTTCTTGGCCCTCTACAAAATAGAATCACCCTTTAGCCCAAACTCTTTTCTCACAAATTGAATATATAAGCAAAACAAGGTCCACATACCTCTTCCATGTGGGACTCAAACACCCAACCACAACACATTCATATCATTCACAAATATTGGTATTATCTAACACACTTTGAGCATCAATTTCTCATTCAATACAACACTGACTTTGGCAAATAAATATTCAACCATATATCCGTCGCAACGAGTAATAAGAATACATTGGAATTGATCAATTTCGATGAGTGGACCCACTCAAATCTTAACCACAAATCAGTCACTCACAAGTTAATAAATACTCTTTATTAACAATATCTTCAACAGATATTTTGGTGGAGCATCGAACTAGGCGTGGTTATCGTAAATCTGGGACCATGTTAAATACAAGGATAATTTTGGAATAATACTGTAATATTATATTAGGCTATATTTTTAATAAAATCAAAATTTGGGCTACCTTTTTAAAAAAAGGAAGGTGGCCTTTGGTTCATATGAATGTGTTTAATTTGAATTGGTTTTCTTCTTATAGTGTAAATATGTGTCACGCTTGTTTTAAGCTCGAGTTTATGACACTAAAGTAATAACATTGAGCAAATGATCATTTAAGTATATATACACTAAAGTAATCTATAGTTTAAAAAAAATAGAAAATAAATTCACACATAGCTCCCTGCCGTGGATATAATCATATATATAACTAAAACATTTATCTCTCATGTTTCCTTTGCCATGCATCGCAAGTCTATGTCTCTCTTATTTCTCTCTTATATATTGTTCTTATGACAACGTCATCAGTTTATTTTATTTTTGTATTTTATGGTTGAAACGAGAGTCCAAAAATTATTTTAATTGGAGGAACAGATCATAGGAGACAGATGATCTAAATTCATGCATGGCCACGCTGTGAAAACCAATTTTTTAATTAATATGTGTTTGGAAATTTTATTGGAACATCATACTACCTGAGAAGTAAAGGGCAATTGTAGAATATAGAATCGTCTCCATGAACAGAACAACTATATGGATAAGCAAAGAATTAAAAGCTAGCGGAATATAATGTCTACTATGTGTCATATACATGAGATTATGCTTGGAGAAGTGGACTTCTCTTTTATTCCTCACTTTAGTACTTGTATAAATTCATGCGAATTAGGACAATGCTATTTGAAACAGCCTTTGAGACTAGAAAGCAACAAAGGCTTGCTGTTTGTATACCCTAATATATCATGGCCTTCTCAAAACTTTGCCTGTTTCTCTCTCTACTTGTTTTAGCCTTCCTCTTGTCTTCTTATCAAGTCCATTGTAATGGTACGTGTTTACCTATTTATTTATTTATTTTCGTTCTTTCTCATCTTAAGTCCTTTACCTTGACGTTCTATCATTCCAAACCATATTAGTTATAATTTTGTTTCTATGATGATTATAAAATGTCCATACACATACTAACAACTAAGTAACATATATATCGTAGAAGCTGTGTAGTTATTTTAAAATATAGTTTTTTTTCCTTTCCTTGATCTGCTTATGGGAGAAGTTAAGTATAACTCCAACTTATTTACTTCAATCGCACGTTAAGCCATGCCACAACGTCAAAATTCTGTGGCTCTATTATCTATATTGCTTCTTCTTCTTTTTTGTGCCAATTATCTAGATTGTTATATTCAGCCAATAATTTTTTTGTTAATACTTAATAAGCATTATTTGAATCACGTGCGTAAAATTGCGATGAACAGATAAAGAAGACTCTCTCAGGCGGGGAATCAACACGTACCGCAAAAGCCTAAACCTCTCAGCCCTGTCCATCAACGGGAAAGCCTCGTGCCTGGCCGACGAGATCGCCAACGCCCTCGAGAACCACCCATGCAGCGGCGCCGGCGAGTTCGCCGGCCAGAAAGACCCCACCGGCGTGGTGGCCACGATCGTCAACTTCCCGAAGCTCCTCAAAGACTGCAACATCGACGCAAACACCACCTTCGGCGGCGCTGTCTTGCCGGCGTGCGTGCCGAGGATGACCGGAGACTTGCTGATCGGAAACTACACTCGGTCGCGCTACGCCAAGTTCCTCAAAGACTCGAGATTCACCGGCGCCGGGGTCGGGTCTGAGGACGACTGGTTTGTTGTCATCCTCACCACTGATAAGCCCTCCGGAAGCTTCTCGGGCGCGAGCTCGGCCGCTGCAAAGGGCTTGGCGGCTGGTTTGGTTTTGGGGCTTGTTGCGTGTGTGTCTCATCTCTTGTTTTGATGAATGTGTGAATATGTTATCCTTGTTTTGATGAATGTGTGAATATGTTTGTGCGTGTCAACTGATTCTTTGAACGTTTTTATTCTTTGATTTCAAGCGGTTGTGTCGTGATACTTATTTCATTTGTTGTTGCAATATGCGGGGTACCGGATTTTCTTTTTTATTTAAACTTATTTTTCTTAATTGAAGGGGGGTGATTTCATATGGAAAATTTTATTGTCTAATTTAATTCATGTATCAAAATTAGAAATCCTAAGTGTAATTCAATTTAATTGTTCTTAGATACATATAGTTTTTTAATCAAACATTTTAACCTTTTAGTTGACCGCATTGCTTGTACAGTCTGCGATTAACTAGAGAAAAATAAATTTATATTTATGACATATCTTCTTTAAAAATTAAATTATATATAATTTCATTTCACAGATAGAATATGAAATTCATATTTTATATCTTTTTTTTTTTGTTTTCTTTAGTTGGAACGTGTATAGTTTCTGTAAAGTAAAAGGGTCGTTCCGTTTGCAAGTTTAAATGGTGTCGTTTTGAATATTTTTTTTTATTTGAATTGAAAACATAGGATTGATTGTGTCATATTTGTAATAAAATTTGGTTTGATTCAAGGGTGGCGTAGTTAAGTAGTCAATTTAAAGTTATGAATTAGCAAAATAGTCAAAGTTTATCTTAATTTAGTAAAATAGTCAAAATGTGCAGTAATCTGGTTTCAAAAAAAATTCGACCCCAAGATTAGTTTTTTTTAGAGTGATAAATTGCTTATAACAATCGTCAAAAATTTTAATTTTAGCTGTCAAAAAAATTTTGAAAACTTAAATTCGGCTACTTTACTGAAAAGTTGAAACTTTGGCTATTTTGCTAATTAATACATTTCAAATGGCTATTTTATACAGTTTTTCCTTGATTTAAAAACAATTCAAGCTTAAGTAATACATTTCAAACACCAGCCTATTTTTTTTCCATAGGCGCTTACTTGTTGGGTAGCCCCAAATGGCGTGGTAAGAAGATTCAGCCTCTCTCGCACACCGAAAACATCTCGTGTCGATGTCCATGCCTCGGGAAGCGAGGTTCCGGCTCGTGGGGATCCAATTCATGCAAAGCTTCCATAAGAAAGAGCGAACCTTGGGGGGGACACGGGTCCGCCAAAGGGTGGTCCACCAAAGCCTTGTAGCGTGCGTCGAGGAAGCTTCCGGGGGTTGGAAAGAGTCCACAATGACCCAATATCCGCTTTTGGCGGTGCATTCGCCGTCTTTGGTGTGGTGCCAACAAAGGGTGTCGGGAGAGGAGTCGGAGGTGCTGGGAAGGTGAAGGATGGCGTCGATGTCGTCATCACAAAAGAGGGAGTGAAGGAGAGGGACGTTCCAATCACCGGAGGGGAGTGCTAGGTCCGCCACAAGAAGGTCGGGTGGGGGGGGGAGGGGGTAGAGACGTTCCGACGAATGTAGAAATTCCGTGGACGGGGTAACCAACGGTCTCAGTAGACATCCACGGCGAGGCCGTCACCAATTCTCCACCTAGAGCCGAGGATAATGGCTTCTTTGCCCCCATTGAAGACCTCTCCAAAGACCGGAGGCGTGGCGGGATTCCGGAGCATCGAGGAAGGATGAGTTCGGAAAATAACTCGCTTTAAGGACCCAGGAAGCAAGCGAGGAAGGGTTCCGGATAGTTCTCCACCCGGTCTTAGCGAGAAGGGATTTATTGGTCCATTCTAAGTTACGGAACCCGATACCTCCTAGAGACTTCCGCATACACAACTTGTCCCATTGTCCCCAACGTGTCCTCTTTTTTTCTTCGTCGGAGCCCCACCAAAAATTAGCCGAGAGCTTGTGTAAATCGTCGATAAGACCTTTAGGGAGCTTGAAGCAATGCATGACGTAGCTAGGAATAGCTTGGATGATAGCCTTGATGATGATTTCTTTTCCGGCTGCCGAGAAGAAGGTACCTTTCCAACCTTTGACCTTGTTCCACACTCGGTCCCAAATGAATCGAAAAACTTCGGCTTAGCTGCGACCGTAGGAGAGAGGGAGACCAAGGTATTTATCATGGCCGTTGGTGATGTTGACTCCGATGGCGCGGGCCACAAGGTTGCCAAGGTTAGCTTTGACCGATTTCCCGAAGCTAATCTTGGATTTCTCGTAATTGCTAAGTTGGCCGGATGCCCGGGCATAAGAATCGAGGCGCTCCCGGACCTCTCTACCCTCTCTTTCCGTGGCCCGGAAAAAAATCATGCTATCGTTGGCGAAGAAGATATGGGAGACTTGAAGGCCGTGGTACCCAAAGCAGAGGCCGTGAATAGATTTCGACGATTCAGTCCGGCGGAACAAGGCGGAGAGACCCTCGGAGCAAATAAGGAAGAGGAACGGGGAAAGAGGGTCACCTTGGCGAAGGCCCCGACCCGGAGTGATGTTTCCATTCACTTCTCCGTTAAGGATAAAGGAGTAGTGAACGGAGCGCACACATCTCATGACGAGTTCTACCCATTCCTTGGCATAACCAAGCCTCTCCATACATGCTTCTATGAAATCTCATTCCACACGATCAAAGGCCTTAGACATGTCGAGTTTGAGACTACCGCATTTACCATTGCCAAATCGACCCCTCTTCATGGTATGGGTACCCTCGATCCCGATAATGACGTTTTCGAAGATTTGGCAGTTGCCTACAAATGCGCTTTGGTTCTCGGAGATGACCCTCTCCAATGTGCATTTAAGACGAGAGGAGATGCATTTGGAGATGGCTTTGTAGATCACATTGCAAAGACTTATGGGCCTAAAGTCTTGCGGTTTCGTTGGGTGTTTGACCTTGGGGATTAAGGCGATGAGAGTTTCGTTGAGGGGCCCGAGGTTCCTCTTGTGGTTAAGGATGTCGAGGCAAGTGTTGGTAATGCTCTCTCCCACGATGTCCCAAAACTTGTGGAAGAAAAGGCCGGAGAAGCCGTCTTTCCCGGTGGCCTTATTGGGGTCGATGTTGAAGAATGCCGCTCGGACCTCTTCTCTAGTAAACTCCGAGGTAAGCAGGCAATGGGTAACACGAGCAATATTTCTCGAAGAGGGGTTAGTCGACGAGAAGATATTGACAAAGTAGTTTGAGATAATACCTTTCACACCCACCGGGTCCTCGGTCCATCGGTTGTCCTCGTCGTAGAGGCCAACAATTTTGTTCTTTTTCCGTCTATGAGAGGCTTTCCGGTGGAAGAATTTGGTGTTGCGGTCGCCTTCTCAGAGCCAAGACACCCTACTACGTTGCCTCCAATAACACTCCTCTTTGGCTAGGAGGGAGTTGAGGGCAATCTCCTCTCGACGAATGGATAAGGGGTCGAAAGGAGTAGAGGAGTCATTTAAGCGGCTAAGGTTGAGCTTGTGCTTTTTAATGCCGGAGGAGAGCTCACGGAAGCGCTTTTTTCCCCATGAAGAAAGGGCGGAGGCGCAAAGGGCGAGGGACGAGGAGAGCGAGGTGTTCCAATGATGAGTAACAATGGCTTTGCACTCATCTTCTTCGCACCAAGCTTTCTCGAAAACGAAGCGACGGGAGAACCTTAGGTTCCGGGTGTGTAGGCCGTCCGTAGAGAGGAGGAGGGGCCGGTGGTCGGAGGCCCAAAGGTCTAAGTACGTGATGGTGGCTTGGGGAAACAAGGAACGCCATTCCTCGTTGGCCACGCATCGATCGAGACGCTCGAGGGTAGTGTCGCCACCCGGGTTTTCACGCCATTCCCCATGAAGAAAGGGCGGAGGCACAAAGGGCGAGGGACGAGGAGAGCGAGGTGTTCCAATGATGAGTAACAATGGTTTTGCACTCATCTTCTTCGCACCAAGCTTTCTCGAAAATGAAGCGACGGGGGAACCTTGGGTTCCGGGTGTGTAGGCCGTCCGTAGAGAGGAGGAGGGGCCGGTGGTCGGAGGCCCAAAGGTCTAAGTACGTGATGGTGGCTTGGGGAAACAAGGAACGCCATTTCTCGTTGGCCACGCATCGATCAAGACGCTCGAGGGTAGTGTCGCCACTCGGGTTTTCACGCCTCCAAGTGAACGGGTCCCCGACGTACCCCAAATCCTCGAGTTGACAGCCCCCATATGACTCGGGCATTTCCTAACACCACCTTTCTTCTCGAAGTTATAGAGAAGCTCATTGAAGTCGCCCCCGCATAGCCAAGGACCACTAGCAAGCTTATGGACCCGTGAAAGGAGCTCCCATGTAAATTTCCTTAGAGACGATTTTGGGTTTCCATAGATACCCATAACACACCAACAAGCGCCGTCGTCCTCAGTGATCGAAGCTTCAATGTGAGCTTTCGAATAGGAGCCGATTCTAAGATTGATGCCGCCTTTCCAAAATAAAACGATGCCTCCACTTTTACCCTCACTCCCCACACTAAGACAAGATTCGAAACCGAGCTTCAATCATAGACAATCCATACGGTGCTTAGTGGATTTAGTTTCCGAAAGAAAAACGAAGTCCGGGTTGTGCCTTTGAATGTGGTGAGTGAGAGTGTTGATCGTCTCCGGGCCGCCTAGCCCGAAGACGTTCCAAAATAGGCTAATCATTGTGACCGGTCGCCCCGGGACATGAGGGGCGCCGATAGAAGTTTAGTAATGGGCTCGTCCAAATCAGGAGGAGAAATGGTCGAGGCCGGGGCTGGATCTTCATGCTGAGAGTCGGTAGGGCGGCTCGAGGAAGTACGACGGCGTTTTCGAGGCGAAGTCTGTTTCTCCAAGCTAGCTTGCTTGGTTTTTAGACCTGGTCTGGAGTTGCTGGACGTTGGGGGGGGGGGGGGGGAGGGGGGGGAGTTGATCTCAGTGAAGGAATTCTTGAGAGCCTTAGTGAGAAAAGAAATCTCATTGTCGGTGGCCTGGGGGGGATTTGGGACAGAGCCCGTGGGGCTCAGAGAATTTTGGGGCATAATTGGGCCCAGGGTTAAGGTGGGGTGATTTGGGCCCAAGGTGATCTGAGAGGGACAAGGGCCTGAGAGGTGTGAAGGCGTGGGGGAGGCCAGGGTTTCTGGGCTGAGTTTGGATTGGGGCCAATGAGAGGAAGGTTTGACTTATGACCTCTTTTTAGAGTAGGTCTGTAAAGCAGCGGATGAAGGGGAAGGAAATAAGGCTTCTTTTCCTTTGTTCAGAGAGAGACCAGTGGCCGCATATCCTGGAGAGGAAAGATTGACGCAGCGATTCGAGGTTCGCGACGTGGGTGGCAGAGCATCAGAGACGTTGAGGACGGAGCTGTCCCGGGCGCGTTGGTCGAGGGCAGTACCTTCTTTGGTATTGTCCTTCTCCAGGCCGCCTGGAAGATCAGAGTGAGCGTCTTCCTCTGGGAGGGGGATTTCATGGCGGAGAGGAATTCTGCCGCCATTGGAGAAACAAGATTCGATCGGAGAAGACGCATAGATCCATTCGCCAAACATGGGAATTTTCCTGAAACCCTCCTTCTTGATCTGAGTGTCTTCGGCGTGGGAATAGTCCGATTGGCCGTGTCCGAGAGTACCACACCTGAAGCAGATGGAGCCCAAACTTTCATATTTCGCCTGGACCCACGAGAACTTGTTGTCGCCCCTGTCGAGGAAGAAGCCCGCCTTGATGGGGCGCCTGATCGGAACTGAGGCTCTAAAGCGGATTGAATGACGGAAACGACCTCCTTTGTTGACTCTGCACTCCAGGACCTCGCCGAAGGTGGCGGCGATTCGGCGAAGACATTGGTCATTGACCATCTCCGAGGGGAGGCCGGAGAGACGGATCCAGTAAGAGCAAGATCGGAATTTCACTTCGTCAAAGGTAGACCGTTCTGGCCAAGGTTGAGTAATAAACTGAACTCCTTTAACAGTCCATGGGCCATTTTTTAATATTTTCCAGGTCTTCTTTGAGGGTGAACTGCAATCTAAAGAGTCCCGGTTTGATCTCGGAAATGGTCCAGGGTTGGGTAGTTTTCCAGGCTTGATTAAGGATAACGGAGATGGTGCTTTTGCCACAAGGTTTCCAGGAAATCAGCTTCCCCAAAAGAACGTTATCGGATCCTGTGATCGGTGGGGTGGTTTCAGGTTTGCCGAGGTTCAGATCAGAGGCTAACAAAGTGGAGGTTTGGGCGATAACTTCCTCCATTTCAGTGGCGTCATCGTCGTTGTCTTCGAAAGGATTGCAGGGTTGGTGGCGCTTGGAACCCATGGGGTTAAGGTATGTGAACCTAAGGACCTTCTTGTCCCAAAAGGAGCCGCCGGAGCTCACAGGAATGATCGTTGACCAATTTCGTAGATTTCAGGGAGGGTCAACTTTCACCTATTGTATGGAGAGCATTTTGGGTCCCCTCAGATTGTGTTGTTTTATAGACTTAAAACCATTTATTTTTGTTAGATTTCTTGATATTTGCTTTGTATGAAGTTGGGTTATTAAGTTATTAGACTGACGGCCATCAATTGACACTAGCAGCAGGACTAAAAAGTTGGTTATTAATAAAGCTAAGGGATGATAAATATTTAGAATAAAAACTTAGGGACTAATGTTCAATAAAAAAAAAATATGAAATTCCTAATCAATCGGGTCGGTTAAGGAGAAATGCATCACACACGGACGCACACAGAAGAGTCGAGTGAAAGTCTGTTCACAGTTTTTGCCTCGGATTTCATAGCTTCGCCATAACTTTCCGGTTTGTGAACCAGTTTCAGGTCTAACACCGTTGACGTACTTGATGGACAAACCTGAACAAAACGGAACATACTGAACTTTCCAGCTAAATCTTTGTAAGTCTTCTCGAACCGAAAACAACTCATTTTGTTCAGTGACTTCAGTCCTCTTAATGTTGTACGAGATTTCTAAGCCACACATTTAGAGTAAAAGCTTGAAAACCGTTTCAGAAACCCCAGTTTGGGGATTTGCGAGGTTCTTATGCTCTGACATTCCAACCACGATCCATATATTCAAACGGGCCGATTCACATAGGAGCTATCCTCGTCGATAAGCTCAGAAAGGCATCGGAGGTCACAATGCTGGCCCGGATGAAAGAGGAAGGTGTCGCTTTCATCTCCATCACCATCACGGCCGAACCAGCTTCTCTTGAAGATGAAGACTGTTTAATCTTGCGACCCGACTTTCATCAGATGGTCGCTCACCGGGTGTGTCTTGAGCTTGGAGATTTACCTCACTCAGTTGAAGAGGCGGTGAGGCTCTTTGAGGAGATGCTTCTGATAGACTGCGAAGCTCGGCGGTCGTATGTCTCTCAGGGACGTTGTTCCGGATAATCAGACTCACGGGGTCTGATCCAACGTATATGCCGGTCCGGGGGGGTCGATAGAGCCCGAACGTGATTCGTTGGCCGGCTCAAAGAGATTCTAAGTAGGGATATTGCTAGAGCTGGGTTTCAACCCGATATCTTCACGAACAAGACGCTGATCAATGGGCTCTGTAAGGACGACCGGACCGAGGAGGCCGTGAATGACATGGTATTATGAAACGACTCGTCTCTTCTAAACCTTTCTCTGTTTGGTAAGTCTTTCAACATTCTGGATTACTATGAAACCAATTTTTTGCCTTGAAAACAAGACTTACCATAATTTTCTATCGCAATTGCTCGCTTAAAGGCTGATAACGGTCTTTGTGGTTTTTCTTCGATTGATTTTTTAAACCTCTTTCTCATTCTTCTTTACTTTGTGATTGTGATGATACACGATATTTGTTAATAGAGTTTTTTTGTTCTTTATGTTACTTGCTCCTGGTTTAGACTTACTCTGAAAGTTCATATTCTTATTTCTCTTTTCCTGGATGGAAATCAATGCCAACCTCAGGAGTTTCTTCAATATCAAAGGCATGCCTGAAAGAAACGAAACATACTGAACTTTCCAGCCAAAGGACACCTTTTTGAAACAACTTGGAATTTGTTAAACAATCTTATCTTTTTTAATTTGTTTGATGACTTTAGTCAAGGAGCTTTAAGATCTCTTTCATTGCATTTTTTTTTTTTGTATTGTCAATACATCTAAGCAAACATTACAACTTCAACAACACTTCTAAGTTTAGTTTTACTTTGAAAATCCGATCCACCGAGGATTAGAATACATGCGCGACAAGGTTCAGCCAACGTCGTTTCCAAACCTTTTTAGTCTGATCCTTTCTATTTGAAATTTGGTAAGTCCTTTAACATTCTGGTTTATAACAAAACTTTTTTTTTTTGCCTTGAAATCAATACTTACTGACGTTTTCTATTGCAGTTGCTCGCTTGAAGACTGATGACAGTCTCTTTTCCCATTCGCCTTTATTTTGTTTGATTGTGATACACGGGTTTTTGTTAATGGAGTTGTTTTTCTTCATGTTACTTGTTCCAGGTTTAGACTTTCCGAAAGCTTATGTTGTTATTTCTCTTCATTTGTAGGGCCACAACAAGTAATAGTGAATTGACTTTTCCTTGCTGGAAATCGAGGCCAACCTCATGAGTTGGTTCAAAGCAAGAATTGGGTGAGCTCCATACCTTCTGCCAGTAAGTTATCCTATCTTCAGGAGCTTCATTTTTTTTTTTTTTTTACATATTTTAGATCTAAAATGGATTATGATCCCTGACATGGTGTAGAGTTCTGTCACTTTGGCACACATTTTCATGATTTGCAACTTGTTCTTTGCACGGCTTATGAAAAGAGCTCACTTCGGATCTTATCCATTCAACCCTGAGATTTTTAGTTTAATCCCCAATGCTCGAGACCAAAGCGCACATATTTTTTCAAAATATCGAGTTGTTCTGCGGAACTTTTATCCGGCCTTTGCTCATTGATTTCCGTAAGAATACCCAAGGCTTAACTAGGTCGATCAATCATGTAGATTGTCGTTTGACTATGAATCCCATTGCATTTTTTAGGACAAGTTTATATTTCCAATTAGAACTACAAGGGAGTAAGAGGTGTCTGAAAGAGAAAACTTAACAACCGATTGACACAAATATTTTTTTGAATCTATTGTGTCAGATACTGAATTCTGAAAATTCAGACCGGATAAACTAAGTTGATCAATGAACATCAAAACCCTATCCTTAAGAGTGTTTATACCTCAGAATTACAGAACATGTAAAAAAAACATAAAGAAAAATATTCAGTCCCAAATGATAGTGTTTTTAAACTGCTATCCTCAACGGTATTATACTCACCACGAGGGCGTGGCTCGGGTAAAGATTGTTGGACAGTGGCTCAGTCATGGATTTTGACATAGCAAGTCAATCAGGGCTCGATCGTGGGTCTTTGGCGGGTCAATCGGGGCTTAATCTGGTTCTCATCGGGGTTTTCCATGGCTCGCCAGATAATATTTATCAAGAAACATTCTTCTATGTAAACAATAGATTGTTCATCACATATTTCCGTATGGTCACACAACCAATACACACATTTTGCTTCCTTTGAAATTGGTATCAGGAAATTATATTTCAAAGCAACAGATTGGGTCTGCCTTAGCTAGATAGGGTCCATCACGGGTCAATCGGTGCTCGATTATGGATCTTTCGAGAAAAAAAAAACGGCAATGAATAACAATAAATATAAAATAAAGTTTTAAAAATACATGAGAAGGACAAGTTGCTGTTTTTTTACCATAACTAATTTGACTCGCGATGGGTGAGATTGCCACATGTAAATATTCAGAATTCCACATATCTAAAAATATTTTACCATCTAGAGATTCGACTAAGTTTTGTTAATCTCCTCATGAGTTTGTGCTCAAGTTTGGGATATAAGTCACTTACCTTTTGAGGAGGGACGCTCTTGATCTCACCGGTATTTTCTGCGGCAACGCAGTTGATGTTTATGACCACATGATCACCCTTGAGGTCAGAATCTAGTCATTTTATCATTATACCTTCGTGATCACACCGTTGTTGAAATAACTTTTGTGCTTGTGACCACCTCACTTCTAATGGATTATATTGTGTGTGATCAAAGTGTAGAATTAGAGAGTGACAGATAGAGACAAAAGCTTGAAATATGCTCTAATGACGTGTTAGGATGTTCTTGTATCACATTTTGCTTTGTTCCAGTCAATGCGACAGTTAGAGCAAGCTAATTATGTTTGATTACCATATCAGCAAATGTTGTATTGGCTTCAAATTCTTATCCAATGTCTGATTCACCACCTGAATTTCTAAACTAATTTCTGGATGCGAATTCTTATCCGTGTTGGGCACTGGAATATTTGTCTTCATTCAGATAGAAAGCTGGCTCCTATGCTTGCTCCCAGGTATGAACATAGTCCCGCATGTCGCCTAAACATTACAAAGTTATTCCCGTAACAATCTGATATGACTTGGCATATGATTTGAATAAGGCCTCACAGTACTTGAGTTCGCCATGTAATTTCTGCTCGACTTTCTTTCTGCAACAGATTTACGTGATCGGCATCGGCGAAGCTCAATTCTTCGAGTAACTCTACGATTTCTGTTCTAGGTTCATTGTCGATTAATCGGGGCTCGATCGTGGATCTTTTGCGGGTCAATCGGGTCTCCGTCGTGGGTCTTTCGTGGGCTAATCGGATCAAACATTACAGCTTCAACAAGGAAGACTTTTAAGTTTTGTTGCACTTTGGAAATCTTGTCACACATACATTGGATTGTATCAGGGCAAACCTTTTAAGTTTTTGTCATGCATTTTGTAAAAATTATTCCTTTACTATTTTTTTTTTCTTTTCATTTTCAAGAAAAAAGCCTTTAAATGATGTGCTGCTTTTCTCTAGGTTGGCTCCATTGAAGGAAGGGTGGGTGTGCATCACTTGGATGATGCGCAACAGAGTAAAAACTTTATATTAAAAAAGTATAGGAAATAAAGTGGGTCAAAACCTTGAAATATGTTCTAATGGCATGTTAGGATGTCTTGTATCACATTTTGCTTTGTCCCAGTCAATGCGACAATTACAGCAAGCTAATTATGTTTTATTACCATATCAGTAAAGTTGTATCTGTTCAAATTCTTATCAAATACCTGATTCACCACCTGAATTTCTAAACAGAATTTTGGACGTGAATTCTTATCCGTGTTGGGCGCTGAAAGATTTGTCTCCATTCTGATAGAAAGTTGGCTCTAATTCTTACTCCCATGTATAAACATAGTCCCACATGTCGCCTAAATGTTACCAAGTCATTCCTGTAACAATCTGAAATGGCTTGGCATAAAATTGAATAAGGCCTCACAGTTCTTGAGTTTGCCATGTAATTTCCGCTCGGCTTTCTTTCTGCAACAGATTTACAAGATCGACGAAGCTCAGTTCTTCGAGGAACTCTACGATTTCTGTTCGGGCTTGATCGTGGGTCTTTGCTAGTCAATCAGGTCTCAGTCGTGTGTCATTCGCGGGTCAGTCGAGTCAAACATTACAGCTTCAACAAGGAAGACTTTAATTTCGTTGCACTTTGTAAATCTCATCACGCATGGTTAGAATACCCTGGATCATTTCAGGGCAAACTTTTTTTTTTATGTCAAACATTAATTAGATGGCTCAAAGAGGTTTATCTATTGATAATGAAAGCAAGTTTCATAAACTATATTATTAAGTATCAATTAAAGACGAGACTATGATATTGAATTCCTGTCTCACTTATCCGTGAACTTTTACCAGAAGTTACATCATCTCCTTTGAACAAGGCCATTACCTGCCATTTATAATTTCTCCTTGGAGTACAAGGTATCTTAAATAGGACAGATATTCGTTGATATGGCTATCTCGGCGGTTACGGACCCTGGTTTTCCAAAAGATTTTTTTTTTATCTATTTAATACCCATCTTTTTTTGTTCTTTTCAGGCTGATCATCATAGCATTTACAACTTTCCGTCATCAATCTTTTTCAATTCAATTGGTCAGCTCTCTGGAACCACACATCTGATGGTGGCTCATTCGATTCATGTTTGTTGACACTTTTTGTTTAAGAATGGTACAATGCCCTGCATTTAGGTAATGAGATTACAGTGTTGTTTGTTGTTAATCACATGCCACAAGCTAAACAGTTAAAAATCAAAGGGTGCAAGCTTCAAAAGAGATGAAAGAACGGAACATATAAGGCAAACAAGCAAGCCTTGCAGCAATCAACAACTGAATGCTAGGTTTTAGTCCAGCATGAACCTTGCCAATAAACATCTCCAAAATCCTAGTCCAATCAGCAGAAGATTCAGAAGCCGGGTTTCGAGGTTATTTCCACACATTTTGAGTCTGACCCCAATGCTCGAGACCAAAGTTGTGTATATATATCGACTTTCTATGTCTCTCAAACTGATATCCCCCAGTGTCTTCATGGGTCAATCGGGTCACAATCACGTGCCTTTCCTGGGTCAATCTCGGTTGTGGGTCTTCCGTGGTCAATCGGGTCTCGAGGGGTAAATCGAATCACAATTGTGGGTCTTTCACGGGACAATCAGGTCAAATCGTGTGACTTTCGCAGGTCAGGGTCACAATCGTGAGTATTTTGCTGATTGTGGGTCTTTGAATCTATCACTGGTCATGGGTCATATATGGACTCTCTCTCTCTCTCTCTAACCGATATCCTCGAGTGTTCTTAATGTGTCATTTGGGTCATAATCACGAGCCTTTCCTGGGTCAATCTCGATTGTGGGTCTTACCTGGGTCAATCAGGTCTCGATCTTGGTCGTGGGTCTTTCGCAAGTCAATCGAATCACAATTGTGGGTCTTTTGCTGGACCATCGATCACAATCAAGGGGCTTTCGTGGGACAATCAAGACTTTCACGGGACAATCGAGTCATAATCATGTGACTTCTGCGGGTCAGGGTCAAAATCGTGTCTTTCGCTGGTCGTGGGTCTTTAATCGGGTCTGGCGGGTCAATCGAATCACAATTGTGGGTCTTTTGCTGGACCATCGATCATAATCAAGGGACTTTCGTGGGACAATCGAGACTTTCACGGGACAATCGAGTCACAATCATGTGACTTTTGCGGGTCAGGGTCAAAATCGTGTCTTTCGTTGGTCGTGGGTCTTTAATCGGGTCTGGCGGGTCAATCGAATCACAATTGTGGGTCTTTTGCTGGACCATCGATCACAATCAAGGGACTTTCGTGGGACAATCGAGACTTTCGTGGGTCAATCGAGACTTTCACGGGACAATCGAGTCACAATCATGTGACTTTTGCGGGTCAGGGTCAAAATCGTGTCTTTCGCTGGTCGTGGGTCTTTAATCGGGTCTGGCGGGTCACTCGAATCACAATTGTGGGTCTTTTGCTGGACCATCGATCACAATCAAGGGACTTTCGTGGGACAATCGAGACTTTCACGGGACAATCGAGTCACAATCATGTGACTTTTGCGGGTCAGGGTCAAAATCGTGTCTTTCGCTGGTCGTGGGTCATGAGAACGAAAAGCAAAAAAAACAAACAGATGAAGTAGGAAATTGGGGAAGAGATGGTCGAGTCGCATAGACCCTAGCGATACTGGATGGTGTAGGATGACGGACTTGAGTACGTATTTATAGCGAAGATCTGAAAAAAAAAAAAAAAAAAGATCTAAAAAGGAAAAAAAAACAGAAACGAAGAAAGACGAAGTAAGAAATTGGGGAAGAGTTCAATCGATTCGCATAAACCCTAGCAATACGGATGGTTAGGATGACGGACTCGAGTGCGTAATTTATAGCCGCGAGCATTGTGAGGAAAAGGGAAAAAAAAAAAGTATGAATCACGACGAACACAAAACACAGATCTTAAAAAACATGAGAACGAAGAGGAAAACGAACAGCAACGGAGTACGAAGAACAGAAAGTAAGGATCTAAAAACGCATGAAACGAAAAGGAAAAAAGAAACAATAACGAAGAACCGATCTAGAAAAGCATGATACGAAAAGGAAAAAGAAACAACAACGAAGAACAACGAAGGTTGAAAATGGGGAAGAGACGACGAAGGTTAAAAATGGGAAGAAGATCGATTTGCATAAACTCTACGGTAATGAATTAATTATTTTTAGATGCGAATATATAGCCCTGGGTGTTGTCGTTAGATGCGAATCGAACGGTGGATTTATCAGCTCACGATGCGATTTTCTAGCGACGAAAACCCCCAATTGGTTTTTTTAAGACTGAAAAACAACACCAATTGTTTGGGATTTCCTTCTTTCCCCTTTTTTTTTTTTTTGGAAAGATAGAATAAAAAAAAAACGTAAATTAAATAACCAACGAAGCTACGTAAGCCTATTACTGATAAACTAAAATAAAAATAAAATAAAAAGATGTAAATGTTTTATTAATAATAAAGAAACATGAATTAAAAATTATTAATAATAAAGAAACATGAATTAAAAAAACACAAACACGGGATTTTCCTTTTTGTCTCTCTAGTTGAATGAAAAGTTTCTCGTAATTTTGTTAGCAAGGCGATAATGAATATTGTTTATGTTGCACTTCATCTTTCATTAATCCGTAATGGCTTAGGTTCAAATTGGTTACAATTTGGCCCAAGCCTACAAAGTTAGTCCGTCAAAAGAATAAAGCTGGATACTAAACGTGATCAGTGCTTAGATTTCAACGCTGAAACCCCCTACAAATTAGAAGACGAAATAAAAATAATAGCAAAGAAAGGACTTAAAGATTTATAGAGGTTTAATCTCAACGTGAGATCTACGTCTACTTTGTCACTGTATATTTACTATAAATCCAATCGGAAAAAATGTAAACAAACTCGCTATCTCTTTCTCTCTGCACCGACTTTTTTCTTTTGTTGTTTCACACATGCAAAAGTGATGGCTACAACATATTTATGGAGAAACAACTAGGGCAACACACAAGCTTGAAATGCTCACAATACATTTGACTTAATTCCTAACCAAAACGACATGCACACTGTTGATGTCATTTCTGAGCCTCTAACAATCATGAAGAAAATTAAAAGATTATTTTGGTGTTTATTTTGATTTATTTATGTGGATCTCAGAAAAACGTAGTAAGGAAACGAGAGGACAGTTATAAACAACTATCTTAAGAACAAGCAAACATTTTTATTAATTATTCGGTCTAGAATACATTGGTCGAGCTTGACTGATTATGAAGACAATTGACGAGCTCAGAAGTACAATTTTAGAGAGAGATGGAGATAGATAATATGCGGTAAAGTAAAAGTAACATCCAAAATTCTCTCTGAAGAGAAGAATTTATATTGCGACGAGATGCGAAATCCTCAGAGACACGTGTTGGAGACCTCGTCCTTCACCGCCTCTTCTTCTACCACGTTGCTTTTGCGTTTGAACGGGCTTGATAGAAATCATCAGCTCTCCGAATTTTAAGGTGAGATCGTTTCTCCTGTATTGACTTCGACTTCATCACGACCTTGGTGGTCGCACTGTGAGCTCGTAAATGGACTTAGGCCGGGCCCAACTGATTTATTAAATTCGTACGACAATGATTAATAACAATCAATTAATAATTGTCATATATTTATTACTTAAATCATTTGATCGAAAATGGGCTTTGATGGACATTGGGCTTTGGTGGCCCAATATCAAATTATTTTATGGGGATGAACTCTACCCCCCCAACATCAGCCCCTAGTCTATTTAATATTCGGAGAATATTATAAAGACTTCAGCGTCGAAAAAGAGTTGAATTCGCCCGAAATTTGGACGCGAATCAAATATTTCAAAAATATTATATTTTAAATGCGGTCCACGTGTCGTGTTGCTACAGTGCCACGATTCCAAAGTCGTACCGTTTTGACGCGTTAGTGAAAATATTTCGCAAGATCGAAGAGATAAGATTTGATTTGATGGTTAATTATGAAAATTTTCAGGAAGTGGGTTCTAACCGCCCCTTATAAAAGATTGCAAAAGGTCATTTCAAATTTTATTTCTCTTATATTTATTGAGTGAAGAAACTCTTCTGGTAACTTCTCTCATTTTCTATTTTTCACTGTCTTTGCTTCGTTGTTTTCTCTTTAGCGAGCTCGTAGGTTTCTTGATAATTTTCTTCGAGTTTGCTTAGCGTTCTTAGCAGTTCGTTTTTCAGTTTTCTTGACTTCGTCTAGGACTCAACCCAGAAAACATGTCAAACCTAGAAGAAAACTGAGGGTCATCTTCCAAAGCTCATGTCGAGAACGAAGATCTCTTACTACTGTCTTTAGTTATGTCTGTTGATTTAAAATCATATCATAGGAAATACCAGATTCATTACGACATTCATCTTTGCACGCCACCTACGGGGCAACAGCCGACGCGAACAAAAAAGAGAAAGAAAAAGGAGAAGGAAACTTTTTAGGCTCTAGTTGAGAAGAAAAAAAAAAAGAAAAAAAAAAGGAGAAGAAGAAGAAGGCGGCTCAAGTTGAGCCGATCGAGGAAGAAAAAGAGGACGAAAAAGAAGAAGGCGACAAGATCATCCAAAAACAAAAGATGAAGTTTGTGGACTTCGCCAAGGGAGGCACCACCTCGCTCGTTCAAGGCGAAAGCCAGCTCGATTCCATCTCGGCCTCGACGAAGACTCACAAGGCGAATCGGATTGCCTTCTACTTCAATCAAGACCACAAGCTTATGGACGACCTCTACTCATCTGCGGGTTTACTTCGTCAGCTCGCCGATCCGGACATGTCTCTGTCTAAGGTACCGAGCATGCTCGAGCCCGCTTGGTACCAACGTATGGCGGGGTACATCACCGTGGTCAGTTTGATTTTCATTATCCTTATGTTTTTTACGAAGTAATTGCATACTTAGAAAAATATTTACTTTATGTTTTGGTCTAGATGTCGACTGAGCTCAACCAGAGGCGTGACCATGTACGAGGGTCACGTCCAGGATTCCGTAGGAAAGCGTGAAAAGCTCGCCAAGGTGCATGCCGAAATCGAATACCTTCAGACCGCGCTAGCGTCAATGAACGAGAAGTTCGCATCTCTCCAGAGGGACCTGTCGAGAAAAGATACGATGATCAAGGAGCTTTCCAAGGATGTGACCGAGCTCTCCCTTAAAAACCAGGCGCTCCAGTTTCATCTTGAGGATCGACTCGACAAGATCAACAACTGAACCAAAGTGTATTCCTAGATGGAGAAACCGAAGAAAGTTGTGGACGAGGCTAATGTCGACATGTATATGGCCTTGGTTGCGAAGGAGACCGAGCAGACGGCTAGGTTTCACAAGTCTATGTTTTAACTTATCGGGCGAACCCGAGCTAAGTTTTCAATAAAAGCGGCCGAAGCCTTAAATCTTTGAGATAATTCGTTTTTATGGCTTTTCATACTCTTGTTTACTAACACGTAATAATGCACGTAAACAGAGTTATTCTTTTGGTGTGTAGTTGACTTAGGTCTCCACAATTACCCGGAATAGTTCGTTGAAAAACTTGTTGACTTCCAAAAATTCTTCGCTTTAACATGCTTTTCGAGACTCTTGGCACGTCCTGAAGCGTCGAGAGAACTAGAATCCGAAGTTGAAACTTCATTAGTTATTTGATTCGAAAATGTTGAAGAGTTTAAGGTTCATTGTCGGGATTCGTTGTGAGTCGATGCATGGTTCGAGAATTTAATTACTTATTTCCCGGTCTTTCGGAAATTAAACTTATTTAAGACCCGTATGTGTTCGTACAGTAGAAATCGTACGAAATATAAGTTCAACGAGTTATTTTCAACGAGTCTTAAATAAATAAATAATCCGAATCATACAACCAAAAATTCCAAAATAATACACTGAAACTAAATTCTCGAACGTCTTTTAATTAAATAATTAACAATTATTTAATATCAATCCAAATCATTAAAGTGTAACTCGAAGTCTAACGCTACAAAGCGATAACACGACTCACAAGTGAGATCGAGCTTCACTCTTTTTCTGAATTCTCTAATTCCCGGCTTTGATGCGTTCGGCTCCGTCGGCTCTCGCTCGTCCCGATCCGATCTGTGAATAAACTGTAAAATTCAAAACATAATACCAAACTCGGACTCTACCATAAAATTCAATTTCTCGGTCTCTCATTGAGACCCGCGTGATTCCCGAGACTCCAAAAAACCGAACCAATTCTCAAACAATCCAACAATTCCGAATTCGAAACCGAAATCGAACAAGCAATGTTACACAAATCAAGCAATTTCCAAATCGAACTCGGAAATGAAACATCAAATCTCAAATCACATAACCATATCACAACCAGATTCTTAAATTCAAACCAAAACACAAGCTAACCAAACTCAAGTAAATTCTCAAATCTCTATTATCATATTTACCAAATTCAAACCTTAACGACACGTAATGAAATTCTCAGATTCGGTAACGTAATCATGGTTTGACCGAGTTCCGAACGAACGAGTGACTCGACTCATAGTCCGGCCGGGACCAACCCGACCAAACACATCAAATCGGCCAAAATGTCAAGATCAAGACCAGCAATCAAATCATTCCACAAAACAATTTCATATCCAACCTTGACAATTTAACAGGCTCGGCCAAAACAGAATTTCACACAGCCAAACAGCCCACAAAAAAGTCTCGGCCAATCTCAATGTGAAACAATTTCCCAACATGTTGAAGATACTCCCAAATCATCGTAGAAAAAAAATGAACCTCACTTTTTCGGCTCAATCCTCGGCAACAATAATTCCAAACTACAACAACAACAAACACACCATTTTCATAATTCCCAAAGAACCCTTAAACTTACCGGGTGGAGGCCATGACCGAGTCATCGCTCGGTCATGCTCGGATGAAAATATTTACCGGGTGGAGGCCATGATCGGGTGAAAATCCTCACCGGGTGGAGGCCATGACCAAGTCATCGCTCGGTCATGGCCGGGTAAAAATCCTCACTGGGTGGAGGCCATGGCCGGGTGAAATTCCTCATCGGATGGAGGCCATGACCGAGCGATGACTCGGTCATGGCCGGGTGAAGATCTTCGTCGGGTGGATGCCACGAAAGTCATGGCTAGGTGGAGATTCTCACGGCGGTTTTCACGGTGACTTTCATTGCGATTTATTATTACTTTGTTTTTAAGGGGATCATTTTCTGATGCCGGAAAATGACGCTTTATCAGTGGATAAAAATAATTATGATAAAAATCTATTTTTAGATAATTTGTAATTAATTGATCTAAACTTGATATATTTTTTTAATTATTATTAGAGAAAAGAAACGGAATGAAAGCGCCACTGGCGTACGTTAGCGCTAACCCATAACTAGCCGTTGAAGTATAAAGGAAAAATGGGCATTGCATTGCAACGTTCGGAAGAGAAAAAAAAAAGGATATTGCCCGAAACCCTCCTTAATCCGACGCCGTTTCACTCCACCCCACACACCCTTTTAAATAACGGCTCCAGAAGAAACTCAAATCAATTCATTTACTCTCTCTCTCTCTCTCTAATTCTTTGAAGGAAGAAGAAGATAAACCCTAGCTTATCTCTCCCTTCTTCTTCTTCTTTCTCAACAGCAATGGCTGCCGTGAACACCACTCCAGTTGGACCCAACACCGCTGCCACCAAACCTATTCCTCCTCCCAAGACCGTCGACTCTCAGTCTGTTCTCAAAAGGTATTTGTCTCTTCCATCTTCATCTGTGTGTTCTCGTTTCAATTTAATTACGTCTGATCTGTGATTTCTTGCACGCACGCAATCTGTTCGTTTAAATACATGCTTGAGAAAGAAAGGAAAAAACACAGTTTTCGTAGAATGATCAGATCATCTCTTTTAACGTATATATTCTGAGGGGGGTTTCGTTGGAACTGATAGGTGATTAATTTCGTTTTTGTTTCTCTTGTATTACGAACAGGTTGCAATCAGAACTGATGGCCTTGATGGTAAGATTTTCAATTCAAACTTTGAGTCTGGTTTTGCAAGATTGTATATGTATATGTTCAAGAATCTGATATGTTTGGGCGAAACTCCAGATGGGTGGGGATTCAGGGATATCGGGATTCCCAGAGGAAGACAACATAATGTGTTGGAAAGGCACGATAACGGGAAGCAAAGATACGGTGTATGAAGGGACGGAGTACAGACTGTCTCTCTCCTTCTCCAACGACTATCCCTTTAAGCCTCCGAAGGTCAAGTTCGAGACCCCCTGTTTCCACCCTAACGTCGACATCTTCGGAAACATTTGCTTGGACATCCTTCAGGTTCTTCTTTCTCCTTTTTCACTACCCCACCAATATAATGTTCTCAAATAAGTACTAACCTTGACACTGCCTTGTCTAGGATAAATGGTCATCTGCCTATGACGTCAGATCTATCCTTTTGTCAATCCAGAGTCTTCTTGGAGGTCGTTATTAATATTACTCACTTTCTCTTTGTGATGCTTTTTTTTTCCTGGGAATCTGATGGGTGTGCATTCATCGGTTTCAATTTGCAGAGCCAAACATTTCTTCTCCTTTTAACAATCAAGCGGCTAAACTTTGGTGCAACCAAGAGGGTAATTATCTGATGAGTGAATCATTTGAATTTTTTTTTTTTTTTTTCCAATGACTGACACTAAGTTCATGATTTTGGGATGGTGCAGAGTTTCGGAAGATGGTTGAAAAGTTGTACAAGGCTCCTAGTGCTCCATAGAAGGGGTTGAATTCAATTATACTCGAATGAGAATAATAGCTTTCTCTCTGGCAGTGTTGAGTTAGATTTTAGTTTTCAAACCTTTTGTTTTTGGTCTTCGATATATATCATATGGTTTTCTGTTTGTAAAGAGGACGCAATTCATGTAATTCTTAGAACAGATGCAATTCATGTAATTCTTGGAACAGAGGCAATTCATGTAATTCTTCTATATATATCATATGGTTTTCTGTTGGTAAAGAGGACGTAATTCATGTAATTCTTGGAACAGAGGCAAGCAATCGATTCTTCTACAATATGAAGCTCTTTCTCTCTCTTTTATGCTGTCCCTTTTTTCTCTAATGTTTGATCATATCTGCATTGGAGCATATCTTAGGAATGTCGATAGGAATGTCGATTCTGCTCTTACCAAGAAGAGGACGATAAAAAGAAAACTTGTATTTTTGTTGAGCAGTCAATTTGATGTTCCTCAAGAGAACCTTAATCAGAAACCAAACTAACCCTCTTAAGAAAACTTGTATAATCAGTGAAACCCATATTCCAAGTTTAACCAGTTAAGAAGTCTTGTTTTCTCAAGAGAACCTTAATCAGAAACCAAACCCTCTTAAGAAAACTTGTATAACCAGTGAAACCCATATTCCAAGTTTAACCAGTTAAGAAGTCTTATTTTTTTTCATAACATCCCATAACTTGACTAAATTCAAATAAAATCTCATCGGCGGAATAAATAAATAAATAAATAATGATTCTAAGCTCAGTTGAATTGCGCTTTGAATCATAGTTGTCTCTGATTTCATCAGTAAATTGGAATGGTGACAATATTATATCATTGTACACCACTCCAATATTATTTCTAACATTTCTAATTTCTTTCTCTTGATTTGGTCAACGGCATATATATGAGTCATAGAACTATAAAGGATGAGCGTAGAAGGTTAAAATTGAGTAGAGGCAAAACTGTGTATTCAGCTGATAGATATATAAAGACAGACATACCATCTGAGCTTTAGAACATATATCCTGAATCATCTGAGAGAAAATAAATACCATCTTGGAAATTTAAGCTATCATTTAGTTAGAAACTTTATATTGTAAAATTACTAGCATAGAAGACAGAAGAAAAGGGGTTCTTGCAAAATTTTACGATAACGGGTTACATTACTGGCCAAGGGTCCAATTCCGTCTCTTAGACCCCTCTGATTAAAACACTTGCACTTGAAAATTTCAAGAGTCTTTGAAGAAGCATCATCACCAAATCGAGCTCACTCATGGCTGTGGCAAAGTGAGCTGCCTCAAGTTGTACTTGGACAACTCCTTATACTTCTCAATCACCCCAATCAAGCATACGGTCTGACAAGGAATGGGAAATTTTACTGGTTAGATTTTCTTTTTCTTTTTTGCAAAGCGGAGACTAAAAAAACAGGAAACGGTTATTTCAAGATTCAAAAGGGCAAAACTTACCTTGACGATTTCAACAACGATGGCCCGAGTGGGATTAGTAAGATCAACTGTGTGCGGTGCAGGGATAGATTTGGCAACTGCGTTTATAATCTTCATCCTGTCAATCCCAGTATTTGCACGCGCTCCATATAGCACGCAGAACTGTGTGAAGATTACAACATTCAATCAGACTACTCACGATTTTTCACTGCAAACGAACTACCCTGGATTTCTATCGCGATTGGGAGATAGGTATAAAGAAGACCAACCTTTTGTGGATCCTGAGTCTCAGCGGGAAAATACTTTGTCACCAGAGGCACGATGGTTTTCGAAATCTCCTCTTCCGAGGCATAGCAAGACAATTCAACGGGTAAAATTCTCATGATGAACCTAAATCCGAAACAATCCAACCAGTATAAGTTAGCCAAAACAGCATTTCTATTAAGTGCATTTCTTTTTATATAAGGCAGTGTAAGCAAATAAAAAAAAATAAAAAAAGACGTAATAAACCTGGACATGTGTTTCTTTGTAGCTGCTGCAGATGTCATAATACGCTGCACAATATCTTTGGGGCTCGCATCTCCTTCCTTCTTCCGCATTTGTATAAACACCACACCGTGACACCCCGTATCCAGGTGGAAAAACCGCTTCTGTAAAATAAATTTACCATGACACCAAGATTAAAATAAATACATAAATAAACCAAGATTGGGGAAACGGTATAAAAAACAAAACAAAAAAAAAAAAATTAAAGGACACAAGGGGAAAATAGGAGCTGGGATTTTGAATAATGAACTCCAATGTGACAAAAGAAATGTCAGCTCAGTTTTTTAACAGAAAAGTAACTCTGCAACGAGATTGAACAATGGAACATATATTGCAACACAAGAAGAAACATGGTCATTGAAAGCTCACCGTATTCTTATTTCCAAGTTGTTTGATCTCCTCTTCAATTAGCCTATCAACAGACTTCTCTTCCGGCTTCTTCGGGATCACCACTTTTGGCACGTCTCCTTCCACGCACTGTTTTTTCGCCGGTGGTTCCTCGGCCTCGTTTTCGACCCCTTTAGTTTCAGTAACTTCTGGTTCTGCCTCGGTTTTATTTTCATTGCTAGCATCATTGTCTTTGTCAGGGTTCGGTATCTCACTTTTTTCGTTACCAGCATCATCGTCTTTATTAGGAGGATCAGATTTATTCTCATCCTTTGCACTCTCGCTGTCCTCATTTCTGTCACTATCATCATCACTATCAGACGAATCGGAATACGAGAACGTGATCTTCTTGTTCTGTGGTTTACTGAGAATCTTTCCAGGCTTTCCATCGGCATCCTTCCCAAGGACTAACTCCTCGAGAAACTGCAAGATAACAAGTAGTTGCGAGAAAAGAAAAAAAAATGTTTTAAAACTATGCATCATCTTTACATTACACAAATGATTTTCACAACAATTTCTGAAATGAGAATGAATGACTATCGATGCAGTCGATCGCCAATCACCAAAAACTGACACCTAACATCGACTCACAGCTTTCATGTTATTGGTTTTTAGCCTCTTGGGATTCGAGAGGAAATGATCGATATGTTGGAGAATACCTAAAAGAACACATACTTGAACTGGACACAAAAGAACCATAGAAAAAAATGAGAGAGAGAGAGAGAGAGAATCGTAATCCAGAAGTGAACATCCTCGGAGTTATTGGGGCAAAGTTCTTTACTTTTTAAAATTTAACCGCAGACATGTAGAAAATTATCCATCAATCCAACACAATCATCCAGACTTTCTCTCGTTAATCTATCAAGGTCTGTTATGAAATGTAACTAACTAGCCCAAACCAAAGTAAAATCTCTTAGACCTAATCAGGGTACTTTCATTCCCATTATCCTCAACACATGTACTTGTGCTCTTGTCCTAACAATGAAAATGAAACACACTCAAATTCTAACGCCAAAAAAATTTTCGTGCAACAAGAAATTAAAAATAAACCTAATCAAGAGAAACTAAAGGTCCAATTGCTGATATAAAAATATTAAAAAAGAACTATATATTGAGAAAAAAGAGAAGGGAAAGAAGATGTACAGAATCAATAACATCAATGGCCTCCTGACAGGCCTGGCGTTCTCTGCCACCATCGCAGGTAAGGAAGAAACCCTCCACTCCAGGCCTTAACGGGTACGAACCTTTCTTCTTCGCCGCTTTCTGTTATCGTCACTTGTCAGTCTCAATAAATCTCTTTTGAGAGAGAGAGAGGAAAAGAGAGATAGACTCACATTCTGAGGGAGATAGCGCGGCCTGCCCTTCTTCGACCTGCCAGTGGAACCTGAGTTCGGTTTGTTCTCAGACGCCATAAGAGAGAGAGAGAGAGAGAGAGCTTTGGTGTTTCTTTCAGTTTCGCTTCGCCGTTCGCCCAATAAGTCCAGCCATACTAGACTTGATGAAACTTCGCATATAATATTGTAGACAATTTGTCTAATAGTCCTCTATTCGTCTATTTTTTGTCTATATAGTCCTATTTTTTATTGCTAGTTAAAATAACAAAAATTAGGTAAATAGCCAATTAAAGCGTTTAGAATTGCTATATAATCAATGTTTCGTAAATTTTAGGCAAATATCCATAAAGATGACACGGTCTAATAATTGGAAGTGGTTGTTTATCTAAGATTTACGTCTGTAAATATATGAAAGTGACTATTTCTTTAAGATTTACGAAACGTTGACTATTTAGCAATGTCAAACTATAAATGTGGTTATTTACCTAATGGACCCTTAAAATAATGAATGGTTGGTATAGGAAATTTTGGAAAGTGTGTTTCGAAGGTTTGAAAAATTGATTTTCTAAAGGGTAGTAGGTTTTAATATGGAAAAATATGTGCATTTTGACATAAATGTCTTTCACACACTACAAACTCTTAAAGATGTAGCATGTGGTCTTCAGCTTTGTCATGCGGTCCTCTGTTGTGGCTTACGGTCTCGTCACGGCCATGCAGTCTTCTGATGTGTCCTGCGGTCTTCTGTTTTGCCGAGTTGAAATTTGAAAACCTTACATTTGAAAATTATGTATCAATGACATTTTTGTCAAATTACACATACTTTCCAAGCTAAAACTATCTACCTTTCAAAAATCCAATTTTCCCACCTTCGACACACACTTTTTCAAATTTTCCTTTGTATATCCCAAATTAGTCTCTAAATAGGACCGGAGTATTTTAAACTGTTACAACAAATTAATACTTGATCGATAATGACTTAGAAATGGACCAGATCATTTAAACGACTTTGAAATGGCGGCGAACGTAGTTTTAATTCATGGTGGAGTCTTTTCTTATATTCTTCGACTATATATTGGCTCGTTCTTCAGACAAAGCTAGACTTTTATTTTACTTTATTTTTTGCTATTGTATAATCTTTTTTCATCTCTAATTATGGAACCATTTTGCAGAGATTCATTTTAAATTTCTAATAAATATATATTCATAGAATTTTAAGGCTCTCAAAATGTTGGTTGATAAAACCTCTATAACGGCGACTTCAAAAACAATAGTAAACCCTAAGTTTCCTAAGCCGCCGTCATCCCCTCGAAGACCTATACGCTACCTCTGCAGTGAGTTCTTACATGGAGGGGCATTTAGATTTTTCTTCTTTGCTTGTTAAATCTTCCATATTTATCGCTCTCGACCCTTAAAAATTCCTGATCACCTCTCGGTTCTCCAGATCCCGTCCTATGCCAAACTTTGAAGACATCTCCGCCTCTTCGAGGTTGTCCTGCTACATTGTTCTTCATCATTTGGGTCGGCTCATCGGGCCATCGCAACCACCTCTATACTGCTCTTCACGGGTTGCCGCTTTGAGATTGATCTCAGCGGAAGATCCGCTTTTTTGACATCCTCGTCAATCTTAAACCCAAGCTCAAACAAAGGGGACTCTCTTCTCAGACGAGCAAGGAAGTCAGGATAGCTACGACCCAACTATGTGGCTTGTCGCCCTGGTCACGTGGTTTGGGAGAGTGACTCTATTATGTGATCAAGAAGGCGCTACATTGGGGGATGGTGCATAAGGGAAGATCTGGTTGGCTACCGGGGGGTCCTCGATGATGGTGTTCCCATCGGGACTTGTGTATGGAAGGTGCTTGTGCATGTCCTATGACTCATCTGGTGTCGAGAGTGGTTCATGGGTGTTTATTTGATTTTTTGTGTTCTTCATATTTATGATTTTTGTGTACCGTTTAATTTTTCGTTGTGTGTTGGTTGGGTTGGTGTGATTCGGATTGGAATCGGATTAATCGTCGTTCGATATCCTAGTTTAGGTTTCTTGATATGTTTTTGTCATAGAAGCAGAAGAATTATAATCTTTTTCATGACACCATTAAGTCGTGACTGATTGAATCTTTCCATCAATCATTATAGATATTCTTTGATCTTCTATTTGTCAAAAGCATGCATAAAATGAGCCATAACATGTACATATTTTAATCTGACTTTGATATTTGACGTGCCTAGCACTAATATGCTATTCTCTTATACCTAGGAGTAATTTACCTAGTACTAATATGCTATTCTCTTATTTCTATGAGCAATTTACCCTAATTCTATTTGAAGACTCGGTGCTATCTTTCAAAAACATATTGGTGTTCCTTCACAATAAACTTTTTGCAAGTTATCAATATTTTTGTGTCTTTCATTAGTAGTATTATACTATCCAAATCTGAGATCACATCTCCGTACTTGAGACTTCATATCGGCCCTTCAATCCAATTGGAATTATCAACAGATCACATAAGATGAAACATACAGCATTCAAGTTATTTTTTGGTTTTATAACAGAGCCATTTTCACGTCACCGTTCAACTAGCGTTCTCTCTCGGTTTGGACAAAACTAGACCATTTCCAAAATCCAACAAATACACTCCTCCGAGGAAGCAGTCTGTGTTTTTTTCTCCTCACTGCATAGGCAACGAAAGGTCAATACTAATAAGATGAATCCCGAGTCTTTCAACAAAAATACATGTGATCAAAATGCCCAGCAGTGATCAGGATCGAGATTTCATATCAGTAGCGGTGTTGCCTAGACCGGTGGTCTCTATCGCGGCCGCCATAGTCTCTGTCTCGGCCGTGATGATCGTGATCGCGGTCTCCTCGATCTCGACCTCTGTCGCGCTCTCTGCTTCGGCTCCGACGCCTCTCTCTATCATCGTGTTCACGTTCCCTGTTTCTACCGGCACTGCCATCGTCCCGTTCTCTCCCCCTGTCTTTGCTTCTCTCTCTTCTGTCCTTCTCCACAACGCCTGCACACTCGGTCCCCATTTTAAGTCAATTGACATTGCATAAGTTCATAATCCTAAAACCCCAGAAATTTATGAAATACATAGATATTATTATCATTAAAACAAACTTGCTGTTTCAGACTCCGATTCCGGCTACTCTGCCGACTAAAAATGTTTAACTAATTGGTAGTAACCAATAATCCCACAAACCCTAATGCCAGAATGACCTAATTTCAGGTAAGAAACGGCTTGGATGGTCTATATGATATAAGCAATCACGTGTTTATTTAGCACAAAAAGTGAAAACTAAATAATCGATGATGTTTAACATGGAGTTGGGTCGCTTGTAGCACAATAAAATAAAACCTATAATAAATAAAATCCAAAAGTACCTAGCTCCTCGACATCCCATCCAGCACGTCCAGCACCTGGAAGTGTCCTCGCTTCGGCTTGCTGTGTTTTGGCACGGAACTTTTTCTTCAGGTTTCCGAACTCATCATACAGCTCGCCATCATCCTTGAAGCAACAAGGATCCAATTAATCAGGTGATAAAAGTGGGAACAACAAAAGATAAGGAAGAAATAGCATCATAGTTGAAATTTCGCTGGGTGCTTGAATAGAGCCTCTTACTTCTTCAGTCTCACGGCGTCGGCGTTTGGTTTCTTCTAACTCTTCTTCATCAAGTTCCTTGTAACCTCCACCACGCCCACCTCTGGAAAACAATTTGAAACCAAAGAGTAGATAAGGAATTCTCCCTACCAAGATCAGTCGTGTATTGAAACATTCTTACAACAAATCTCTATTTTGGTTTGCACGTGTTTATCGTTAAAGCTCAAAAAATTAAGCAAACTAACCATGAAGTGATGATACCTTACACCACCCTCATTGTGACCGGGTTTATTTGTGTTGCATATATTGCACTTTGTACGCTTTGCCCAATTGATGTTGGCACACCTGATGTCAATATGAAAAAATATGAAAAATGTGCACCCCAAGCACAGAAACGACAAGAATATTGTTTTGGATGAAAAATAATAACATTGTCACTCGTAGTAAATGTAAAAATTGTTCTTCAATATCATTAATTTCTAACTTTTCAATGAATCTCCATGCATTTGTTGTCCTATAACTGGCATTAAGCATTGTATTTTTTTTCAGAAGAGATAATAAACATTGTATAGTTATATTTGATTATTGGAAATGCAAGGTTGAAAAGCTGCCATAACTTTTAATTCAGTGCAATTAGAGGATGTAATCAGATGATTTAGGGGCTATTCTATGGTCGGGAAACTAGGTTCAACAAACCACGGACATACGAAAAAGTTTTATCATCTCATTGCGTGACAGTGTGTGTTCTTTGCTCTTCTCTTTCTGCATTTGTCTACAATGCTTTATTTAATTAAATGTGGAATATCTATTTTATAATCAGAAAAAATAGAAACCTTTGAATTTAAAAAAGTCTAAAGAAAGTAGCATGAAGACTTACATAGGACAAGCCCAGTCATTGGGACCGAAGAGTCCTCCAGTGGGAGCACCAGGACCTCTGCCAGAGTCCTGGCCACGACCCCTTCCTCGACCACCACCTCCACCGCCCCCCGACGCTCCCGCTGGTCGTGCTGTTCCACACCGGTTGCAAACTCCTCGGAATGCAAAATTCACGTTTGAACAACTGCCACCACAATAAAGCACACCCATGTCCATAACAAACAAATCTATTATACATATGCAGCTCAGGCATGGGTTTGGAGTACTTTAGGCTCAAGGAACAACAGTCTATACGAAGACAAGAGCTTCTGGCATAAAAAGAAAAACTAGGACACAACCCTCTGGCTTTTGCTTCATGCTCGGGGATTCAAAGATTTTACGCCCAGACAAGCTGCCTGTGAACAACTTTATTGTGGCATTTTTAGTTTTTGGTGTATAAAACTGCCAAAATCAACTTGCAATTCTGCTAATTGCAGTGAACTGATTTATAAGCCCAAAATCGAAGCTTATTCATTTTTATTTATATATATATATAAAGGAAATATAGGAGCCAGAAGAGCTGCTCACCGATCTCACATCACAGACCTTGTATTTGGACACATCCAGTCACCATCTTGCTGCCATGCTTTTGCAGGCGGTGCTTCAGCTCCACCACCAGCAACAGCTCCTCCGTTCACATCCTCGGGATTTTCTTCAACCCCATCAGAAGCAACAGCAGCAGCAGCAGCGACAACGGGAGCACTTGAATCTGCTACCGGGTTATACGCGTAATCATCTTTGCTTTTCGATTCCGCTATGTGTACTCCAATGATATTCCCATAGAATTCCTTGTTGTTGAACCACTCAACAGCAGCGAATGCGGCATGCGGATCTTCATACGTCACAGTCGCATCTCCTTTGGGCTCATTTGTCACTTTATCTCTGTAGAACCATATTTTTGGTTTGCCCGTTCTCTTGTCCCTCTGTATGTTTACACATCATAACCAAAAGCAGAGGACAAACTTTAGACAAGGATTGAAAAATGATAGGCCAAGAAGCATTCGAACTAAACATGGATTAATCAAAAATACTATCCCCAACAATACCTGATCAAAGTCCGTACCTTTATTACCCCGATAGTACCAAAATATTCAGCCAACATATCTTCATCCGCGCCCTCTGGTAAATTGCAAACATACACAGAACCATTTGAAGCCCCACCTTTTCCTGAATAATTTGCCATTGAACTCCAGATTCATGAAATTGAAGCAAAATCAAGTCCTGCAGACAGCACAGCTGTACTGTGATTTTCTTGCATGGAAAAACACATCAAACAGAAAAAATAACAAAGAAAAACCAAGTTCGTATCATAAATCCAAAAATCACAAAGTAAACCTTCTCACGGTATTTGATACAACTAGAAACTGTATCCAGACACAAAAAGTAATTATTACACCAAATAATATGTCATTGAAACACCAAACCCAGTTTAAACTTTATATAGACAAAGAAGCTAACACACATTGCCAAGTCTCTCATTTCGCGCTTTCACAATATTTACAGTTCAAAGGCAAAGTACAGGTGCTTTCGACGAAAAATGACAGTCAGAAAAAAATAATAAAAGTTCTCACGTCTTGTTTCTTTGTTTCGATACTAAACAATACCTAAAGCTTCAATTTAGCTAAATTCAAATGCCTACCTTAAAAATAACCAAACTGAACTAAAATAATCGTTTTGGCTTGGTGATAGATTAGATCTGTGCATCATTTCAGCTACGAGGGACGAGTAAACCCGAAAGACCTTTGATGACTGAAATTGAGAAATACTTACAGCACATACACTATATAGATTCAGACGCAAAACATGGAAAATATCATAAATCCAGTTACTGAAGAATAAAGCCACTCTAATTGTCAAATTACTACAACGCAAATCAGCTCAAATTTGTATTTTCAGATTCGTAACAAAATAAATTTAACGAGAGAGATAGTGAGAGAGTTTACCAAAAAAAAACCAGCTAAATGGAATTGCTCTGAATTCCCTTTAGTCCCAAGTGAGAGAGTTAACCCTAATATCCGTCCAACATTTCTTTGTTCGTTATGTCCTTCTTTGACAAACGCAAAAACAAATTAAAATAAAATGAAACGAAAGTGTATTGGGCCGAAACTAAGCCACTACACACACATATTGGGCCTCTAAAGTCTTGACTATCACGTTTTAGTTGGGGGATTTGCTCTTGAAGTCACAACAGCAGCACATTATTTCATTTGTATCACAAATAAGTCTAAATTGCATTCGTGTCTTTTTTTGCATATTTGTCACCTATACAATGTCTTAATTACTCTTCTATTTTATATCCAACAAGAATCCATATCCACACTCAAATTTTAATCTCTCATCAAATTCTCTCTCAAACCCTAATCTCTCTAGCTCAAGCTTCGACCACCGCGCCGATTGCCGCTCCAACGAGGCCACCGCCACCGTAACCCTCGCCGGAGCTCTCGCCGAAATCACAGAACCAGCCTTCCCGCGGCCTCGAAGCCGCGGTGCTCCGATCTCTCCCAGTGTTCTTATTCGCCGGCGGAGATTCGGACCGGGCTCGACGGAGAACCAGTCCACGGAGTGTATGGTTTCGACCATGATGAAGCCGACGAACTCACCATTGCCGCCTTCGTCGGAGTTCGGGATCGCGGAGATTCTCCGGATCCGGTGGTGGTGCTCGCCGGAGCAGGCGAGGGATCGGACGCCGCCGGCGCCGAGGACGGATAGGAAGCCAAGGTAGTGGGAGTTCGTTCCGACGGGGAAGAAGAGGACGAAGGAGTCGAAGTCGGCGTCGGGGAAGCGGAGGCAGCAGAGGCGGTTTCCGGCGGGGATTCTGGCGGGGTCGAGGTCGGAGGGGGGCAGAAGCGATGGGGACAAGAAGACGGTGGATTTGGTGGCTGGAACGGGGCTGAAAACGACCGGAGCTGAGAAATCATCGGTGTATTCGGACCGATCTCTCTTCTTTCCGATCATCGGAACCCTAACACAACAATACTCCATTGGAAAACAATCCCTAAGCATGGGGCGAAAAAAATATCAATGAATGAGTTTTCAAGGTTTGACAATGAGATGATCAACAGATAAATAAATTGGCTACGCGACGAAGACCTTCGTCGAGAACGGAATGGCTGACAGAAGACTCTGTATAGTCTCCAAAGAGGTATGAATTGAAGTCATGTTTTTGGCTTTGACATTTCGTCGAACAGGTAATACGCGTCGAACAAGTAATACACACTGAAGAAGTTGGTGTGTGTTTTACGGCGGCGAAGCGAGGAGGCAAGGCGGCGGCGTCTTCCAAGGCGGCCGCGGCAGAGAACGGTGCCGATAAGTTGTCCAACGGAGTCGAGACGCTTCATATTATCGATTTCTTCTTCTAGTCTACTTTTGTTTTGTAAATATTTAGCTGTGGTCCTAGTTTTTTCTTCCAGTCTATTTTTGTTTTGTAAATATTTAACTGTGGTTCTACTTTCTTCTTTTAGTCTACTTTTGTTTTGTAAATATTTAACTCTGGTTCTACTTTAAGGGTATTTTGGTCTAATAATAAATAAGAGTGACTTACTTGCAACACGTTTTTTAGTGGTGACATAGATGCAATTTTGTTCATAAGAAGTGACTTTGGTGCAAATCTCTCGATCTATACTCTTTGCGTTAGAAACACATACTCATTCCTTGAAAGTGAATCATCAATCTTGTGTCTCGAAATATAATTTCAATGAAAAAATAATAATTCTGCATGTAGAGAGCCAACGATATCGGTGTTGTCGTCGTTATCGAAGCACTAGATAAATGGCGATATTTTGCACGTCATTTTTTAGCTCAAGTGAAGATGAGCTAAAAAAATTAGTTCGTCAAAATAAGTTTGAGAGTATATATAGTACTATGTGCGTATGTTGGAGTAAGAATGTATTCATGAACTCATGATTAAATTGGCGAATATTGAACTATGTCCATAGGACAAACATGAAAGCGTAAATTTTTTATTTTTTATTTTGTTCCAATAGAACTTGCACCTTTACCCGTAGGACAAATTTCCAGGGTCGCCAAAGATAAAACCATTAAATGAAACTCAAGCATTTGTTTGTTTCATTAGCATACAAAATAATAATGTATATAAATACTTGTGTATATGTTTCCAGTTGGAGTTTGAATGCTTTGAGTCTTATTTATTTGATGCAATAATGGAAAAGGGTTGAGTTTGGTGAAGCTATCATTTCTTCTTTCCAACTTATAATGGTTGGATTTTAATTAATGTATGGATATTCAAATCATATGTCTTTTTTTCCTACGAAGAAGTACCATGACAACTTGTAACGTCATTTAAGGCCTTATTGTTGAGCGAAAAAGAAATAAAAAAATCCAATCTCCAATATTTTTAGCTGTATATAAAACAAAGAACATTAAAAAAAAAATTTAAAATTAATTAAATTAGTACAACATTGGTTCTCAATTCCCTAACTCTCTGATATATATATATATATATATATATATATATATATATAATATTTATTCTCAATATGAAAGCTCGGTATTTGATGAGGGGAAAGAAATAGTTTGTGTAAAAAAAAATTGAAGAACGTGTCCTACTCCTATGTATATTCTTGACAGTTGACACTTTTCGCTACCGTTGAACATGCATTGAACGTAAAAAACATTTTGTAAACAATAATAATAAATAAAGGAAACGAAAATCAGAGGAATAATAATGAGAGGGAAAGAAGAGTAGGGACGAGCCAAAAAAACAAAGAAAAGGGATGTGTGAAGAGGAAAACAGAGAAGAAACGGACTGGTGTGTGTGTGTGAGATATAATAAACTTTATTTTTGCCGTATGCCAATACTTATTATTATTATTATATTATATTATATATGGTGGCGAGTGAAATGAGCTGGGCATTAGCGAGACACAGCTGGCAAAGGTACGAAGTCGCATACCGTCGCCGTTTGTCTTTGGATCTCTCTCTCTCTCTCTCAGTCGAATGGGAAATGGAATCCTCTCTTCCCATCTTTACAAAAAAGCCCCTTATTATATATACATGTACTAATCTATTCACATATTTACATTGTTCCTTAGAATCCATACTATTAAAATATCAAGTGTTTTAAATGTGGTGTCACATGACTTTAATAAGTACTATGTATGTTTAACAACCACAAAAAAGCACAACGGACAATGTTTTTTTTTCCTCCTTAAATTATTATGCTTGCCCGGGGGCAAAGTTATTCTCACGTGATCAAAATTTTCAACCAAAAAGCTTTTTTTTTTTTGGTGGATTGATAAAAATGAAATGTATGTAAAAAATTTGAGTGTTATATCTTCAAGAGAGTATCAATAAAAGTATACGAGTCTACTATATTTGGCATTGCCGTTTTTTTTTTTTGTTCTTCATGTGTAATACATAAAACCATATAAATCCGCAGCAAGATATGTTGGGGCCTTGGGGGTGTTTGTTTCGGTGCTCTCTGCGAGATTTCGTAATCAACGACATGTTTGTATGGAATGCGACAATAACATAATCATGAAAAGTCTTTATCTTCTCCTATTTATCCAAATTTATCGATCATATATTACTATTCTAATATGTGTTTTTGTTGGATTCTCCGAGGTTGTAACGAGGGTGCTCAGCGCCCACAGCTAGTGTCAATGGGTTATGACATTATTGAAAGGGTTTAACGCGAGGCTACAATTAAATGAAGATTTACAGTTTAAAGAAGAATCTTTTGTATTTACTTAAAATTGAACCATGATATACTTTGCCCCATAAGTACAACTTGTAAAAAAAACAAACTTGTAAAATAACTTGTCAATAAAAACAAACTTGTGAAAAAACTTGTCAAAAAAAGTTCAATTAACTAGTCAAAAAAACTTTTTTAAAATAACTTGTAAAAAATCTTGTCAAAAAAACAAACAAACTTGTAAAATAACTTTTCAAAAAAAAGTTGAATAACATAACTTGTAAAATAACTTTTCAAAAAAAAGTTGAATAACATAACTTGTAAAAAAAAACTTGTAAAATAACTTGTCAATAAAAACAAACTTGTGAAAAAACTTGTCAAAAAAAGTTCAATTAACTAGTCAAAAAAAACTTTTTTAAAATAACTTGTAAAAAAAATGTAAACATGTTTACCTGTATGCACATTATGGGACATTTTGATCGATTAGCCATGACGGGTATGTGAACTTAATTTCACCGTGCTCACTCTCCCGGTAAGACATGCGATTGTTCTTGAAGAAACCACATATGGCCACAATCCTAGCAAATGTTCGAGTCCAAGTCTGAATAATAAACATTTTAACAATGTTAAATAACCCTTATAATTTAATTAACCACAAATAAATGTAATAATTGCGAATAACATAACATTTTACGTACCTCCATCATCTAATGGTCCAGGCCTCGATGTCGATCCGAAATGTGAACCAATGAATGTTCTTGAAGTTCACGACGAACAGGATCCCACGAGCACCATCCTAAGGCAAAATATCGGTGTCTCTATACCCAGTCATGGGGGTAATAGTTGCCCTCATGTCCCAGTCCACGGGTTCAGGCTCTGCCCCCAGCTCGATGGTCTTCTTGATGTTCGCTTCTTCCTTTGTGAATCGGCCGTACACGTGGTGGACCCACTGACAATCCATGATTCGGACGTCTTGCCGATATCTGTCGAGAGCTCGTTGGCGAGCCCGAATCATGTGAATTATAGCATCAATATGCTGAGACATAACAAACATATAACGTTATTTTAAATTAAAAGGGAATGCGAAATATAATAAATAACATACCGAATCATGTAGCCATTTTGTTTCTGTCAACATCGTGTTGAAGAAATTCGTGTCTCCGTCGCACGTCTTCAGGCGAGTAGACTCCATGAACTTGCTGTCCCACTTCTTTGTTCGCAACCACTTAACGAAATTATTAAACTCCTTTAGCCTCGCGTCCTTCAACGGGTTGAACTTGGGGATCGGCTTCTCTGAATACTTGGGCCTCGTCGGATCAGTGAAATCGGCCCAACGCGACGACTTATGTCGCACTTGCCGATCTGGACGTGGCGAGGTAAGCTGTGCCTTGTCGCTTTTCCTTTTAAGCGGAGTTGTGAGTCGGCGTTGCTTATCCGGAATGTCTTCTCTACGAGGACTCGACGAAGACATCGACAACCTCGGCAAAGTCACCGGCCTGGTCTCCGATCGCTTTGACGACTCGCGATGCAAAGAAGACGGCTTCTTCGACTCCTTCGACGACTCGCGATGCGAAGAAGACGGCTTGTGCGATGAAGACGCCGACTTTTGACCAGCCGTCGGAGGAGGATGAGGAGGAGGAGAAGGAGGAGGGGTCCGGCATTTACGATGACCATCAGCTTGGGTCGTGGGAATCTCACCCCCAGGCAACCCCGTTTGTTCCTCGAATAAAATGTTAAGCCTCGTCCACATCGCAACCTGCAAGTCAAAGTAACAAAATATGTCACAAAATTTAAACTTGTCACAAAACTATAAATGAAATTTAAACTTAACACTAAACTCTAACTCTACAATGAAATTTAAATTTAACTTTAAAACGTTAAATTATATTTAAACTTAACTCTAAAACGTTAAATTAAATTTAAACTTAACTCTAAAACGTTAAATTAAATTTAAACTTAACTCTAAAACGTTAAATTAAATTTAAACTTAACTCTAAAACGTTAAATTAAATTTAAACTTAACTCTAAAACGTTAAATTAAATTTAAACTTAACTCTAAAACGTTAAATTAAATTTAAACTTAACTCTAAAATGTTAAATTAAATCTAACCTGGTCTCGCCTGATTCCCTCGATTCTACTCCCGTTCGTGCTAAGAGCGTGTAAGACCATCCATTGTGATTGCATCAATTGTTCTTGGGAGGTTCGCATTTCTTCCCACATTTCCCGTGTTAGGACAAAGGGCTCGGAACGTCCGCGCGAGGGGTCGGTGTGGGCCTCGATCTCACTGCGGGAGTGGTCGGTGGGGGCCTCGATCCCATTGCGGGAGTGGTCGGACTACCAAGACGAACACGTGGAGTATCTGACACGTGTTCGTCGTCGGAGTCTCCGACGATGACATCGTCTGCGACAGTCGCGACTCGATCTATTTCTTCCTCGATAGCTCGCGGCTCTATCGCGTCTTCTCCCTCGACGTCTATGGGATACAGACATTTGCTCGTCCGCGTCTCGAGGAGAGTGAATTTTTTTTTCTCTGCTGCCCTTGGTCTCAGCATTTGAAGAACGCCCACATACAAAACCAAAAACAATTATTAATATTCCAAAATAATGTAACATACGTTTAATAAAAGTTAAATAATAAAAAGTTACCGTTTTCTTATTCAGGACGGTCTCGATGTCTTCGCCCATATGACGACATTACTAGACCACGAGTGCATCCTGGGCACACGAATCCCCTGGTTCGACCCGAACCTCATCCCGATCTCTGGGATAGCCTCGTACGCCTAGTAATGAAGGGTATGAAGATTACCCGTCAATGTGTACTTGGCCTCTTTCTGAGCCATGTCCGGCTTGTCCTTCAACTTCTTCTGCAACGTCTCGTGATAATGCCTTAGGTTCACCGACAAACTGGAATACGTCTCCGCCCAACTCAAATTTCCCCAAGGCATCTTGAAGAAGAATGGGAGGTCTTCAACGATGTATAGAAATTTCTGCCACCTTTCCTCGATGACTTTGTTGGCCGGCTGTCCCAGAAGATACCCATACACAAATACGAGCAGCCCGAGCTTGAACGCATCGTCATGGCTCTGACATATGGTGAACACGTTGATCAACGTGCTGAACTTGCTTCCGACGACGCCGTTCAACTGGTCCGTGATCAATCAGTCGCTCTTTCGCTCGTCTTGCTCGGCTTTAGTCGGACCGTCTTCATAGCTAATCCCCGAGACGAGTGCGTACTCGAGGCGTCTGAATCTTACTCGTTTGCCTCTGATACCAAAATGTATCTCCCCTCGTGTTGTCGCCTCGATCTTCTTTTGAAGGAGAGTATGTACGAGCACCGGTGAGAAACCGAGCTCGCTCTCCGAAAAAAATTGCTCGAACGGAGTCTCGATGATTTGATCTTTTATCCCGAGCTCATCGAATCTCCTCCGTACCAGCTTCAAGATCCCCGTCCCACCGTAGGTGATACGACCCGGGAATGGGACGTTGTATATGTAGTTCAAATTGTCCTAAAAACGACAAAATTAGGTCAGAATCATAATTCATCGTATGACATCGTACAGACTCGTACATCATCGTATAACAAAAAAAATTGAATTTTTTTAAAAACCATCGTATGACATCATACAACATCGTATAACAAAAAAATTTGAATTTTTTTAAAACTATCGTACAACATCGTACGACATCGTACGATATCGTATGGCATCGTACGACAATTTTTTTTTAAAAACTTAAACCCATCGTACAGCATCGTACAACATCGTATGGCATCGTACAACTCTATGAATTTCATCGTACGACATCGTACGATGCATCAACTGTTGTCAATGATGCCCACAAGAAGAGTTGTAGTCTTTATTTTGTACATTTGATGTAATAAAGTCTCATGAAGACTCTTGCTTGTAATTGCCTATCTATTCATTAATAAAGTTGAAACGTTCATTCATTCTTTCTTTGTTTGAAGCTTTATGATAAAACCTTAGTCTTTTAGTCCATAAACAAACTTAACAACTTACGAAGAGACAAATGTAGATTTGCATGAACAAACTCTTCGTAGTTTGCTTAAAACGATATATTCGCAATCTTAGGGTCAAAGGACTATTGACCTCAGTATGATTGTTAGAAGAATCTATGATGTCTGGTTATGAGGCATTGAGAGTTGGAGACTCTATAGTTCTTCTAGGTATCTTCCGAAGGTACTGAATTGACCAGTGCACTTCTAGAGACAAGATAAGAACAAACCATTTAACCTCTTATGTCTCGAAGTCACTATGTATGAATTGCATCATGCTTACCTTAATCCTGAAATGAGACATGCCATTTCACACCTTAGTATTCTCATTTGAGAAAGTCAGAGTTCGGACTCACTATGTGATTCCGAACAGGGCCTATTGGTGAAGTACTAAGTTGTGAGTATGTCATGAGTAACTTTGTGAAGTTCTCATAGATATGGAATTCATGTACAAGATTGCTGAAATGCAATGTATGTCACCTCATGCTTTGTTCCTTGGAGTGTGAATAAATGAACTGGCCAGTGTCACCTCATAGATATGGAATTCATGTACAAGATTGCTGAAATGCAATGTATGTCACCTCATAGTTTATTACTTATTAAGACGATTCACCATGATTTTAACTAAATTTGTACCTTTAAATCAATCACATGGTAAATCAATCACATGATTTTAGCTATTTGTTTACTGCAATTTTGAATCAACATTTATAACCTTCCGTGGGTTGATATAAGGCTGGACCCTATGACCGCATATAGGTTGGGCTGTGGTGAAGTCTTCTATTCTCGTTGTCCTTGCCTCACCGGAAAGAGGTTTTCGGTTCCTCATCACTTCATCAACAATCGGCCTTCGTGTTCTTTGTGCTTTTTAGGTGTTTGTGTTCTTCGTGCTCTTCGCGTTCTTCGTGTCCTTTATGTTCTTCACATTGTTATGATCGTCGAGTTCTTCGTGTTCGTCATGTTCTTCGTGTTCTTCATCTGATAATCAAGAAACATGAACAACAGGCATGTATGATTTCTCCCCTGACGCGTGCTCTGACGCTCAACATTAGTCGGGGGATAGAGGGTCTCATCTCGTCTCTAGAGGGTAGAGAGAGGAAATATTTTTTTAGTGAGAGATACGCAGAGGGTTTCAAGTCCAGAGAGACTTATCTTGAGAGAGAGCTGAAAATGATATAGTAGTATTGAGGCTTATGAGGAGGTTTACCTGTGTCTTAGAGACATGTGGACCAATATATGGATGTGATATGGGAGTTGGCGGCATGCACATTCGCGGAAGCTTGGAGTTTGGTGGCTCAAGGGGGTAGGCGGCATGTGGATTGGTGACACATTTGAGTTGGCAACACTATCAGGTTAGCGGCGCCATCAGGTTGGAGGCAAAGATCATGTTGGCGTCAAGACTCATTTGGTTGCCAAAATGAGTTGGAGGCAAAGCTTGTTTTGTGGTCAAAATGGGTTGGAGGCAAAATTTGTTTAATGACCAAACGAAGTTGACGACAAGGCTGATTTAGTGGCCAAAATGAGTTGGCGGCAAGGGATGTTTAGTGGCCAAAATGGGTTGGCGCCAAGACTCATTTGATTGCTAGAATGAGTTGAAGGTAAAACTAAAATGAAAGTTGAGTTGAAGGTCTGAGTCGGGTTGAAGGTGAAACTTGGGTTGCAATATTTCTTGCTCGCAAGTTTCTTTCACAGTTGACACAAGGTTTGTCCCGAACACTTTGTTCGGGGACTTAGGCCTTGTATATGGTTTTTTGCTATCGGGATGTCATTTTTACATTGTGTAAATGACGGTATAACATTATTTTATCATGAAATCATAAAGATAAAGATGACATATTCCTAAGATTACTTCAAATTATAGATAAACAAAAGGATATTCTTATTTTATCCTAATGAAGCAACAACGGTAACAATCTAACATCATCATCAAGAACATAGTGAGAAGAATTTGTCTGTTCCTAGCAAAAAAAAAAAAAAGAAGAATTTGTTTACAAAACTGCCTCTTTCGTTATCTTTAATTTGAAATCGTATACAAAGGATATATACACACGCATTAGACACAAACACGCACGCATCAATAGGTTTGAGATAAAGCACAAGTCAAACTATATTAATAGGTTTTTGTGCGGATAAACATAACGTTATATTAAAATGTTACGATGCTTAAACATAAACCCGTGACATCTCTATTCACCAAAATTACTGCAAGACATGGCTATAGCATTACTTGGTTGCTAAATGGGCATGTCTTAATCAATGGGACAAAACAAAATCAACCATATATTTGAGAAACACAACTTTCCTACAAAGTAATACCAAAACTTTTTTCCAGAGCCCGATAGACACCAAAAAGGCAATATACCAAAAACAAATATACATATTACAGGAAAAAAGTCCAGTACAAAGCTTCCCTTTCATTTTCATTTCCCATTTCCACATATTGTAAAAATAATTAAAAAAAAGGAAACAAATTCGCCGAAGGGTATTTTAGTCGTTTCGACGCGTATATAAGTATATACACCAGTTCGCTTTCCAATATTTCGCCAACGCAAAAAAAGAGAAAAGTCTCTCTCTCTCTCTCTCTCTCTCAGTGAGAAGCATTTCCCTGAACTCTTTACGGGCAAAACCCTCGCCGGATTCTCCACCGGCGAAAAAATTTCCAGCGTACCAACAGTGAAAGAACGAGGCCTCGTGACGGAGCCAGTCAGCGTGTAACGACACCGCATGGTGAGACGGCGTCGGTCGGAGGACAGAACTAGCAGGAGAGAAAGGGGAAAAAAACGGCGTCGTTCCGCCGCCGCAGATTTCTGATCGGAGAAGAGAAAAAAAATTAGGTCAAATACTCTGAAGGTAACGCTTTCGAGATGGGAGGAGGCAAGGGAGTGGTGGTTGTGGCGGCGGGACTGGCGGCGGTGGCTGCCTGCGCTGTAGCGGCGGTGGTGGTTGGCCGGAGAGTGAAGAGCAAGAGGAAATGGCGGAGAGTGGTCGGAGTTTTGAAGGAGCTCGAAGAGAGCTGTCGGACTCCGGTGGCCAGGCTCAGGCAAGTCGTCGACGCCATGGCCGTTGAGATGCACGCTGGCCTCGCCTCCGAAGGTGGCTCCAAACTCAAGATGCTTCTCACATTCGTAGATGCTCTCCCCAATGGGTAATACTGATAATAAGTTTAGATTTCATTGTGTACTGTGTAGTAACACACTCAATCGCAATCTCTTGTTTTTTTTTTTTTTTTTGAATTTATTTTTGCTCGGAACAATGAGCTATTTGATTCGATTTTTTCTGTTTTTAATTTGGTGTGTTTTGATGGTTATTAGTTGGCGTTTTGTTGGTATGATATGTGATTTGTATTTTAGTTACAGTTGGTTAGGTATATTTAATTAGTTGGAATTCAATTTGAATGTAGTCCTGATTCTTGATTAAATTTTTATTTGTTTTGTTTTTATTTTGGTAATTGTTTTTTTGATTCACTGTGGGGGTTGTTAATTTTGTTTACAAATTGAAAGATGTCATTTTTAATAATTATTCTTTGTTATTGTTGGGTATACAGGTGATGCTGATAGTGAATTGGGGGATTTGAAAGTTGTTTACTTTCATTAAATGTTTGTGTTGTTGTTGTTCAGTCTTAACGATGAATTAATCACTCCACTGCTAAAATTAAGATCTTATTTTGAAAACTTTGCCCCTGGCAATCTGAAGGTTCTTTAAGTCCTTCGCTTTATTACATAATTGTTAAGATCTATAGAAGTGGTTTATCAGTGTTGTTTCGTAGATTCCAGATATAAATAGTTTGCTGTTTTATGATTCTCTTTTGTGATATTCACAATTCCTGGTGTAACTTGATAGGTATGCAATGAATACGTCCATAAATTTTTTCACTGTTTAGGATTCGCCTTTCGTTTCATTCTGTTTTCTTCGGTCGGTCGTTTTGGGGTATAATTTTAGCGTAATCAGGTAGACAGATAATGATTTTTTTTCCTTTTTTTTTTTTTCGCTTATCTATAGATGCGATTATATTTATCAATTGACAGAGCCCAGTTATGTTTCTGACTATACGAGTGTTGTTTGAGTTTATGATTGGAAAGCCTTGTCTTTCACCTAAGTCACATCGTGACATATCGCTGGTGTTTAGCATGTTTAAGATTTGCATATCTCGGCTTAGTGATCTATGTATCTTAATGTCTGTGTATTCATTAATCAAGGCTGATTTATTTCCTTTTAATTTATCTATGGGCAGGAGTGAAAGCGGAACTTATTACTCGCTCGATCTCGGGGGTACTAATTTTAGGGTGTTACGGGTTCAACTAAGAGGAAGAAGATCCTCTACCATTGGTCATGATGTGGAACGGCAACCCATTCCTCTGGAACTAATGACCTGCACAAGCGAGGTGATTTTCTTCTAATGATTTTACAATTGACTACTATACCTTTGTTAAACTTGCCATTCTGTCCAGGATTTATACTGATGTGTCTTCTTTGATTTCTTGTGTAGGAGCTCTTTGATTTTATTGCGTTGTCACTTAAGGAATTTGTTGAAAAAGAAGAAAATTATTCGAAAATCTCATTGGAAAAAGGGAGGGATCTCGGATTTACGTTCTCCTTTCCTGTGAAACAAGTGTCCATTTCATCAGGCATCCTCATCAAATGGACAAAAGGATTCAGAATTGCAGACACGGTTGGTCTTTTTGTTATTATAGTTTGAAATTTAGAAAACTGAAAGTGCAGTGGAGTATATGACCACATTTTTTCCCTCCTGTCTCACTTTTTCCCAAGCTTCCCTGCTGTTCCCTTAGTTTTGCATCCCATTTGTTCACAATAATTCAACACTTGGGATCTACTGACCCCAAGAATAACTTTTTCTATTCTGCGAATGACTGTTTTACCCTAATCAAATGAGAAATTTCACGTCCTTTGTATTCCAATAAAAGAAGAGTGGTTTTTTTTCTTTGTTTAGCCATTCTACAATCAATTTTTTTATTCTAGGAGTGGCCTATAGAAATAACTAAAATATGTATATGACTTATTGTTGATCAGGTTGGAAAGGAGGTTGCAGGATGTCTGGAGCAAGCATTGGTGAGACAGGGTCTAAATATGAGGGTAGCAGCTCTGGTGCGTGACAATCTTATACATAGATATATGTATGTATGCATATATATATATATATATATATATATATATATATATATATTTGCGTTTATAAGCTCGGTGACGCATGCACATCGTGGTGTTGTAAACAGAATAGAAATGAACTTCTTATTGCAACTTTATTTATTGTTACCATCATGCTATTTTCTTCCTGTACTCCCGCATTTTGCAAAATTTTTAGCTCTGCTGCATCATGTCATAGTCTTGAAATTGGATCAGGATGGTGATTTAGTTTCTGATTCAGCGAGTACGAGTCTAGTTTTTAAATGTTACTTAGGTTTCTTCAATGTTGGCTTTTATTGCCAACTAATTTTTTTTTTTTGGAATGTTTGAAGGTGAATATGTTTTATTATTATTTTTTATTTTATTTTTATTTTTATGTGTTTATTTATTTTCTTATCCTGAGATTTGAAGCAGTTAATTTACAGTTTAGTCTAATGTGGGGATATAAATGATTCTTGGGAATATTATCAGTATAATTGAACTATTCAGAGTAGTAGCATAGAGGGTTTGGTCCATTGACACTTCATCTCTTTTTTTTTTTCATTGCGTGGACACTTTGTCTCTTTGTTTATTCGCTTTCAGGACTTTATTTGTTTAATAAAATAACTACATGCATTATTAAATAATTTCTCAACAACATAAGTCTCGTCAAAGATCACCTAACAAGGTATGCATACAGATTGACCTCCTTAAAATGTCAACAGGGCTACAAGAATTTAGTCTTTTCTTCACACAAAAGAGCTCTATGGATTTAATCTTAAATGTTTCAATTTCTCTGGTTTCAACACCCCAATAGCGGGAGGGAATGCAGTGCCTACATTATCCATGTTGACCCTGGAATTCCCATGACTGAAAGCTGTAGATTTTGTTCTATTTTATTTGAACAGGTCAATGACGCTGTGGGAACGTTAGCTCTAGGGCATTACCATGACAAAGACACCGTGGCGGCTGTGATAATCGGAACTGGTACAAATGCCTGTTATTTGGAAAGGACTGATGCTATTATCAAGTGCCAAGGACTTGTAACACCTACAGGATGCATGGTATTTATTTCCACCCACCGTTTTCTTTTTTTTTTTTACTCATGTATTCATGTCCTTTGTTTCTTGGTTAATAGGTCGTCAATATGGAATGGGGAAACTTTTGGACGTCTCATTTACCAAGAACATCTTATGATGTTGAACTAGATGCTGATAGTCCAAACCCCAATGACCAGGTAAATGTTAGGTAGTTGACTTCTTATATTGTGCCGATAATTGGTACCCGAGGAAAATCTCATGCTATTAGAATTTACTCCAGGGTTTTGAAAAGATGATATCTGGGATGTATTTGGGGGACATTGTTAGGAGAGTGATTCTCAGAATGTCATACGAGACAGATATCTTTGGATCTGCTTCCTCCAAGCTAACAGTGCCTTTTGTCCTGAGGTCAGTCTCCTCTCTCTCTCTCGAGGATTTATTATTATTACTACTTTTTTTTTTTAATATTTTTTGAGTTATCATGGAATAGACAGAATTCTATCATTGGGCACAAGAGCCCACTACAGGAAAAGAGCTTAGACAGTGATATTGTTAATTTTATGTTTTCAATCATTTAATTCATGCGTTTTAAAAATAAAACTGGAAATGCGATCACTCAGAGGATTCGAGGATAAGGAATAGTTCCCATACTTGGTGACGACGCGTTTTTTTTTTTTTTTTTTTTCGTCTTTCAAGGTGTTTACTTGTGCAAGTTTGCGTCTAAATCACAGACCAAAAAATAAAATAAAATAATGATAGTTATATATCAGAACACAGTTCAACAAACGACATTTTCCAATTTTGTTCTGTACATTCCGTCTCAGGACACCTTTAATGGCTGCAATGCACGAGGACGATTCTCCCGATTTGGAGGAAGTCGGAAGGATTTTAAGAGAAATATTAGACGTAAGCTTTTCCTTTCCTTGGCCTCTGCTGGTAATATATACACGCGCACACACAGACATACGTCTTTGACACTTACTTTTCGTGATCTTCAGATTCCAGACGTTCCTTTGAAGGTGCGAAAGCTCGTGGTGAAGATTTGCGATGTGGTGACCCGAAGGGCCGCCAGGCTGGCGGCAGCGGGAGTGGCGGGGATTCTAAAGAAGATCGGGCGAGACGGGAGCGGCGGTCTGACAGGTGGCAGAAGGAACGACAACAAGATGAAAAGAACGGTGGTCGCGGTAGAAGGGGCTTTATACACAAGCTATACAGTGTTCAGAGAGTACTTGCACGAGGCTTTGGCCGAAATATTGGGCGAAGAAGTCGCACAACATGTGGTTCTCAAGGTAACAGAAGATGGGTCTGGTATCGGAGCAGCTTTACTCGCTGCTTCTCAAAGTGTTGATAGAGTACAGCCGCTATAAATATATATATATTTATTCCTATATATATATACATATAGCCCCTGTAAATGTAGAAAAAAAAGGAAGGAAAAGAAAAAAAAATCATTCTTCATAATTTATATCTTTGTATAAAAAGGAAGGTTTGTCAATATTTATTTCTCAAAATCAGTGTTGATGCTATAGCCAGTGGGAATTTATTCTCTTTTTACCGAATAATTTCCACACAAAAAGATGTATGGGGTTTTAGAGGCTAGTTTGGAAATGGGACGTGGTTTATTATGTCAACGAATGGATCGGTGCAGAAAAACTTATCAGAGTGGTTTGATCAACTAGTAGTATTATTATTTCTGAAACTATGCATTCTTTGTGATTTATTTATTAAATTTGTTTTTTTTTTTTGTTTTTTGTTTTGTTTTGTTTTGTTTTTTTTTTTTGTTTTTTTTTTTTACGTTACATTGTAATTATTTGCTTATTGGTCTCAGCTCTCAGGTGCCTACTGGTTTTTCTTATATGTATATACGTTTCAAAAGTGTGGGAAGAGATAAGGGACTCCTAGAGAAGTGGAGTCCAAAAAATTAACATATAAAATACTACTTCTCAAGCATAGAGGATTATGTTACAAAATAGAAAATTATATTTGGAACTCATAATTAACATTCTTAGAAGAGTAATGATACACACATCAACGGTCATCAGATTGTGAGAGAAGAGTAAGACTCACCTAATGTGAGATCCACCTCTTCTCTCATATCAGCGGTCTACTGATTGCTAATGAAAATCATTTATGTTCTTAGAATCTTGAGATGACAATGTCATAAAAAAAAGTCGTAACACACTTGCATACAAGTCCAAATCCAAAATGCGCACAAAATTAAAATGTTTCTAAATCTTCTATACTTGATAAATATTTTTTTTTCTAATTATTTATATAATTTCTTTAGTCATGTTTTGGACCCTAATTCTCTAGGAGTCCATTTTCTCCTCCCTACACTTCCAGTTTGTTTTTAACATATCAAAGCGGGGTTTCTCTTACAAAAATATTAAAACGTAGTTAAAAAAAAAGACATTTTTTTGGATTCTTATCAACTTTAACCTACGTTCTTTACATAACGATTTTTTTTTTTTTTTTTTTTTTTTTACCTTAAGCAGTTAGACCGGATATTGTTTAAGCTTAATGAGTTATATAATAGCATATGAAAATATCACGAGATCCCATTTTAAAACTAATTGACGACGAAATGAGTAACTCATGATCTTTATAAATATTGCTAGTTCTCCTTTACTCTCAATGTGTGATTTTAAAAATTCACGTTAAATTTCTAGTTTTTTTTTATAATTATTAAAAAAAAATACTCAAAACTAATACAAAGTAAATACGTACATCATCATCATATATGAGTAAACAAGAAACATTCACACACTTCGCCGCTATAACTTAAATGCATCTAATAGATTAACTAATTTGCAATAAATTTCTTTCACAATTGCTCATTTGATGGTTGTTTAACATTGGCATACATACCTTGTTAAAAACTGTAGAACGCGAAAATGCAACACGAAAAGAGGATGGTGAAAGTAGTTATTTAGTTTTGGTGCAAGAAATGACTAATAGTAGAAACAATGACATGATGAAGATCTTTTTGTTAGCTAAAACTTTGCAAAAACAAAAAAAACGAAGAGCCTACTTATAGTGGTATGTAGACGAAAATCATCTAGAAAAATCTAGATTTAAAATTTTAATTGTTATCTAATAATGATGATTATGCTATCATCTAGAAGTATCTAGTTCAAATAAAAGGCATGTAGATGAAACTCATCTAGAAATATCTAGATTTAAATGTTTTAATTTTTATCTAATAACGATGATTATACTGTTATCTAGATATCTATAGTTCAAATAAAAAAAATTGCATTCGTTGTTGTCAGATATTATGACGAATATTACTGTACTATTATCTAAAAAGATTAGACGTTGTTAGACTTAGATTAATGATGACTATTAGCATTTTTGTTGATATCTTAAAATTAAATGGTAAATTTTCTATTGCAGCTTGATGTGACTAGTAAATTGAGTCTATGTGAATAGTAAATCCTACTTCTCTTATATATATAATAATAATAATAATAATATGGCTGAGTTAGACTATTTTTGATATTCAACCATTAACAAATATTTTGTATAGTTTTTCTTTTTGTAATGCAATTTAGAAATGAGTGTTTGATTAAACAATTAAGAGAAATGACATATATTCTGTGTTTTAGTGAAATATCGAGTTTAACTTTTGATTTTCATATATGTCGAGTTTGTACCCCCTGGTTAATCAAAATATGATAAAATTGTAACTAAAATAGATAACTGTGTCGCGAATCTTCCTTTTATTGAATTTTCATTGATTCTAACTCTAATATTTATATGTAAACTCCATTTTACTCCGTGTATGTAATTTATGTTGGCATTGGTGCCCACGAGAATAGTAGTAGTTAAAACTTATATACATTTGATGTAATAAATTTTCACGAAGACTTTTGCTTGTAACTGCTGAATAATTAATAAAGAGTTGAAACTTTCATTCGTTCTTCCTCGTTTGTTTGAAGCTTTATGATAAACCTTAATCTTTAGTCCTTAAACAAACCTAACAACAAATGAAGAGTCAAATATAGATTTGCATGAACAAACTCTTCATGGTTTGCCTAAAACAACATACAATCTAAGGATTAAAGGGCTATTGATCTCAGTATGATTGTTAGGAGAATCTATCATGTCTGGTTATGAGACATAGAGAGTTGGAGACTCCACAGTTCTTCCTAGGTATCTTCTGAAGATACTGAATTGACCAGTGCACTTCTAGAGACAGTATAAGAACAAACCATTTAACCTCTTCTGTCTCAAAGTCAATGTGTATGAATTGCATCATGCTTACCTCAATCCTGAAATGAGACATGTCATTTCATAGCTTACGTACTCTCATTTGAGAAAGTCAGAGTTCTAGATTCATTATGTGATATAGACAAGACCTATTGATGAAGTATTAAGTTATGAAGATGTCATGAACAACTTTGTGAAGATCTCATAGGTATGGAATTCATGTACAAGATTGCTGAAATGCAATATATATCACCTCATGCTTTGTTCCTTTGAATTTGAATAAATGAACTAGCCAGTTTCCAAATTGAGTTGTGACTCTTTTGGATGAATCAATGTGATTTGTTAGCTCCTCGTCAATATATTGTTTATAACTTATTCACAAGTGACAAATGAGTTGAGGAAATAACAACTAGAAGGGTAAAATGGTAATTTTATTAATCCCATCTAGTTGATGATATTCATGAAGGGTAAACATAGATAATATTCAATGGATCCACTCATCACAATTAAGTAGAATTTAGTAGAAAATATATTCATTTGAACCGAGAGATTTTCAGTGTCAACTCTTTAGTGGAGTCAGTTGACATTAAGCTAGAACTTGGAAAAGGTTTGTGAACTTTTGTATCCAAGTATGCTAGCTCAAGCTTTGTTCATTTGGATCCATGAGGTCACTACCACAAGTCATTAGAGTAGAATTTGTTAAACTAGTAGCTAAGTCAAAACTAGTAGCCTTATGCTATTAATTTGTTTTCTCTTTTCCTTTTGGCAAGTATCTTCATACATCAATGCACAAAATAATTTCCCTTTATTCCTTGATGATGGCCACGGTTTTGAGCATCTAGAACAAGCTTCTAGATGTTTCTTTATTTGTTCATAACAATACAAGAAAAGCTCATGTAGAATTTTTCACATAAAATGAAATTCAATCTTCAAGGCCCAATTTTTAATGTTGGCCGTGTGGATCCATTACATTGTCATCATATGAAAATGTCTAAAATCTTATTTGTGGCTCTATGGTATGGACGACCAAGCTAAGGAAAAAGGGAAACAAATTTTCAACCTTGGTATTATTATGATATGAATGAGAAATAAAGATTGTGCTCGTGAATATGTGATATTCAATAGAAAAAAGGAAACTATCTCTTCAAGGCAATCCTAAATACCACACCTAATTCACAATGTTGAAATAAGTTTTTGAGATTGAGAGCTTCTCTCTCTAGATTTGGCCTCCCCCCCCCCCCCCCCCCCCCCCCCCCCCCCCCCCCCCCCTCTCTCTCTCTCTCTCTCTCTCTCTCTCTCTCTCTCTCTCTCTCTCTCTTCTTGCTCTTTTGTTTTGGCACCTAGGTCCCCATTAAACCTAGCGTTTTGTATTAGTTCTTTGGTTCTAAGACTAGTTCTTGAGTCATTGTGTTTAATAGTGCACACACACTAAATCTTTTCTAAACTCGAAGACTCTAGTGGTAGAAACTATTGTGGTTACTCAGATTCAAGAAGACACAAGGAGACAAGCTAAGTGGGGAGACGAGCGATTCAACATTTCCAAAGGCTTCTCAACGCTCAAGCTTCTAACGAAGTTGGTATCGAGTGAAAACTCTTTATATTTATTAATTTTAAATTATATATTCATGCATTTTGTCTAGATAGTAAAATCATTTGACATGTTTTAAAGAATTTTTTATATTCCGCCACTTGCTAGAAGCGATAAATTATTCTTAATCCTAGATCTTTTCCAACAATTTATTTAAAAACGAAAAAAACAAACAACATGCATTGAACACAAACAGAGAAAAGGGATAAAAATCTAGAATCGATATTCATCAGAATCAATTCGAAGTTGTAATTCGAGCCTCTTGAGTGGTATAAATTCTAGAGGAAATGACGGTATAAGTGCCCAAAGTTTTCGGGTTTTTACACTTATGTACCCAAACTTTTTTTTTTCGCGGCATAAGTATCCAAAGTCGGGTCTCCGTTTCGCTTTTAGTGTTTTGGACGTTAAATATAAACGGCGAGCCACGTGTCTTCATCCTACAATATCAGACTTAATAAACGGGAATAAAGTAGAGGAAATGGCGAAATAAAACCACCGAAATAAAGACCAGTTCACATATTATGAGAAGAAAAAAAAAATACCTAAAACCCTAAATCCCCAAATTTTGGATACTTCTTCTACTTGAGAATCGCTGAAATTAAGCTCATGGAAGGATCGAATTCGTCCTTCGGGAGTCGCTGCAACAGCAAGAGCCGCCGCTCTCCCCGCGGAAGTGGAGAATCGACGACGTCGAGAGCCGTTCGGGGTTGGATTTGCTCGTGTGGTGTAGAAGTCGTCCAGAGGACCTCGTGGACTGATTTGAATCCCGGGAGGAGATTCTTGAGCTGCTACAAGTCACGTGTAAGTTTGATATGATTTGCTGTTGTGGAGATTCTTGAGCTGCTATGTGGACTGATTTGCTTTTGTGGATATTCTTGATTTCTTTCAACAGATAATGTTTGTTTGGTATGATTTTCTTCTCTTCTTATTCAGCCTGAGGAACAATGCAGCTTTTTTCAATGGTTAGACCCAGAAATTTGCCCAAGATCAAAGCAAATTATACCCGGATTACTTAGGAGAGTAAACGAGTTGGAATTCGAACTATCCAGACGACCTACGGGCAGAGAGGAAGAGCAAGCAATTAGGAAATCACAAAGCATGAATTTTAGATACATTTTCGCAGGAATTTTATTTGGAATTGTAATTGGTTTTTTTTCTTGGCTGTTAAATATGTTTTCTTGACTCCCATATTAAATCTGTTTTCTTGACTCTCATGTTAATGGTAATGAATTTGTTTTCCACAACTGTATTCTTGATGCCCGGCAATACTAATATGGGTTTGAAGAGGCATATGAATGTGTTAAATGGTTTTCTCTTGATGCCCGGCAGTTTTAATATGGGTTTGAAGAGGCATATGAATGTGTTAAATGGCTTTCTCTTGATGCCCGGAAGTTTTTACTTGATGAAGATAACAGCTAAAAAAAAAACATCTTTCGGGACTGAAATGGCTTTTTGTGCCTTGATATGAATTATGCAATTTTTCATTCCAATCAAAACAGCAAAAACATATTGATAGTACAAAACATCATTCTGTAACATTTTGCATTCCAATCAAAACAACAAAAGATGGCAATGGTCACCATATTGTAACTAAAAAAAAACCATAACGCAGCCATTATCTAATGCCTATAGTCGAGTATCCGCAACAGCAGCTCTTTCCCGTTGCCTCTTTCTTCTTTCGTTCCTTTTTTGTGTCGCGCCGGTCGGGTTCGCCGAGAATGGTCTTCCTTTCTTCTTTGGAGCCGAGTCCTAACAAACAAACAAGAGGTAGTGTTTTAAACTTGAACTGAGATTAAACTGAACAAACAAACAAGAGGTCAAATAAAAACTAACCTCTACCGATTTTTCATTAAGACAAGTCCTTCTCGAGTGCCCTTGTTGCTTGCAGTCGCTGCACCGGTTTGTTTGTCCTTTTCGAGGGGCGTGAGTAGTTCCTGGCGGAATCTCGTCATGGTGTCTGTTTCGCTTCTTCTTTGGACGCCCAGGTAGACGCTGCTCAAGCGGTGGGTCTATTGGATTGAGACCGGAGTTTGGCCACTTTTCTGGACTCGTCATAGGCGCGATCATGCCAGAGTACGCGGCTACATACTTATCCTTTTTGTAGCAATCATCCACATAATCAAAAGGCTGCAGACCCGATGACCAAATACATGCTAATGCATGTGGACACGGGATTCCGGTCAACTCGAATAGGCGACATGTACATGTCTTACCTATTAAGTCCACCGCAAAACTCTCGGTCCCTCGGAACATGACCTGCCCAAATAATATCAGATTCTCAATCAACCAACAAAAGTCTCAGATTATCAGTAAATCAAATATAAATCAAAACAAATACCTGTTATCCTCGTCCTCGTCCTCTTCGTCATTTGCTCGTCGTCGCTGCTACATATGCTGTTGAGGTCGGACTCGGAAGCCAATCCATCAGACTCTGCATCTACTTGTTCTACATCGTTGCATACGTTGTTAATGTCGGCCCACCATTGTGACTGAGCTCTGGCTTCATCATTCTCAGCCTCCTCGTCTGCATACTCTTCTTCATGAAGATCAAAGTCTGCTGCTTCGTCCTCGTCGGATTCGTCGACCTCAGCCTCTTCTTCAACTGAATCCGAGTCTGGTGGTGCTTCCTCAACCCGCGACGCAGCTTCGTCGACCAGTGGTGGTGCTTCGTCGAGTCGCGGTGGTGCTTCCTCGAGTCGCGTCGGTGCTTCCTCGAGTCGCGTCGGTGCTTCAACCATGGTTTCTGGTTTAGTCGATCTGGTTTGGTTTAGGAGCGAATTTAGGGATTTTATTTTTTTTATTTTTCATTTCAAAATTATTTTATTTTCCATTTCAAAATTATTTTATTTTTTCATTTCAAAATTCTTTTATTTAAGCAAATCAGTCACAACCGTCCATTTCAAAGACCATCTAGATTTAACGTCCAAAACACTAAAAGCGAAACGGAGACTCGACTTTGGATATTTATGCCACGAAAAAAAAAGTTTGGGTACATAAGTGTAAAAACACGAAAACTTTGGACACTTATGCCGCCATTTCCTCTAAATTCTAATAGTTTATTTTGATTTAGGTCTATTTTTTATTTCAAAATTAGAAATTGAGAATTAAAATATTAGTTTGGGTCTCAGTTAGATCTCTTATATAAGAGTCAATATCTAAAAAAAAAAAAAAATTCAATAAAAGAAGACATTATCATTTATGAAAAATTATACGAACTAAAACACAGAACAAATGTGTCATTTTCCCAACAATTAACAAAGAGAACCTGCTCCATGGTAAAGCAGAGCAGTTTAAGAACAAAAAGAAAAAAAAAAAAAAAAAACTCCGGCGAGAATGAGAAGTCCCCGATTGACTACGACGGTGCTTTTGTTGCTTCTCATCTCCATTTCCCACTCTTCATCGTATGAAACGACTGCAAGTGACGAAATAGAACGACGAGAACGATCAGTTTCGTCAATACCCCGTTTTCAAAACAACAACAGAAGAATCATTGACGTCAATGGAGGCCCAGACGAGGTGGTTTGGGCGGTTCAGCTCTCCGATCTCCATTTCAGTGTCCACCATCCCGAACGAGCTCTCGATTTTAAACGATTCGTCGGTCCCGCTCTTTCCATCATAAACCCGTCTCTTGTTCTCATCACCGGTGATCTCACAGGTCTTTCTCTTTTACTCTCTTTTTTTTTTTTTTGGATTTCTTTTTCGACTACGAGTGTACGTGATTAGGTTGACTTGTTACTAGATCAAAACCGACTTGTCTTTCAATGGAGCTTCTCAGTGAGCTAGGTTAAGCCTGAAAGTGCTGTCATTGTGTTAAATATCTTTACCCTTTTTTTTGTGGATTTATATGCATAGTGACCAAAATTTTAGTTATTTTTGGAAGGATTACGAGTTTTATTTGTTCAGATAAACATTGGGATAGGTTGACCAATCATCAATACACACTTACTTGGTTCTCTTAGGAAGATTTTAATTTTTCCGCCTAGACGAGAGCGATCACGATTTTATAAATAGAGCTATGCTATATCATCTTTTTCAATTCATTTAAGTTCATGTTTTTTTTTTCTTTCTTTTCCTTTTAAATTCCCCGAAAATGTGGTAGATGGGAAAAGCAAGGATATGTTGACTATGAAGCTGAACGAGGATGAATGGAGGGAATACAAAAATGTAATGGAAGACGTTGTGAAGAGAAGCGGACTCGACAAAAGCGTGTTTTTCGACCTCAGAGGCAATCACGATAATTTTGGCGTACCGGAAGTCGGTGGTTCTCTCGATTTCTTCACGAGGTATAGCATCAATGGGCAGTTGGGGCGGACTAAAAATGTTAATAGTGTCACACTTCAGGTGAGCGATTTTTTCTGGAAAGCTGGTTTCATTATGTGGTTGGTTTTTTTCAACGTGCGATAATCTAAATTAAAGTTTTGATTTTCACTGAGTTTCAGAAGATTTGAGATTTTGTTTGATTTAATTTTTGTCTTTTTTTTGGAAGTAACTTTGGAAGAATCATGCTTTAGATGTTGCTGGAGACTCTATCTTGAAATTGTTGGCAGAAACACATGTATACATGCAAATCTATGGTAACATTATTTATATAAAGGTTTGACATGTTTTCTCTTCTTTGTCTAGATCGGTGGGAAGAGACATTTGTTTGTCGGTGTAGATAGTACAGGTATTGGTGTACGTGGCCCGACTAATCTTTTCGGGCATCCGACAGATCAGCTACTAGCAGATCTTGATTCGGAGCTTTCTCAATGGGATTCTCAGTCAAGAAAACCACCCACCAAGATTTCCTTTGGCCATTTCCCTATTTCGTTCTCAGCACTGTCTACTTCCGGCAAGAGCCTAAAGGACGTGTTTCTCAAGCATTCATTGTCTGCTTATCTTTGTGGGCATTTACACACAAAGTTCGGGAAAAACTTGAAACGGCATCATCACGATTTCAGTTCAACGTTGCAGAACTTTTTCCAATTTAATCCTCAAGAGGTATTGTACGAGGACACGGTGAATTGTTCAGTTGGAGCAACACCGGTCAAGGAGTTTTGGGAGTGGGAGATGGGTGATTGGAGGAAGAGTAGAGCCATGAGGATTCTGGCGATCGACAGAGGCCACGTTTCGTACCTCGATGTCGACTTCAAGTCTGGAGAAGAAAACACCATCGTGATTTTGCCCACGTTTCCTCTCGATTCGCGCTTCATGTCAACTTCTTCGTCACATCGCGATCACGAATGCCAAGTTATGGTTCCGTCATCATACGAGTCGATTCGAGCTCTGGTGTTTTCTGCTTCTAAAATTTCCTCGGTCGTCGCTCGGGTCTATGATTCGATGTCCGGGAGCCTCGATCTTGTCTTGGAGGCTCGAATGGAAAAGATAGCCGATAATACCTCTAGGGGGGATCTTTACATTGCTTCGTGGAATTACAGAGCCTTTGAAGACCCATCTGCTGATAGATATTGGTTGCAGATAGAAGCGTCTGATGCCACAGGAAGGTCGACTGTAACAGATATGAGGCCATTTTCGATTAACGGTCTGAATTCTAAGGTCACTTGGACATGGACGGAATTTAAAGTCATGGGCTGTCAATGGTCTGCCATTTATTTTCCTCTACTGTGGTCTGCTCTATCTGTCATGCTTTCCATTCTCATCGTTCCAAAGGTTTTGCTGTGTTTTTCAAAGAAGCAGTTCACCTATAAGGATTCCATTGCTCCTAAAGGATTGAAAAATTGCATACTATGGGGTTTTCTTGAACTTTGCAAGATTCCTTTAGTATGGTTTGGTTTGGTGGGATACCTATTTTACCTTGTGCTATTCCCCTGGTTTTTCGGAAGAGTTTTCACCGAGGGTGACGAGTGGGGATACATGACATACCGGGGATGGTTGGTTAGATCTCTCTATGCAAAAGAAAAACCCGAATATCTTGGGGTTCCAGACATAATGCTGGTTGTTATTCCCCATCTTTTCTTTGTGGTTTGGCCTTCTATAATCGTGACTGCTCTTTTGGCTGCCGAAAAAGGGTTCTACCGGAAACATTTTCTGTCAGTTACAGGAAAGAAAGAAGATGATCTTGGTCAGTATAGAGAGTCAAAGTCTTGCATTGGGAAGCGATGGGTCCGTAATGCTCTTTTAATCCTTTGCTTACCAATCTGTTGGAAGCATTTTAAGGTAAGACAATCACTACACTCCTTTTTTTTGTTTTTTTTCCCTCTCTCTCTCTCTCTCTCTCTCTCTCTCTCTCTCTCTCTAAAATATGACCACTGCAAGATTGAATATTAAACCTTATATGGTTTGTAGGATCATGTGTAACATGTGCTCACTCTTGTCTATTTTGTGATCTTTTACAACAAATAGTCCCTGAACTAGTTTATAATTTAAAAAAAGTATGATTAAAACAAAATCTCACTCAAAATAAAACATTGATTTGACCCCCTTTTTTTTTTTTTTTTTTTTTTTTTTTTTATCTAGTGTACGTAGAGCTATAATATAATTGAACTAGTTCTTCCCGTCACATATTTTGTACTTCTCATAGGCTGTTTGCTTTACCAATAAAACTCGGTTTATTTCTTAAAAAAAAAAAAGTTTCTTTTGTAAGAAACAGAATTACCTAAGTTGACAAAGAATTTTTAAATTTGAGGACCAATTTACTCACAGAATAGTTTAGGAACCAAACGTCACTCGCATAATAGGCCAAGGACTATTTACGTTAGAACTAAAAATAACTGCAGTCAAATCTTGCGGTCTTACTCCGCTATGCTCTTTTGGTTTGATTTTTGTACACTTTGCATATAACTCCTTTTGGTTTGACTTTTTGCTACAGAATTGCGAGGCGCTTGTGAAAGCCTACGAAATGAATCCGATTCTCCACAGTCCAGTGTATAGCTTCACAATCCCTCTACTGTTGGCCTTCACTGTCTACAAAACTAGGAGTATATAATCCCACATTACAGACAGTTTTGATGACTTAACAAGTTTAGGTCTTTTTTTATCCGTGCCATCACTGGGTAGGGTCCACAAATCTTGCTTCAAGTGATTTGGCTATTTAAGGGATGTAAAATGAAAACGCTCACTGTATAACTTACTCATTGAAAATTTTGCTTAGTCATTTCTTGAACTTTAAAGGTCTTGCAGTGTCCAAGTCATTTGTTGAGGTGAAAATGTAACAGGCATTTTATCGAGATGTTCAACTTTCAACCAATACGGGCGATTATTTTGTGATGTTAATTGAGTAGCTTCTTGCTGTTATTAATGGGGTTTGATGCATCTCAAAGCTATACAGTTAGTTATTATCGTTGATTCTGATTATAGATGATGATTTTATTTATTTATGTATAACTCCTTTGAGACACTTCTTCGCCTTTTAGTTAGTCAGCTCGATACGCGGTATGCTTCAAAAACCGCGGAATACCTCAACGGTATGCAGGTTACTAGTGAAATCAAAGTTGCGGCACAGTAGTAAGTGGTATTTTAATGACAAACATATCATTAAATCCAGTATTTAACGACAAACTTATTGTTGAAAACAGTTTTTGATGACAAGTAGGGATTTCAAACTGGTCATTAAATCTAGGTTTTTGTTTGAAAATTTAATGACAAGTCTGTTAGAACTGGCAAACTTGTCATTTGGATCTTCTATTTAATGACCAGTTTTTAGAATCTTTGGAAATGCACAACAACAAAAATAATAATAATAATAATAATAATAATAATAATAATAATAATAATAATAATAATAATAATAATAATAATAGATACAATAATAGGAGAGTTGTCGGGGCTTGGTTGTGGTGGCTTGCCGTAGAGGATAGCTTGAGGTGTCATGGTGAGATGTTTGGCAGGAGACCTCAATGACTATTGCTCTCACGAAGGAAACTCCAACCATGCCCTTGATCCAGCCCGCACGAGGCCAGGCTCCTCTCCATGCACTGTACGATGCTCCGTCTTCCCTCTAATATAATTCTTTAGTGTGGCTAAATGAATATAGAGAGAGAGAGGTTGATAACTAAAGTTTAAAAGATTTGTTAAATTAATGTCTGTTTTTGTTCTTCTTATTCATCTTACTGAGAGGCAGGTCCGGTCCAAAGGTGTGGCGAAAAGGGCAATGGCACAAAGCCCCTCCCAGAAGTAGGCCCCATTTTTCAGAAAGAAAAAAAAACAGTAGAGCATTAGTTTGGTCTTTACTCCTATTCTAGGGCCTTCGCACAAAAAGTTGGTTAGTACTTTAACGTAACCTATGTTTCTACACTCCATCCCGCTTAAATATTGGAAATAATTTTAAAAGCTCAAAATGTTGTATTCTACATTAACTATGGCTTTATAAAAATAAAAATTATCCTATTTATAGTATGTTGTTTCAGGTGATTTAAACAACTATTCAAAGTCCACTTAAATATTGGAAGTATTTTTAAAAGCTCAAAATGTTGTATTCCTTAATCAACTATGGCTTTATAAAAAAAAAAAAGTTCTCCTATTTATAGTTTGTTGTTTCAACTTCAAGTGATTTAATCAACTATTCAAAGTTCACAAAAAAAAAAAAATTTGATAGTTAAGAGAAAAAAGAGTACAGAGAAATACAAATAAGAATAAAAAAAAACTAAGAGTCTATTTCAAATGGTATATTTTGGATACATTATTTTCAAGCTTTATCTGTCAATGCCTCTCTTTAAAAGAATTCATGCCTTTTATTGTCAACATATTGGCACGTTTTATTTAATTGTACATTGAAATTTTTTCGAAATAAAAATTAGACGTGTCTAATAATTAAATAATAATAAAAAGAATGAAAACTTTGTTGAATAGAGAAAAGAGCAATTGAAAATTTTGTTACATTTGATAAAAATGGTCAAACAAAAACTAAAACAATAAGTAAAATAAAAAAAAAAATCTGAATATATTAGAGCACAGATAGTAAAAGAAAAAGAGTATGTTAGAGAACCTTGAAATGATAATATTACAATATGTTATTTTTATTTCTTAATTTATTGAAATATTATTATTAAAAGGCCCATTTTTTATGTTTCGCCCAAGGCCCCGAAGACCTTGAGCTGCCTCTGCTGGGAGGTATGATAAATTAGCTGAATAATTAGGTTAGAGTTAGGTCGCTAGTAGTTGTTAGAGATTGAGCTCCAGTTTCTCTATCATTAGGATTAGATGATAGATTTTGGCAATGTTTGAATTGGACTATGATGAATAGGCCTTTTGGTAGGAATGGACATATGATACATTCTCGTAAAGTTATTTAGGGATTGAGAAACTGATATTATGTTTCAAATATATAGTCAGTTGGAAATGAAGCTGTTAATAAAACTAAGTGACAGTTTATCTTATTAACAATAAGATTAATTGTTATTGTTAATAAAGTTAATTGTTGTTATTGTTTTCTTTAATTAGATTAACTATTGTTATTGTTAATAATTGCTTGAATATGGTAATTAGGAACCTATTATAATATTGGATACTTCCTGAAATAAAATAATAGTTGGACTATAATATTAATTGACCACTCAAGCTGTCACTTACAAATTTTTATTTTTATTTTTTTTAGGGAGACTGATTATAATAATAAAAATTAAAATAATAGCATCGTTTGACGTAACTTTGTTTTTGAAAAAAATGCTTTTAAAAAAAAAAAATTGACAAGTGTTTGGTAAACTGTTTATAAAACAGTTGTTGCTGGTAACAAAAACTGATTTAACGTTTGGTAAAATAAATATATTATAGTAAAAAGACTAAAATAAATATGTTCTTAAAAATTAAATAATAATTATTAATACGCTTATTTATATGTTTATGTTCTTAATACTTATTAAGCTAAAACAGGAAAATTGAGATTCAAGTATTTCCAAAGAAGGAGGTTTTGGAGATGGAAGACAACTATGTAATTCCAAAATATAATGTTGCGTACCATAAAGGTTTTTACATCTCTCGTATAAAGTCATTAGTTATTGTTACAAAAATGAAAAAAAAAATGAAATAAACCTTTCGCTAAACAAAAGTAATAATTATTATTAAAAATACAACACTGCAGGAAAAAAAAAATGATAAAATAGTAATCACATCACTTGCCAACCAAATTAGTATCGTACTATTGTATTTTATGTTCTCATAAGATCAGTCATAGAAAGAGGAAAAAAATAAAATAAAATAAATAAACAGAGAAGAGAGAGAGACAAGACATCGCTGTCTGAGGAAAAAAAAACTTTCCTCTGTCTCATGTACTAGGATATTACAGTAATTTGTATAGCAAACTAAATAAAAACACTTTTTTTTCAAAAGTTAGGAATCTTAGTTTTTCCAACTCTTGTACAAAATCTAAAATCGCTTTTGAAGTTTTTTGTAGAAACAGTTTTGCCAAACACCAAGGGGCCGTTTGGTTTAGTTTTCTAAACTCGTTTTCTGTTTTTAAATTCTATTTTCTGATTCTAATTTTTAAATTTAAAAAACAGATTTAGAATTACGTTTCAGAATATTTTAAATGTTGTTTGGTTATGTTTTCTATTCAATTGTATAGAGATAAAATAGAAAACAACTTTTCATTGTTTTCTGTTTTCTAAACAAATTTCAAAGAAAACAGAAACATGATTCTAAATCTGTTTTCTGAATTTATAACCAAACAGTTTTTCTAAAACTGTTTTCTAGAATTTAGAATCAGAAAACAGAAAACAAATTTGGAAAAGTTAACCAAACACCACCCAAATAAACAGTTTAGTTTATTCTAAAAACAAAAACAGAGCGAGCTTTTTAATTTCAACCAAACGCATCCAATAACATATTGCAAATCTCAGAATTAAAAATAATGAACAATGAAATTGTTAGAAAATTTCATAGCTTTTTTTATTTTTTTATACACACAAATTTGAAAAAACTTACAAATATCAAGACAATCAATATGACATAAAACATTTGTCGATTTTTCTTATAATTTTCTCAACTTCATATGTACTAGCTTGTTTTCGTTTACTAAAATTAGGCTTTATCGTCAAGTCGTTTTTTTTTTCCTTCTGATACGACAGATTTATACGTGGCATATGCGTATTGGGTAGAAAAGCTGAAAGTTGACAGAGATTTGGTCATTTTAGTCCACTGAAATGGCAAGCCTCTCTCTCTCTCCGGGAAGAACGAAACTCACGAGCAGCGCAGAGGAGAGAAATGTATAATTTCAGGCACATCATTAATCTGATGACAATGTTCGTCTCTCACTGAGCGGAGCCCATTCATGAACTACTTGGTGACAACGAGTTGCTTAAATTTTCATCACTGGATTTGATTGGCCTCCTTTCCAGAGGTATCACATGCTTTCCTGTTTTATTTAGATTATTTTCCAGTTAGTTTATCGGATTTCTTCTTCGTTCTATCTGAGTTTTATGCTCTGTAAGTTTTTCAGTGGTGACCGAATTTTTTCTCGCATTGGTTGTATTAGTAACGGAACTAAATTCTCCAGATTTGACTATGGATTCATTTTTCCAGCTTTAATCTCTGAAACCGAAACAATGTAAGCCTTTTGCGCTTAGGCCTATGACGGCTGAAGGAATAATGAAGAATAATCATGAAAATGAACGTGAAAGAGAATTGTGTGTTGGATTGGATTTTCTAGTCAATCTGATACCAAATCGTTATGATGAATGAGCTGTTCGCAGATGGATATACTGATCCTATTTTAGTTGTCTCAAGTCTCAAACTCAGCTCTGGTTCTGTTTTTCCGGAACGAGTTTTTCCTTTTTCTTTCCTGATACAGCTTTTGTTTCCTCTATTTTATTTAGAAAAAACAATCTCAACTCTCAACTGTGATCTTAACTTTCTCGAATTAGCAAAAAGGGTTATTGCTTTAATATGCTCTTCTCGAAGCTGAAGTTCCACATTGAAATGTTGTGTGTTCTTCAGGTCATGGCATGCCAAACAATGACCATGATGCGCTTTACAACAATGGAGAACGAAGCCCACGAGAGATCACCCACGACTATCTCAACGTGCAATCACTATAGACCACACTGTGACCCAAGCTTTAATGCAGAGTCGAGTACAAGCATCCTATTAAAGTCGGCACGTTTTCCCCGAACAAGGTACATAACAACAACAAACCTTCATATAGCTCATCACTCTCGGGCTCTAAGAACTCTCCTGGAATGTCTTTAATGTCTTAGGACGATGAGACATCGGTGGAGACTAGGTTTTGCGTTGAACACGGATGGGCTTTCGGGGAGCGGGAACAGCGAGCAGGAAGGAGGTGGGCCCAACTTGGGCCAGACCCGTTTGGGCCGGATAGTGGGGGCAGGTGGCAGGCAGCTATTGGAGAAGCTGAGGGCGGCGAGGAAGAACTTTCCGATGAAGGTGTTTCTTGTTCTGCTGGGCTTCTACACCGCGAATGCCTTGGCCACGATTCTCGGCCAGACCGGAGATTGGGACGTTCTGGTCGCCGGAGTAGTGGTGGCCGCCATTGAAGGCATCGGCGTGCTTATGTACAGAAAGCCACCCTCTGTTTCCACCTCCAGGTTGCAGTCTTTCGTGGAGATGGTCAACTTTTGGAAAGCCGGTGTTTGCTTAGGGCTTTTCGTCGATGCTTTCAAACTCGGAAGTTAGGACTTTTTTTTTTTTTTTTTTTTTTTGGGGCACCGGAAAATTGATGTTTGTTATTCTAGTTTGTGAAATAGGAGGAAGAGAGAGTTAGAATGAAATCCAAGGCTCTTATAGATTGCTGATAGAAAGAGAATATGGTTACCATTTCATTTACTTGATTGTGGCTCCACCTTTTCTCATGAAGTCTTGTAAAATTTTGGATTATCTTCTTTCATATCTTTTCTTTGGGCCTGGATTACAAACATGTCAATTAGCCCTTTGGTGTTGATTCATGCTGGTACTTTTTTAGTTGACTTTGAGGTTGTAATGTTTCGTGAAGCAAGTGTGGTTATAGTGAAAACATTCAGTAACTAGATAAAGAAAAGGGTACTGAGTTCCCCATTAGCTAAAATTCAATTGTATTAGGATCCATTTGGTTCTGTTGACTATGTTTTATTGATGAGTTTTTGTAATTTGATAGATTGTTGATGATGATGCTTTTGCAATACTCTACACAAGTTTTTTTTTAAAAAATTACTCTACACAAGTATTCGGATTATTAGCAGCTGCACTCGCATTCTACATGATGGCAAAACCGTTCAAAGAGAAAAAAAGTGATAGTTTTGTAGTAAAACCGTATTTATGTATGTAAAAAAAAAAAATCACAAGCAAAGCAGGTAGTTCATCACTTCATCCAATAAAGCCTTCACGTTTTCTTTACATTTTCGAAATATTGTAATGAAGTGTAAAACTAAAAACTAAAAACAAGAGTTAGGCTAATAAACCCTTAGAAACAATCCCACATCGCTAAGCGTATAGGTAAATGAGAAGGAGATGAGATATAAATTACAATGCAGTTTTCATTTCTACTCATACCTTTCTCGGCCTTTTGGCTAAGATCAAGTGTAGTATCTGTTCTTATCAGTTTAATATCTGATATGTGGGCCATTGGCCCACACGATATTAAATTAATTTTTTAAGGGTGAGTGCCCGCCACAGTAGCTTGCTGCTGGGGACCTCGAGCGTCGCCCATGCCTTGCACTACAGCTTGGGCCTGGCGCAACCCTCCTAACCTAGTTTCAAATGTTAGTTCATTACATTCCTTCAAGTAATTAACTTAATTGGTTGGAGATATACCTTTACAAAACAAAATCATCTTGATGTTGTTTTTTCACTTTTTGTCGTTCTAATTTCGCGACGTGTCGTTTCCACACTAAATGACCAGCGGCGAGGAAGAGACGATTATCGGACCGGACCTTCCAAGCTGAGACGACGTCAAATTTTTGGCGACTTTCGGCGACATTCGTTGCTAATCGGCAATAATCGGACAAGCTCAAGGTGATTTCCACAAAATATCGGCGGCGATCGGAGAAAATCGGCGAGATTTGTTTAAGAGAGAGAGAGAGAGAGAGAGAGAGAGAGAGAGAGATGTATGTTATGTTTCTTGTCTCTGTAAAAAAATGGTGGAGAAGAAATGGTGAAGAAGAAGATAAAATGAGTGAGAAAATGATGGGAGAGATAAAGTAAACGATGGTTGAGAAATTGAGTTTGTACTTTGTTAGCTTTTTCGAAAAATAATTATTTTTAATAAATAAATATGTAATATTAGTGTAGCAGTGTACTAGTGTAGCAGTTTTTTTTTTAATTTGACGGTACAAGTTCTAGTGACTCATTGATATTGCTTTTGAGTGGGAAAATGGAGAGTTAGCAAGAGAGAGATAGATTTTTTTTTTAATTTGACGGTACAAATAATATTAGTTTATTATTTCCCATTCGTTTCGATATTTCCAATACATCATTTCATATTTTCAATGAATCTAGACTCTAGTACAATTACACCACCCTACATTAAATATATTATATTATACAGTATTATGTATTAATAATATTAAAGTAAAAAAAATATAAACAATAGATATTATTAATTGAAAATATTATTTATATATTTTAAATGAACACACATATTTACAAACACATATATATAAATTATTTTATTACATTATTTATTTGTTCTCTTAAATAAATGTATAAATACATATATGAATATATATATAGAGTAAATGAATATATATATTGTATAAAAAAATAAATATATTTGACATACATATAATTAAACTTTTAAAGATATAATATATACATTGTCATAAACTTTTAAATAAATATCATACATATATTAAGTACCATATATTTTACAAATTTAAAATTGAAGATATATATATATATATATATATATATATATATATGTATTTTTTAATATATTATGCCACATTTTTTCCGTTCGGTTTTCCATCGGCTTGTCGGTTTTCCATCGAAAACGGCATATTAATTGCCCTTTTCCACATTTTTCCGTTCAATTTTCCGTCGGTGTGTCGATTTTTCGTAAATCAAGAGTCTCGAAACGACAACGAAAACGACATTTGAAACCTTGCTTGGAATAATAAAACATTAATTAATAAAGGGCCGGCTAAAGAACTAGCCAAAATGACACCCCTACTTTAAAATTATAGCCAAACTATTAACATATTTAGGAAAATAGCCAATTTATCATGACAACTTTCCAATATTCCAATTATACCCTTAGGTCAATATTATTAACTATCATAGTAAATAATATTATCTATAACAGAAAAATTAGTAAATCTAATTAACAATAACAAAAACTATATTAAATCTTATTTGTCGTAACAAGAATAATAGTAAATCTTATTTACCGTAACAAGAACAATAGTAAATATTATTTACCGTAACAAGAACAATAGTAAATATTATTTACCGTAATAAGAACAACAGTAAATATTATTTACCGTAACAAGAACAAAAGTAAATTTTATTTACCGTAACATTTTGTAGTTAAACTAACAGGAAAAGTATCAGAGATGAGGACTTGGTTAATCTAACAGTAAATACGATTTACTAATTATTTCCGTGAATAATCGAGGACTAACAATCCGACAGTAAATCATATTAATCATTGAGTAAATCATTCGTTTCTATGGTAAATATGACTAGTTAATCTAACAGTAAATACGATTTACTAATTATTTCCGTGAACAATCGAGGACTACAAATCCGACAGTAAATCATATTAACCATTGAGTAAATCATTCGTTTCTATGGTAAATATAATAGTAAATCCGATTTACTGTTATATCGCTCTTCTCTTTATATCGCTCATCTCTTTATACGATTTACTAATCTAGCAGTAAATACGATTTACTAATTATTTTCGTGAACAATCGAGTAAGTAAATCCGATAGTAAATCATATTAATCATTAAGTAAATCATTCGTTTCTATGGTAAATATAACAGTAAATCCTATTTTCAATTGGAGTGTTATTCGACCACTGAAAACAGAAAGAACCCACTTTTTTTTTAGAATTCATGATGGCCCCGGGAAAGAGCTTCTCGATCACGTAGTTGTACTTTTCAACGATATCGCGAATCATTGCGAACTCTTCTTCCAGGTTCTCGTTCCATACCTCTCGGATCTCGATCGAATCGCCTTTTGGTAAAATCGACATTTTTTTCTTCTTCTTCTCTTCCAATCCAACAAACCAAACTCAGACAGAGAGATAAAACGATCAATATTAACCTAATGGATTGAGAATACAAAGACCTCGAGGAGTTTTTCAAAACCCTAGGATACAAGCTCTGGTTCGTAAGAGACACCGGTTTTTATCTCTCTCTTTACAGGAATACAGATACATACAAACAAGATCAGTATTTGATTTAGAAGCTTTTTTGTCACAACATGAAAACCCTAAACTGAGATGCTTTAGCAGATCGAGTCGAAAACGACGTCTTCGTCGAGGTAACCTCTAGATCTGAAACAAATGCAAGGAGAAACGAACGTTAATCGAAAGGGGATCGGGGTTTCGGACTTCATCACTGGTCAGAAACCCTAGAACCCTAAAATAGCGAAGCGATTGAAGAACACGCTACGAGTGTTAAGAGAATCGACCTTAGAATCGTGAAATTGAGACACCGGACAAACAGATCTATTCGTCGGAATCGCGATTCAGGCTTCGCCGGAACGAGATCCTTCTCTCTCTGCCACGTCATCATCGGACCCCAATTTCGACTCGCTCTGTGCACCGCGATGGCTCACGCGGGGCTCGGGCTCGCGATCTTCGTCCTCTTCGGTCTCTCGAAGCTTCTAGAACAATACCTCCGTCCGATCCATTGGGCGGTTCTCTGCTCGATCCCGCTCCGAGGAATCCAACAAACCCTAGAGTCCTTCTGGTCCGAGCCCCTTCGCCAAGGCCTCACCGAAACCCTAATCGTCGTCCCTCTCTCCCTCCTCCGCGTCCTCGCCGAAACCCTAGCCGAGGCCAGAGAGTTTCTTGCCGCGATCCTCCTTCGCCGCTCTCGTTCTGGCGGATGAACCCGCTGATGAAGCGCGGGCGAGAGAAGAGCCTCGATCAGGAAGACATCCCTCGAGCTCGCCTGAGATTTGCCGTCCTTTCTCTTCTTCTTCATAGCCATATTCAATCAATTTTAGGAACGTGTCTACTGAGAAGAATGAGAGGTGAATTGGGAGAAAAAGGGTAATTTTGGAAACTCTAATTAGTTTTGGCTATTTTCTTAAATAATTGAATAGTTAGGCTATTATTTTAAGCTTCCCTCTATAAAGAGGCTAGTTACTTACAAATCTCATTAATAAAAGTGTTACATTCAATGAGGAGAAGGCAACTAATGATCTATTATGAAACAACATGAGAGAGTAAGGTAAACTCACACTTTGTAAAAAATGGAGTAATGTATAATGAAATAGGGAAGCAAGAAAAATGAATTTTCTTATGCTTAAATAATTCATTCTAGACATGTGAATTTGTTCAGTGTCTTTAGAGTTTGACTTTTGATTTTCGTTTCGCCTCTGATTGATTTTCTCAATTTTGAGTTTTTGATTGATTTTGTTAATAAAATACAAGTTTGGTTTTCTCTATGTAAAATCTTATGTCATTAGATAGTAAATCTTCACGAGGAGTCATTGTAAGTACTTTTAGTTTTTACACATACTAAAAATGTTCTAATAATATGAACACGTAAAAATGGAAGAGAAAAAGATTGACTTACTTTCGGTCATTGTTGTGTTTTTCGACGAGTTTCGGACTCCGATTATGGCGAGTTATTTCGCGGTTCTGCTAAGCTCTCGCTCTCCCCGAGATGGTTTTGGTTACTCAATGTGTGACTGAGCTTAGGGACCCCAAAACGTTTGTATTTATAGCCGTATAGTCATCAATGAGAAAAATCACAATTCCATCATTGTAGGTAATTTCTTGATTTTGTCAATTTATTCGAGCACAATTTTGTCCATTAATTAGTTGGTCAACTTAATATATATGGACCATTATAATGTAGATAATATTTCTTCATTAATACCGTATTTAAAGAAAATATTATTACATTCTCCCACTTGTTTCATATAAGCTCAAAAATTTACAAAAAAACAAAATATATGAATCATGGCGGTAAGTTCTCTATGAGCGAATATTATCTTCCACGTATTACAATATTTCAAGTCTCTCAACTCGATAGACCTTTTATTTTTTAGTGAATAAACCATATATTTATTCTAGGTCCACTGAAACGATATTTCTCGATAAATTAAAATGAATGTGCACAACTATATGAGAAATTATCAAACTAAAATACGAATTTATTAAAATAAAAGTAATGTACAACGAAAGATTACATCATGGAGCTAAGTCCCATGTTTTCTACATGATCCTTAAATTTCTTTGGTGGCATGGCTTTAGTTAAAGGATCGGCAATCATCAAAACAAATCTAATGTGTTGGATGATCACTTTATCATATTTAACACGTTCTCTTATGGCTAGATACTTGATGTCGATGTGCTTGCTTTGACTTCCATTTTTGTTATTCTTAGCCATAAAAATAGGAACTAAGTTGTAATAATACAACTCTAGCGGTCTAGAAATAGAGCTGACAACTCTAAGTCCAGATATGAAAATCTTCAGCCAAACACCGTGTGATGTAACTTCAAAACAAGATACAAACTCAGCTTCCATAGTGGAAGTAGCAGTCAATGTCTTCTTGGTGCTTCTCCAAGACACGGCTCCGCTAGCTAGCATAAAATCATATCATGAAGTGAATTTTCTTGAATCCATGGAGCCAGCGAAGTCAGCGTCAGAGTAGCCAACCACCTCCAATTTATCGGTCCGTCTGAACATAAGCATGTAGTCCTCTGTTCCTTGAATGTAACTCATAACCTTCTTTGCAGTTTTCCAGTGGTCAAGACCTGGGTTACTCTGATATCTACCCAATTCTCCAACAACATGTGCAATGTCAGGTCTGGTACAAACTTGAGCACACATAAGGCTTCCTAAAGCGGAAGCATATGGATATCCTTCATTTTTTCCATTCATGGTCATTCTTTGGACATCGATCCAAGCTGAATTTGTTGTCGTTCATGATAGGAGCTACACTTGGTGAACAATCTTTCATCCGAAATTTCTCTAGAACTTTGTTGATATAGGTCTCTTGAGACAAACCCAAAATGCCCCGTGATCTTTCCCTGTGGATCTTAATGCCAATGAGATAAGATGCCTCACCCATATCTTTCATATCAAAGTTCTTTTAAAGAAATTGTTTCACATCTTACATCCATTATCATTAGTTGTTAGCAAAATATCATCCACATATAAAACAAGGAAACATATCTTACTCCCACCAACCTTTTGGTATATACATTGATCAATGACGTTCTCTTCGAAACCGAATGAAGTGATGACATCATGGAACTTTAAATACCATTGGTGGGAGGCTTGTTTCAAACCGTAAATGGATTTGTTAAGCTTGCAAACTAAATGCTCACCGTCACTAGAGGAGAATCTTTCGGGTTGTTTCATGTAGACCTCTTCCTCTAGATCTCCATTAAGGAATTCCGTTTTCGCATCCATTTGATGAAGCTCAAAATTGAAGTGAGCTAACAATGTCATAATCGTTCGAATAGAATCTTTCTTTGGTACAATAGAAAATGTATCTGTGTAATCTATACCTTTTCCTTAAGTAAACCTTTTGGCTACAAGTCTTGACTTCTGTCTCTCGATGTCGCCTTGCGAGTCTTTCTTGGTTTAATAAAGATCTATTTGCATCTAATGACTTTTACACCATCAGGCAACTCAACGAGATCCCAGACTTGATTAGTTACCATAGAGTTCATCTCATCAATCATGGCCATGTGCCACAAGTTAGATTAAATCTTTTGAAAACATCTAGAGATCATTCTTGGCTCCAATGTTGCTGTCCATTTCTTGCAGACACACTTCATAATCACTAGGGATTGTTGATCTTCTAACTCTAGTAGATCTTCTTAATGTTGCTTCATCATTCTCTTGAGGATTTTGTTGTTCAATCACTTGTTCGATTTTTTGTTCAACATGATATTGATCAGCAACTTGATCTAAAGAATCAACATTATTAACTTGTGGAATTTTGACAACTGATTATCTTATACACGATTGAGCTTGAGGAATGTGTATAATAATCAGTCTATCACTTGAACTAGAAGGTCGAGCTTCATTGTGATCTAATGCAGAGACTGAGTCATGCAGTTGGTCACTCATACTAATCAAGTCATCATCAAGAAATTTAGCATTTCTTGATTCCACAATCCTAGTACTGTGAGATGGACAATATAATCTATAACCTTTAGACTTTTTGGAATATCCAATGAAATTCCCATTAATAGTCCTAAGGTCTAGTTTCTTTTCTTGTGGAACTCACTTTGGACGGGTATCCCCAAACGCGTATGTCGCAAACTTGGTTGGTTTTGTTTGTTCATTGAGCTCGACTGATGTTATTAATGGCTTGTATTGGAGGATTGATTTTGGATTTCTTGGTTTGGATTGAATTTGGCCAAAAATTTCATAATCTAGGGTTTGGAGATTTGAATTTTGGACTTTTGGATTTTTGAGGATTGATTGATGATCTTATGACGTTTTTGAACATGTTTAGTGTTTGGGTATTGGTTGCGAATTACTGTTTGAGTGGTGTTTAATTTTTGGACGAATTTCATTGGTTATTTCGTTTTGGCCGTGTGGTTTTGGAGGGCTTTTCGGCTGGGAATTCTGAAATGATGTGTTGATATTGTAGGTACGTTTTTGGCGTTTGAAGTTGTATGTAAACTGTTTTTATTGGGAATTTTGGTGATGAACTAGTAATTTGGCGGTGTGTTTGATTTTGGTCGTAGGCTTGATTTAGGCCGTGTATGTGTGTGTTATGGTTATGGTTGTTTGTCGAGTTGAATTGGAAACGTTGGGTTTGGGTCGAAATGTCGGGATTCGGATTTCAGGATTGATATGAGTTTGAAATTATGAAATTGACTTGTTATCGGATTCCGCAACTTGATTACAGATTTAGACGGACGAGCGGGAACCAGAGTCGAAGGCAACGAAGCCGGAATTCAAAGTTTTCGAGAAAAGAGTTATTAAAGTTAAAGCTCGATTAACTCGTGAGTGTATTACTCGCTTGTAGCATTTAAATACTCTTGGAATTGAATCGTTAATTTCATTATGTAGCGTATTTCCTTTATTTAAATAAATAATTTATGATTATTTTTTAAAAACGTTTAAGAATTTAATTTAATTATTCGTTTTGGAATTCTCGGTTATTTTGATTCAGATTAACTAGTTTATTTAAGACTCATAATTATATTGCTGACTTTTATTTCGTATAATTTTTGAGACGAAAGTACGGAGTCTTAAATAAGTTTAACTTCCGAAAAACCGGAGAATAATGAATTAAATTCTCGAATTCCGAACCGACTCGAATCTAATCCCGACAACGAAACCTATCTTCTTCAAGTAATCTCGAATCCAATAACTAACGGACTTTTAACTCCGGATGCTAGTTCTTTCGATGTTTCGACAAGTGCCAAGTGTCTCGAAGAACGTGAAAAGCAAGACATCGCCGAAAGTCGTCGAGCTTTCTGTTGAATTATTCCGGGTAAGTGAGGATACATAAGTCAACTTCTTACCAAGGGGATAACCCTGTTTGTTTGTGCATTTATTTGTTAGTAAACAAGAGTAAGTGAAAGCCCTAAAATGAATAAACTTGAAAATTAAGGCTTCGGCCACTCTTGCTTGAAAAATTTAGTTCGGGTACGCCCGTAAGGTTCAAACGCTAACTTGAACCGGCCACATTTACAACGTGTATAGTTAATTTTCTCTTCTAACTCTAGGAAGTAGGTTAGAATCGAGATGACGGAAGAGCGATAGACTCACGAATTCAATTGGGAGTAAAGGGTTCAAAAGTCACATTTCGAGCTTTCAGCTTAAAACATTTAATGGGCATCAAAGGGAAACGATAAGTTCTTTCGGGGTTTATCCCGTTACGCTCTTCCGTATACAAGTTTAACGTGTACGCTAATAGCTGCAGAGTACCCAAACTTTAATTAAGCTAGTGTCGGTGGTACCCACGTTGACTTGTGCTTAGCGGGCCATGCCGGTCCGTACGCCAAGTACTCAAAGCAATGGGTGAAGGTCGCGCATCGCGAGCTCATTGCTAGCTAAAAAGACTCAACAGGAGCTGCCTTGATTGGGGTCGCATTGGGTGAAGGCCGCAGTTTGCGAGCTCACTATACCAGAGACCAGCGGCGCTGACGTCATGACGAAGAATGTACCACTAATGGATCCCAGACAAGTGTTAAAACTTAGATCAGGTGATGACTGTTGCTCGAAGTCTAAAGATGGTCTCTGGTCGGACCAGAGGTTATAGCAGTGAGGAGTGTATAACCTTACGGAACGGCAAGTGTTTTTAGGATGCGCACTCATTAGTCACTGTTAGGTGATAGCTGCATCCTGCATTCTTGTACGCTTGTTCGCACGTCATATGCTCTGCATTAGACTGTTTTTCTTTCCTATGTTAGACTCCCATTTATGAGTCATTCGACTCATAGTTCTATGTCCATTGGTAATGCAGATAAGGGCAAGACGGCAATGTAAGCAGCGAGAAGGAAAACCGAGATGGGACGGGTATCTCTTGACCTACGGGCTATGGGTTCTGACTCGAGAAATAATCTTCTATATAATATTTTGTATAATATCAACCTTTCCTAGAATAATATCCCGTGTATATGAGTAAAGTCGGGAGCTTCTATGTACATATATATATATATATATGTATGTATAAGGGTCGATATATGACTTCTAAGTTCTAAACGAAAAACGAAAAATTTCCCGAGATTTTTGATAACCACTTTTGTAATAAACATTTCCGCAATTTAAATAATGTTGTATTTCGTTTATTATATGTTTCATTAATTATATATTCGCCTTGAGTATTTTTATTTAAATATTATTACTTATATGATGACATGCTTGGGATATGTGATGTTGGTTTCGACAAATCGCGGCTTGCGGGCGAGGTGACGACGCTCTGGGTCGTGACAATCTTGTTTTAATAACCATTAAATTGATTAGATTAAGATAGTATAATTAATTATTTTTCCGCACAGTTATTATGATAAGGTGAATAATCAACAACCCTTTGTGTCAGAACGATTGTTCGTGTCTGATACCAACCCGGTTTATCACCAACAAGTGGTATCAGAGCCAGATGTTTTATTTAATTAATTGATTCGTTCTTGTAATTAAATATGGTTCGAATGAAATTATATATGGATATGAGTTTCATGCAATTCAATATATGATTATGTGAATATTTTTAGTGCATCATGTAAGTGCATCGACCAACTTAAAGATGTCCGTGCATTAAATATTGCTTATTTACTTGATATTGATGAGCTTTAAAGTGGGAAATGCATAAATCAGGCAGGCTCTTTACAAAGGGCATGTGATACTCGGACTTCTCACTGTAAATCAATTTCTAGTTTGATCAAGATGTTTAGTGCAACATGTGAAGTGTTATTGAACATCATCGCTGATGGAACTACTCATAGCCAAAGTGGTGAAGCAGGTTCAGCTTAGAGACAACGACTTCTTATTAGTTTGTCTTCATTATGTATCTCATGCGAAAAATTATAGAGATTATTAACATGATTTGCAGCTTCAGTCTCAAGATATTTTAAATGCAATGCAGCTTGTTTCAACAACTAAGTCACTCCTACAGAAGTTTAGAGATGATGGATAGAGTAATTTGGTTGAAAAGTTGAGATATATATTTTCTATACAATATGATAATATGATAGACTTTCAACTGCAAGAATTGAATAGCACATTTAATGATAACATGGTGGAGTTGATGATTCTCAGTTTAGCTTTTTATTCTAAGAAGATGTGTGCAACACTCAGAGTTGATGATATATGTAAGCTTGTTCATAAATTTTACTCAAACGACTTTGCAGAATATGATATGACAATGTTGCATATGATACTCCAACATTTTGATCAAGTCCGAAAATTCCAGATTTTATTGTGATGACAACGATTTTCGATGTATGTCAACGGTTGGTGAAAACAAGAAAATTGGGAACATTTCTCATTGTGTATAAAGTTTAACTCTAATTCCCACACTTCCAGTTTCTACCACTACTATTAAACATTATTTTTTTAACAATGAAGATAATGAAGACCGCACTTCGGAACAAGATGGAAGGTGATATATTATCGGATTGTTTGCTCGTGAACATCGAGAAAGAAATTGTTGAGATGTTTAGCACATATTTAATAATAGACGATTTCCGTGATTTGGAATCAAGAAGCTCTTTGTTTTAATTAAATGTATTATCAAACAGGTTTTACGATTTTTTTATGAAATTTAATTCATATGATATTCTTTTATATTTTATAGTTGGCCACCGTCGATTTTAATTACTGGGTCCGCCCCTACACCTAACTAACTAACCTTTTTTTTGTTTCACCCACACAAATATACATCCTCATGAATTTATGATTTCATATCTATTTGGATTAAGAGGGTAACACTTAACCATATCTGTAGACCCATGATTGGATTTCCACAAATCTTTGGCATAATTCTAAAGCTTTCTATATTGCATTTTCATTGAACCGTGAATAATTTCTCAGGCTTAGCTCTATAAAACGGCCATTCAAAGGTCGTTTAGTGTAGCTTATTTCACTCGTCGTCTAGACCATTCATATGACCAATTTGGAGCCGCACTAAATTGATTCAAGTACTTCTTACATAATCAATTATGTTCAAATATTCTTATAGAGAATTCTAATGGACAACTATGCTCCTAATTCAAAGTTTTAATAATAAATGAAGTGCTTCCACTTTTCAAAGATGCAAACATTGCCGTAAGACAAACTACAACACATCTTGCCTGCTTTATCGTTTTTTTTGTCAATTTTAAACACATGTGGGGATCTTGATTGCATGATCTTAAAGTCCAATTTAAGAAATTTTGCATCCGAAAACATCATTCCAATATTGAAGACAAGATTTGACATATTAATATGATCATTGTATACATATCTTGTTTCTTCTTTGATCTTCATACTTGTTATTTAATCACATCTTTAGAACTACCGTTACTTAAGTATAACAAATCCTCACTATTCTCTAAACAAAGTCTTGATTCACAATAGTATTATGGAAACCAAATCAATTTCGTGCAGGGTAAGTCCCTATAATCGGAATAGAACATTCTTCATGATCCGATTTTTCTTCTTCCGAGACATTTGGCCCCGTTTGGTTATGTTTTCTATCTCTTTTTCTGTTTTCTGATTCTAAATTCTAGAAAACAGTTTTAGAAAAACTGTTTGGTTATAAATTCAGAAAACAGATTTAGAATCATGTTTCTGTTTTCTTTGAAATTTGTTTAGAAAACAGAAAACAATGAAAAATTGTTTTCTATTTTATCTCTATACAATTAAATGGAAAACATAACCAAACAACATTTAAAATATTCTGAAACGTAATTCTAAATCTGTTTTTAAAATTTAAAAATTAGAATAAGAAAACAGAATTTAAAAACAGAAAACGAGTTTAGAAAATTAAACCAAACGGCCCCTAAATTTCTCTTCTTTGGCTGCATATTCCTCTTCAACCTCTATGATGGCACTGCTGTTCGCAAATGAGACATGGTACCACTAAATGTAAATCATTTTCACTCCCGATCCTAACCAAACCCATTAACAATATATTATACTCCATATTGTCATCAAGACATAAATTATGTATCTCAAAGAATATAATATATTACACGACCTCATTTAAAAAAATAACTAGAGCAATATATTAATGTAAACATAACAACATCATAACAATATAAGAAGACAATGGTAGTTCCTCTTTGATAAATTAAACAACGGATTTTTATGAAATAAAAAAATTAGGGATTAATTACATCCACCAAGCATGGAATACTGCTTGTGAAATCTGGGTTACTATGACTGCCAGTAAATAATCTAAAACGAATAAAAGTTCAAAATTTCGAAAAACATAACTCGCTCTTTTTTGTGTTTCAATCGTCATCGTCTTTCTTTTTCACTCCCTCACTTCTCTCCGATCTGTTCTATTCACTCTTTCTCTTTCAGTCTTCAATGGAGATTTCTTGCCCTTCAACACCCCGTTGGAACTCCGATAGACCTTACCTAACTGGCCGATTTCACCAGGTCTTTCGATCCCTCTTTCCCTCTCATTTTTTTCTTTCGAATTCTGAGGTCTGAGAATGTGGGTGTTTAATTTGCTTCAGGAGGTCAAAGCGACGTCGCGATTCTCCGATTCCAAGGGAATGTCAGTCGATTCCCTAAGGTATCTGACTTCTTCTCAGCGACATTGTTTCACTTTCATACAGTACGAATCAGAAGTTTTACACGACGGAGTTTGTAAGTTCAAGTTTTATTCTTTGTTCAATCTTTTTGTTTTCTTCCTGCAGTTTAGTATCCGACAAGGCTATTGGCTGTTACAGCGCTTCGGTTCAGGTAAAATCTTGTAAATAATTTCGATGCTCTTGAAGGTTTTTTATTGATGTGAATAGTTGTATTTGAAGTCTTCCAAGTCTAGTCTGTGTTTATTAAGGAAATGTAACTCTGCTTTGTGTCGTTTCCTGTAGGAACTTATTGTGATCGATGACCTATTGTCTGTGCTTGTTGGGATTGAAGGACGGTACATTTCCATCAAAAGGGTCCACGGAAAGGAAGATAATTTTAGCTTTCAAGTCGATTCATCCATGGATTTAGCTCTTCAGGTGGGCGTTTTAAAATTGTGATTAGCTTTAGGTAACTATGAGTAACTTTACTTGAGAAGCAGTCAAACGGAGGACATCGAGTGTTCTGACCATGAGGCTATTGAATTGTTGCGTTATTTTGTTTAAAGCAGCAAATGCCGCCATATATTTTGTACTTGGCAACTGAATAAGTTTGCAAGTTATTTAAGTTGGTGTTTTTGGTCAGGAATTGGCCAAGAGGATGTTTCCATTGTGTGAGAGCTTCATGGTGATAGATCTATTTGCTGAATCAAGGTCTCAGTTTAAGAATGGCTTAGTCAATCATGCCTTTGCTGCTGCTCTAAGGGCATTGCTATTAGTAAGTTTTTCTTCTCTGGTTAGGCATGTTGTGCAGGCCTTTCATTTTATTGGTGTTGTTTGTTTTATGTAATATTCAGTAAGATTAGTTTAATAAATGCACCGCTCTTTAGTTGTTTTTCATCCAAGTTATCGGTTTAGTGGGTACAGAAGAGGGTATCTTAGGAGCTAAAAGTTTGCCCTGTTTTATTCTAAAACTTGGTGTTGGGTGGGGTGGTCCAAAAGAAATCCTTTTACTGTTAACAACTATGAACACAAATTTTCCAGGCTTATAAATAACTGAATGAATGGTTTATTAGGGGGGCTTTTCTTCTTGCTTGTCCTACTTCAGTGTACAGGAACAGTACGAGGAGAGAGATTAATTACAATTTCCAACAAATTTATTTACTCTGTTCTCGTGCGATGTCACTTATGCATTCATATTAGCTAATGCTGATGATACGAGTTCTCATAAGTTTCACTTGATTGCCCCTTAATTTTGTTCATTCAGGATTACCAGGCCATGGTTGCTCAACTTGAACACCAATTTCGACTTGGAAGACTCTCCCTTCAAGGATTGTGGTTTTATTGTCAGGTATGACTTTTTTGATGCTCAGTTTATTATTATTATTATAATTTTAATTGCTGTTATTGTTGTTGTTGTTGTTGTTGTTGTTGTTGTTGTTGTTATTGTTGTTGTTATATGAGTACCGTGTGTTGCAGCCAATGATGGGGTCCATGCAAGCACTATCAACTGTCGTACAGAAGGCTTCTGCTAACAATTTTGCAGGCTCAGCAGTCCTAAACCTATTGCAGAGCCAGGTTGAGTTTCTAATGAGCCACAGTCAATTTTTCTGCATGACATGATTCGGTGTTTCACTGTTTCTTCCTTTATTAGCTATCTAGCCGTATATAAACCCCTTGAATATTTCTTCAAGTTTATATTTTATCTACTTTTTTATTTGTTATATTCAGGCTAAGGCAATGGCTGGTGATAATGCTGTTAGGTCGTTGTTAGAGAAAATGACACAATGTGCAAGCAATGCATACCTTAGAATATTAGAGAGGTACATACTAATTTTTAATTTAACAGTCAACTATGATCTTTTTTGCTTCGCCGCTGTGTCGCATTGTAATCTCTGGACTAAACTTGGAAACTGTGCCTTGATATATGGTTCAACACTGGTTTGATAGAGCTATGTTCGCTATTATTATTTTTTTTGGTAGGAATTAGTTTCTAATATTTTTCTTTTGTTTAATATGACTTCAATTGTTAGCTTCTAACGGAAATAATTGATAATTTCTAATTATTAGCTATTTAATCATTAGGTTTTTATTGGAATGGAACTGTAACTGTTTTCTAGTGTTGGATCTTCCTTTAGACTGAAGAATGTTGTTTTGGCTTGTTTTTCCAATGCTCATTGAGAATAATAATTACATGTAGTGGTCGGAATCCAAGTTTATTTATCGAAAATCAAAGGAAATCATGACATTATTCTTTTATTTGTTGTCTGGGTCTGCGTTATCTTCTTAATCATTCTTATTCATTATACAGTGTAGTGTTTTCTGATTGATGATTTCCTTCTATCACTTGTATGAAACGAAACGAAATTAGGTGGGTCTATGAAGGGGTAATTGAGGATCCTTACGGAGAATTTTTCATTGCTGAGAACAAAAGTCTTCAAAAGGTATGGTAATTCACGATGCATACATGACATCATTTACAAAAACCTAATAAGTAAACATGGTAGTCTTGCAATACTTCAGGAGAGCTTGGCTCAAGATTATGATGCTAAGTATTGGAGGCAGCGTTACAGTCTGAAGGATGGAATTCCTAGCTTCCTTGCCAATGTTGCTGGGACAATTCTAACAACCGGGAAATACCTAAATGTCATGAGAGAATGTGGGCACCATGTTCAGGTTACTTGATGCTTACACAACACAATTGTGTATATCTGTTTTTAGTTTGTGGAATTTGTATTTCTTAATATCATTGGTATTGAATTTTGTTTTTTTTATTATAGGTCCCTGTATCAGAAAACATAAAATTCATTAGCTTTGGCACAAACCATCATTATCTTGAGTGTATAAAATCCTCCTATGATTTTGCCAGTGGTGAACTCCTCAACCTTATTAAAGACAAGGTGAGATTTAATCATGCTTTTTTTATTTATTTATTTTTTTTTAACTCACAAAATTCTATATTTGGTCCTACGTAAAGTTGTTATCTATGTGCTTAATCCGCGCGTAATCCATATGGTTCCAACCCACTTTATTTTATTTATTTATTTTTGTATCTAGGTAATCGGTATCTTTCGTATTTTTTTACGCAATTATACCTCATCAACTAACCCTCTGTATCATTTTTTTTTGTTGTATATATGTAGTACGATATTATGGGAAAACTGCGATCTATAAAGCATTATCTTCTGCTTGATCAGGTATTGATATATATATATATATATATATATATATATATATATATATATATATATATATATATATATATATATAATGTTAGACTTGGGTATAGTTATAAATGATTGTTTTCCTCTTTTTTTTGTAACCTTTCAATGGGCGAGTTTAACCGTATCGTGACTAAATGCAAGTTGGTTTAGACATGATGTAAAAGATTGTTTGTGTTTATGATATCTCAACATGTTGTTCCGATACAAGTGTACGACAATCAAATCAACTCCTAAAATTGTAATAATGTCTTACAGGGTGATTTCTTAGTCCATTTTATGGATATCGCCAGGGATGAGCTTACAAAAAAGATTGACGATATATCTGTGGAGAAACTGCAGGTTTGGATTTTATTATAATTATTATTATTATTATAAAAAAGATTCTGATCTTGGAACTATATTATGATTCTTTCGTAATTGGGTTTTTTTTTTTAAAGTCTCTGCTAGACCTTGCTTTGCGTAGCACAGCTGCCGTAGCCGATCCTTGCCATGAAGATTTGACATGCTGTGTGGTACACATCTGAAGAAACTAGTATTAGTTAATAACCTATAAAAGGAGGATTGAGTTACAAAGTGGGAAAAAAGTGCTTTTAAGGTATCAACCTTTTTGTGCAAATGTAAATTCTAATATAATGTCTATTTGGTGTCGTCACAGGAAACATCTTCATTGTTTAAAAGGCTGGGCACACTCATTAGCAGTGACAATAGCAGAACCATTTCTGATAGTGATGACCTCGAGGAACCCATGAACATAACAGGCCTGGAGACATTTTCTTTGAGTTACAAGGTGCAAGTAATGTAAATTATTATGGTATGGGCTGTAATCTGTTGTTGATTAACACTGGTTATTCCTGTCAGGTTCGATGGCCATTGTCGATAGTTATATCTAGAGAAGCCCTGGCTAAGTACCAGTTGATTTTCCGCTTTCTGTTTCACTGCAAGCATGTGGATCGGCAGCTTTGTGGGGCATGGCAAATACATCAAGTATGGGCTGAAAATTCCTTGATTCAATTTCATGCATGTTTAAGGTTTATTCAACATACGTTCTCTTCCTGTTCTATTTTACTGATATCATCAATTTGTAGGGAATTCGCAGCCTCAAAATGCGTGGAACTGCCATTCCTAGATCATCATTGCTCTGTCGCAGCATGCTAAAATTCATTAACAGCCTTCTGCATTATCTAACATTTGAGGTGATTTATCTTTTTACTTTCAATTCTTTAGACTGCTTTTGCCATCTTCTTATGTACAAAACCTATTTCCATTATGAAAATCTAAGATAATTTATGTGCTCATGGTTGTCTTTTACGCTCTATTTTTGCAAAATAATTCTGTAAATGATTGAACCGCATGTATCTAGTAAATTATATTTGTTAACAGCCTTTGATGGTACTCATTTTTCAGGTTCTGGAACCGAATTGGCATGTTATGCATAATAGACTTCAAACAGCAAAGAGTATAGATGAGGTTTACTTATCCCTTTTTCTTAATTACCTCTTTTGTAGGATTTAGCATAATGTACACATTTGTTTTTGCGTTATCGATTGTATACACCTCTAGAATAAAATTTTACTATATTTTTTAATCTTTTTTTGTTCTAATATATATATATATTTTTGAAACGGTAACTTCATTATATTTTTTTGTTCTAATATAATTAAGCATATAAAATCTAACTACGCCTTGTAACACTTTCCGGCTTTGCCAATTATTAATGCAATAAAATCAGTGTTTCTTAAAAAAATATATATAATTGACCTACGCCTTTAAAGTTGCGCAAGAAAAAGTTCAAGTATTTGAAAGTCAATAAGCTTTAAAAGAAAAAAACAAACTGTATTTACATTAGTTAATTCTGATCTACTCTGAGTCGTAAGTAATACTTTTTCGCCTTTCTAAAAGCCTATATGATAAGATTATAATTTTTATTTTCAAAATGTAAAAAAAAAAATGATGAAATATGTATTAAAGAGGCATGCAATATCTACTTGTAAATCATACTGAAGTTCTACACTATATCTTGTTTCTAGCGTCACTCCCTTTTACTTTGTATCACAGCTGAGTTAAATAGGATATTATAAAAATGAAAAAGGATCGAGTTTGTGGTATGAATGTAAAGGCTGTCTTACAATAATCTTTCTAAACAGGTTATCCAGCACCATGACTTTTTTCTTGACAAGTGTCTCAGAGAATGTTTGCTTCTTTCACCTGAGTTAGTCAAGGTATCTGGTTATTTCTCTGCTTTTCATCATAGATGTTGCTGGTTATTTATTTTGTAAAATGACCAGACTAAGAAAGCTTATTATTGAACCATTGGGGATACATGGCAACATTAGAGCGATTGTTCTTTCAAATTTGCAGAAAATGGAGAAGCTGAAATCACTTTGCCTACAATACGCTGCAGCGACTCAATGGTTGATATCATCGTCCATCGACATTTCCAGCCCGGAAAATTCCTCCGAGACACACAAGTCAAGGAATCCGAGCCGTGCAATAAAACTAAGTTCTGCCAATACAAGTGTCACAGAATCGATACTGTAAGTTAGATTTTTTGAAACCCACGTGCCCATTTTTTTGAACCTATATTTATAGTTTTCCGTATTATGCAATGCAGAAAATTCGAGAAGGAGTTCAATGCGGAACTTCAGAGCCTTGGACCGATGTTGAGCAGTAGTTCCCAAGCAGAGCCGTATCTGACTCATCTAGCGCAGTGCATCTTGGGTGTTGGAAACGAGCAATGAATTTTGTGGATCTCTCTCTTCACTCTCTATGTTATGACTTGTACTGTAATTAGGACATTGTAAATATGCGTGCTTGTCTGTGCTGATAAATTATATATTGTTTTTAGAGTTTTGAGGATCTTTGCGGTTTCAATCCACAAGTAGAGGGCTGTTTTGAAAGTTGTGTCGCTTATACTGAGGTTGCTGTGTTTAATAGCGAAGTTTTTGTTTTTGTTTTTTTTGTTTTTTTGTTTTTTTTTTTGCTGCACAAGTGGTCTCCTTGATAATTTTATTAAATTTTCTTGCAGGTAAGGTTGTCCCAAAATTGAACTGTAGAAATATGCGTTACTTCATTCAAAAAAAAAAAAGAAAAAAAAAAAAAAGAAAAAGAAATATGCGTTACTAAACTGTGTTCTGCTCACGAAGTATGTTAGCTAAACTAGCATATTCATTTTTGTAGATGGGCTAATCCCGGGAGTTTGTATGGAACAAGTATTCTGTTCCGTCCAAACTGGAATTCTGATTGTCACCATAATAGAATGCCCTCGCCCGTCTAAATGAGTACTTATAAAACTGAAACTAGAATTCTGTGGGACAAGCCGAAAATTGTGGTTTCCTTAAAAAGTAATTAATTTTAATTGATTTTTCATGTAAGTTTATTAACATATGGTCTAAAATGCAAGTGTAACATAATGAGCATGAATAAATTGAAAAAAGCTTTGTAAAAGCCTCTTCGACCAAACCCAATTGAGAAATTTTGGTTAAGTAAATAGTATCTACAAATCTCAATGATAAAAAATAAAAATTTGAATTAATATGCATGATAAATTAAAAGGAAGAAAATAAAACTATTCCTAATGCTAATTTGAGAAATGTAAACAGCAAAGGATCATGTAATACTTGCACTTTGTTTGTCTAGAAAATTGTATGATCTTAGCATTTCTTTCGGGAATATAGTTCATGAACTACCTTAGTGTGATATGGTTCTATCCAAGTTTGGTAACCTTCCTAAGCTTAGTTATGTAATGAAGCCTAGCCAATGAAGACAATCCAACAAATAACCCATTGATTTAGTAAAGACATCATTGCGAATCATTGAAGAATTGTGTGAAAAAATTGTTAAACACCGTAACTCTTTCTATGTTATTTGTTTTTGTTTGTCTTCTTTTGTTTATTCGATCACAATATATGCTTTGGAAAACAAAAATAATACTCAAAACAGGCAAGAAATTTTAGAGTGATGTTTGTTCTTAGCATCTAGTTTTCTTGTGTTCATTTTTTTTGGTTAAGATGTTTAAACGAGTTTAAGAATGATTAGGAGGAACGATTGTTGAGTCAAAAAGTCTTAGTTGTATTCACGTATGAGTACTAGGACGAGATCGAATCGGTGTGAGGTTTGAGTGTTTAGCGAGAAATGATTCGCATTCCTTGCTAGGTTGATTATTATCCATGAATTTATCTATATCTGAACGTTACCCGCCTGAACGTTACAAGTCACAAAGACCTGCATGCCGACTACAAATGATAGAAATGATGTGTGCACATTATTGAATACTAAGGGAGAAGAGTAAATGTATGGATGTGATGAATCAAAATTCACAAAAATTAGGCGTTAGACAATTCTCTTTTACACTTTGCAGTTGACTCTCATTGCTGCGTTGTAGGTCTATAGATATGTAATTGGGGCAAATATTAATCTGTCAAAGCAACTAAATCATCGAGTTTTAGTGATTATTTAGTAGATAACTTTGTTTTTTATCACTCGAGGCCGAACGACATTTCAAGTTTGCGGGAATTTGATAAGTGCATTTTATACTGCTAATCTAGTGCTCACGGCATTGAAATGTTGTAAATTCTCAAGCGTTTTTATCGTCGTTTGGAGTTTTTCCTTCTTCTCTCTCTTTTTTTATAATTTTTTTAGATTCGAGGCTCGAGGAAGGCTTGGTGCATAGGCAGTGTGCCCGTGGTGCAACACATAACGTTGGCTAGAAGAAGCTACGTGCTGCACATAATGGTGGTACACCACACCATGCTAGTTTTCACCTGAATTTTACTCGCGTGTTAAATGTAATCTTGGCCATCAGATACGATCCAAAGGTCCATAAGGCTCCAAAAATACCTAGATAAGCTATTTACGCGAATTAGAACCTCTAAAACACAAATTTTAATTATTCTTATGTTTTAGGAGAGTTTGGGAGAGAATGAGAATTGGAGGAGAAGACCCATTCCGCCACCGTCATTTCCGCCACAAAAATAAGCCTTTCATCTTATAATATTTTCTTTGGAACACTCGTTTAATTATGCTTTGTTATCTTGCTTTAGTTTTTAAGGATTTTAGTTAATTACTTTTCTTGTTTGTTTCTCGTCTCCATGATTTAATCCCCTCAAGAGTAATGGTGTTAGATTAGCTACCTCGTGCTTGAATTTAGGAGCGTTTAGATGCTTGAGAAAGATTCATTCAGTTGAGAAAAAGAGTCATCGTAGTGCATTCTTAGACAAGAGATAACCTAGGTTACTACAGTCGTGTTTTAATACTTTTCGTATTTTTAAAATTTGAGATCGAGAGATACAAGTTCGATATTGACATATGTTGTTATATACTCGAGCGAGGTTTGGTGATGACATGAACCTGATTAGCAAATTAGGATTGATCGAATCGAACTTAATTCTAGGAATCCCGACCATAAGAGAGGATAGTGAAACCAGTACCATGTCCTTCCTCATAACCGTTTACCACTGGTTTATTTATCTAGTTTAATTTGATAGTTTTTTTAAGTTAATAATCACATTCTCAAAGTTTTGGGTTCAATTCATAGCTAGCTTATAAATTCTCGGTTAATTTTAGTTCTCGTAGGATCGACTCATCCTTACAAATTACTACTTGACTATGCATTTGTTATGAGTTGTTTTAAGATGCAAAGTAATAATCATAGACACAATCTTCAAAAAAATGAATGCTTCAACTTATTTATAACAAGTATTATGCTCGCGAATTACCTAAGCTAATTCCTAATTCAATCAATTAATAATTTAACTTAATAACCAATTCACAGGAAAATCATAACTTAACTTAATTTCGAATTCAATCAGTTAATAAATTACCTTAACAAACCTAACCTAATTTCTAATTCAGATGCAGTGAATCATTCGAGTTAATTAATTAACTAATCTTGCCTAGTTTAGAAATGTACCTTTTGGAACGGTGGAATAGAAGCTGTGTCGGAAGATGGCGTCGGAGACGAAGACAAATGTATTGGCGGAGATGTCTTCGAGCGGCGACGGCCAAAAACTACGTGAATTGGTGCGACAAAGTGTGGATCTCCACGACAGAACGAGAGTTTTTAGGGGGTTTTTTTTCGTGTTTTGGGGTCTCATAAATTTTGGACGATTGAGAATTGAGCTTGTTTTTTTTTTTCAATATTTATGAGGGCAATTTCAGAAGTGCAGTGTCAAATTAGCTATCTCGGGCTATTTTTCTAAATTAACCAAACTTGAGCTATTTCTCGGTGAGCTCCTGGGCTACTAAGCTACCTCACCTTGATTAATTTACAAAAATTACAAAGTACAAACTTGTAAAATAAAAATAAATATTTTTGTTTTATCAGATGTAAAATAAAAAATAATTATTCGTATTGTAATTTATAAGTATTAAGGAAGGCCTCCATAATTATTTATTCTCATCGACTTCTCATCGGAAGAGCCACTTTTCTTCTTCAGCCAGACCTTTATTTTCTTTGAACCAGGGAAATTAACATCATTGAACTCAAATTTGCCCCTTCGATTTCTGCTTATATTACGCATCTGCCGCGGGTTCTTTTATCTGATCGGAATTCCCTTTCTTACGGCGTCTGCGATTTGGCCCGGTTAGGGTTCTTAATCGGACAGAATGGACTCGGAGGACGAGTTTGACATGCACGATGCGAACGAAGACGACGATGATGACAATGACGACGAAGACTTCTACAGCGGCGGCGAAGACGACGCCGCCGCGGCTCTCGACAGCGACGATGCCGAAATCGCCGATTACGAGTTCATCGACAACGATTCCGATGATTCCGACGATGTTATGTCGCATCGGCATCAGGTCAGTGCTTGTTAACATTTTAGGTCTTTCTTTTCACTTTCATTTCTTAAAATTTTTGTTGTCCATGGTTGTGGAGTAGCGAATTTGTGCTCAAAATCTGAACTTTTTCATAGCATTTGGTTAAATTTGTTTGAGCTTTTAACGTTTGGTAGGAGGAGAAGTCGTTTTGATGCATTCATTCGAAGCTAGGTTAATTTTCGCGTGTTTGCACTCTTCTGCGGCTCTGTGTGTCTCGGTCTTTGTTCTTTTTCTATCTTCATTTTACAATTATTTCTGCTTCTGAGCTTATTAAAGTGTGTGGATTGGTGATCACCGATAAGTTTTAATCATATTTTGTTCTAATTTGTGCCTGGTAGTTCACGTTGTGTATGATTACTCAGTTTGGTTGTAAAGACTTGATCCATTGTGTGTCAGTAAATAGTGAAGTACTAATCTCGGATTTATGTAGAAGGACGATTTTTGGGATGAACTACGTGCTGTGGGGATTCCCCTCTTTTTACATAGCTTAGAATGGTTTTAGCTTTTAAGATATTTTCTTCGTGTTTCGGTGCTTTATTTCAATCAAAATTATCCATTCTTTGAAGGAGGGTAGCTGCGTTTAGCATGTGAGTAGTCTATCTATCAAAGCCTCAGTGAATACTAAAGGAGGCTAGCTGCGCTTAGATAACATAGTAAATCTAGCTTCTGAAATTTCACCTACACCATCAACAGCTTTTCGCAAGGGCATTTATAACACGACCCTGAATTGCCTAACTTTAAGTTTGAACATACAAAAGTAAACAAATGCCTGCCTTAATCAACTGGTTTGTTTGTTCTCGAGATAATGAGCATCTCAATGCTTATCATATCAGTATCTGGCATCTGCGTACAACTTTCCTTGGCAATTCAATGAAGACAATTGGAAATTGGCAATTTTGCTTTTAACTTATCATGTTAGTGCTCATTGGGAAGCCGCTGAACCATATGTTAGAAGTCATTCATGTGAAATTTGCAGTCATAGCCGTGACTGAGCTATGCAGTACTTGTGTCTAAGCGTTAGTGTCACATGATTTTTACCAAATCTGTTACGTCAATGCATATGCCATAAATGTATCTGTAAAAGTAGTCATTAGTAAACCAAGTATACTTGTACAAGCCAGCAAAGTACCCCCTTATCATTCTCGCTAATAATTTTTATAATTTTCAGCAAAACTATACCATTTTAACCGAAAATGATATTCATCGGCGTCAAGAAGATGATATCATGAGGATTTCTACTGTGCTTTCTATCCCTAAGAATCCAGCAAGTATACTGCTCCGCTACTATAATTGGTACTCAAACCTTTTCCTAGTTCCATTTTCAGTTCGATATAGACTGCTTTTATGGAAGAGTTAGCTTATTTGTTAAAGGAACTTCGTAGCTAAATTCTAAGTAAGCTATTTTCTTTAACAGGAGTGTCAGTAAGGTACATGATGAGTGGTTTGCAGATGAGGAAAAGGTTCGTAAGGCTGTCGGCTTTTTGGAGAATACAGTCGAGTATCCAAATGCAAAAGAAGTAAGTGTACCTTCAGGTTAAAAAAATCAGTTTTCATTATCGAATATATGTTTTAAATGCATGTTCATTATTCGTCTTTGTCAATTGTGTAGCTAAAACTCTAATAGCTTGTTGAATTCTACCTAGTGCTTTGGTGCTCGGCAATGAATTTTTATGTTCACGAGTTCATTTGCATGTTCTTACTTTGACAGTTGACTTGTGGGATCTGTTTCGAGGCCTATCCTCGTGATAAAATTCGTGCCACTGCTTGCGGCCATCCATTTTGTGATTCCTGTTGGTCAGGTTTGCTTCTGAATGTCACAGTATTTTGTAGGTAGAAAGTTTGTTATGTTATCAGATGCTCAGTGCCTAAACGAGGCTTTCTTTGATGATAATTGGGTTTATATCGATCATGTTTCTTTGTTACTTACTCTTATGGAGCATTGCTGAAATTTGTTTATTTCTCTTCACCTCTCATGTGATTTGACATGCGTATCTTTTCTTCCCTTCTTTAGGCTATATCAGTACAGCCATCAATGATGGTCCTGGCTGTTTGATGTTGCGATGCCCTGATCCATCTTGTTCTGCTGCTGTTGGTCAAGATATGATCAAGGAATTAGCTTCTGATGAAGACAACGAAAAATTTTCTCGTTATTTTATTAGATCTTATGTTGAAGATAATAGGAAGGTAAGTTTTACTGATCATTAATATAAAACTGGAGTTTCTGCATTGCACTTCCCATATTGCATATCGAGCCTGGCGTTTACTTCCTATACAAGCTTCCAACAATTCAATGCTTTGATTTTGTAGACCAAGTGGTGTCCGGCTCCCGGATGTGATTATGCTGTAGATTTTGTTATTGGCAGTGGAAGTTATGATGTTGTATGCAAGTGCTCACATAGTTTTTGTTGGAATGTAAGTACAGCATGTGGATACAACGTATCCTCTATCTTTTTTCTAAGGAGAAAATGTATTCTTTTAATCCCCCCCTATTCCCTTTTTATGAGCCCTTCTCGTCGTAGCATAACTTTATAAATTTGACCTGGCAGTGTACTGAGGAAGCTCACCGTCCAGTTGATTGTGGCACTGTTGGCAAATGGATTTTAAAGAATAGTGCTGAATCTGAAAATATGAACTGGTATGAGTATGAAACAAAACTGTTAGCCGAATTTTCATAAACTTAGAAAGTTTGAATGGGACGTATTGAATTGATTGGCAACGTATCCAGTTGATCAAATACATAAAAGATGAATTACTTTAATTGGCTCTGTTGCTTCAAAGGTGGTTAGCATTTCCTTCTGTCGTTACAACTGATGAAAAACGCTATTTTTGGGAAATACATGCAATTAAAGCAATTTTATTCTTTCTAGCATTTATCATTCGCCAAAATTACCAGGTATCCAGATATTTTGTATGACTTTTCTAGCTACAAATGCAAAGTTGTCTGACTTTGGTGATTTTAGGATATTGGCCAACTCGAAACCCTGTCCAAAGTGCAAACGACCAATTGAAAAAAATCAGGGGTGTATGCATATCACTTGCACTCCACCTTGCAAGTTTGAGTTTTGTTGGTAAGTTTTTTTCTCCATTTCAAATTCATTAGACAATTGGAATTACACTCTTGCAATGTCATAAAGTTAATGGTTAATTTATAATATTGTTTTCCTCATTCTATCGATATCAATCATGCAGATCATAAACTGCATGATTATAAAATTCTAGAACACATAACCTTAAGTGTTGATTTTGTGTGCGTGTGTGGCGAGTTTAGATATTCAAACAGTGTTTTCTCTGAGCTTATTCGGGTATAGCCTCTTTTTGTTGTTGATTGAGGATAGTGGATCCTCTTTGATATCTTTACTTTTATTAGCGTTGAAATGATGTTTTTGCATATATTTAATTTTTAAAGATGATAAAATGAAGTTCTTATTTTTTTTTATAAAGGATATAAATTATATATAAAAGGCTTGGGTATAAAAAATAAATTAATCAATAAATTTTGTTGTTTGGTAGCATTCTTTAAGTACAGTAATACCAACATTGTTGAATCGTTGCTAATCTTAATCTTATCTTGTCATTTTTACTTTTCACAAGGAAGCTATTGTGATTGTAATTTTTCCTTATAAAGAGCTAATGCTTTGCAGGCTTTGTCTTGGAGCATGGTCAGACCATGGTGAGAGGACTGGTGGGTTTTATGCGTGCAACCGCTATGAAACAGCTAAGCAAGAGGGAGTGGTATGCCTCAAGTTAATTTTGTTACTCTAGAAATGCGTCTCAAGTCTACAAATCCCTGCATGTCATAATATTCAAATAATTTAATGTACAGTATGACGAGGCTGAGAAAAGAAGAGAGATGGCCAAGAATTCCTTAGAGCGGTACACACATTACTATGAAAGATGGGCGACTAACCAATCGGTATGCACCATTAGTATTGGCCATTGTGCTTGATGACTGATAACTTCAACATGAAGTATGTCAGTATACTTTCTTTCCTGGCGATAAGTACTGTATTTTCTCTCTCTTGAAAAGTACAATCTCTTTCTCTTGTATTTATAACTGAGCCTAAAAAAAAGTTACAAAAAGGAATCTTAGTCATCAGAGTTCCTTTGCTACTCCCTGGAAGTTTTAGATTATTTTTTGAGTACTCGCGGATTACTCAAACTCATAAACACTTAGGTGTAGGTGGAGGTAGTTACCACAGACCAAACCCCTGGCAGTTCATTGAACAATTTTGATGAGCTTTGCCTAGAATGAGATGGACCAAAATCATTCTTTTCGAGACCATTTTTCCTGATTGTTATCCTGTTTTGAACTCCTTGATGCTTGTATATGATGTGACCTGGTGCCAACTTCATATTGAGTGCTCTTGTGGATAGCCACGGAAACTTGTTTTTGGGATCTAGTGGTTGCAAAAGTCCTTTAAGACGTGGAAGGATGGAAGAGGCAGCTCTTTTTTCAAGGGCGGCAAAAGTAACTCAAATCCAATCCGTTTTGGCAGTTCTCCATATTTATTTCGTGACCATCTTCAGCGTGTTGATTGGAGTGGCGGACGAAATAGAGAAATCATCCATAATTTTTTTCAAGGAAGGTTAGACCCGAGGAGATGACCAGTCATCTTTTTCTCTCATGCCCTTCAGCATCATGGTCTGGGAAAACCTGCTCTTCAAGCTCAACTGCGACTCCGATAGGCTTGCATCTTTAGAAGAATTGTTCCAGATCCGTACGACCTGTACTCAAAATTTGAAGTGGCACACCGGTGCTGAAACTGGAGTCCTTGCGGCTGCCACTAGCATTTGGCGAAAGAATAGCAATCTTTTTGAAGGAGATGATCGTGCTGCTTATGTTTATGATCTGTTAGAAAATGTAAACCGGAGTATGGCTCAACTCTTTGCTTCTCACCCGGAGTTTAAAGAATATCCCCGGTAGACTTAGTAAGGGAATGGTCCGGTGCCCTGTAACGTTTGTTCTAATAATTTTTGTTTAATTCCAAATGTTCTAATCAGGTAGCGAATAGTGAATGCTGAATCATGATTCATGTCTTGTGTATAAACCTGTGTTTATGAACGTTAAATACTTTTTATTATTTGAACTTTGAGTTTGAATTTTATATTTTTTTATCCTTTGCAGTCTAGGCAAAAAGCACTAGCGGATTTACATCAAATGCAAACCGTACATGTAAGTAGTTACTTATGCGGCTATCATTGTGAAACTTGTATATGCTTTTTAATTAAGGTTTTTTTTTTTAATTATATATTTGTTTGATTGATTTCAAGTGATAGTGGGGAAAAAAGTACTTTGGAGAATGTTCGGTATTCGGCTCTTTGTTCTATAAGTATTTAATTTAACAGTATTTTCTTGGAAGAAAAGGTATAGATGTAAGTTCATTAGAGTGGGTAGATGTAAGTTCTTTGAAATTCCTAGTGCTTTTACATTGTCAGCTTCGCACAATTAAGTCTGGGTCGATATGATCAGTAGAGTTTATTTGTTTTCTGTCATGTTTCCTTGAGATCAAGATCTTTCTTTCATTTTTTTCCATTCTGTAATATGACCTGAAGCAAATATATTTTCATTTTAGCGGGCAGATGGTCAAATTTATTTCATATTTTTTTCAAATTTAAGCAATCTATCACGCCATAAAGTATAGGTTAGTTTTACATGTAACTAATTTATTATTTTGATGCCTCCAATTTAGCTTGAGAAGCTAAGTGATATCCAGTGCCAGCCTGAGTCACAGCTGAAGTTCATAACAGAGGCCTGGCTTCAGGTATTTTCTCACCCTTTCTATCTAGAATCATTGGATGCTGCTATTTCTTACGCTGTGTATTTTTGTTCTCAGATAGTTGAGTGCAGGCGAGTTCTAAAATGGACGTATGCGTATGGATATTACCTACCGGAACACGAACATGCTAAAAGACAGTTCTTTGAGTACCTGCAAGGTATCACCAGTTTCTAGAAATTCCAGTTGATAGATGTTTTTTTTTATCATATTTTCCAACACTACTCTCTATGAAGGCGAGGCCGAGTCTGGCTTGGAAAAACTTCATCAATGCGCAGAAAAGGAGCTACAAACGTATCTCGGTGCCACCGAGGGCCCATCAAAAGATTTCAACGAGTTCCGCACAAAACTTGCTGGACTGACCAGGTTGTTGCTACTACCCAAAAACTTTCTAAACTCTCGTAATTAATACAAGTCATTCATTCATAGAGGAGGCTATTTGATTTCTCAACTGACTTGATACAAATTCATGACTGAATGTAGCGTGACCCGGAACTACTTTGAGAATCTAGTACGGGCTCTAGAGAACGGGCTATCGGATGTGGACTCGCATGGAGCGTCTAGCAGAACTACGACGAGTTCGAAGAGCATGGGAAGTACGAGCAGCAAGAGAGGTGGGAGGGGCAAGGCTACGAGCTCCAAAACAAGCATATCCGCTAGAAATAACGACGACTCCACTCACTGGTCTTGCGAACAGTGCACTTACGCAAACGCCAGGTCCGCCACAGTCTGCCAGATTTGCCAGCAACGCCGATAGTCGACCAACCAATTTCTACTGGTTTTGGAAGAAGAAGAAGAAGAACGGTGTAGATCATTAGGCCTCGTGAAAGGTAATGGACTGTATTGTGTGGTGTTTATCATTGGAATATGGGATTGTACATAGCTGTTGTTGTCATCGTTGTCTGTCCATGCAAATGCGTTTAGCTGTTTTTTTGTTCTCTCTTGTCAAGCTTTGTAGTTGGAAGCATTTAGACAAGTGTAATGGTACATGCTGTTTCAGGAGGCCTCTGCTTTAATGAAATAAATATGTACTTGGCGATATTTATATATATTAGACTTGGTCAACATATCATATTTAGATGGGATAGCAGACTCGGTCTGATATAATGCTATTTAAGTCCTTTATTTTAATATATTTTATGATATGATTGCTAGTCTTTAGCTTATCACGTAAAGACGTTGAATAAAAGCCTTTATTTTTTTACTTGAAGATATACGATTAATTCAAAATGCAATAAGACTTTTGTTATAGCACATTCTATGTACTTCATTTTTATGCTACAAAGACTGCCTTCTAGAGTTGAGCAGGATAAATACCACTGGCTTGACAGCTGGCTTGAGCAGAGGATTTGACTGAAGCGGTTTTGGACACTTCTCAGCTTACTTTCTATCCCGTAATGTCTGCTGCCTGAGCTTGCTGGTTCAAACTTTATTCACTGGTTATGTTCTATTTTGATGTTACGTCGGAGAAAATGTGAAATTGACTACCTCGATGGTTCTTTGCCTAACTCGATTACCACAGGTTCGGCTCAAGAAGTCCCTCGTAATGTCATGGACGAACGATCCGGTCCGTGGTTACTCACCTGGGGAGCTGAACTTGTTTTCTCCAACGACCAAGACAATTTAGGATGCGAATGCAATATCTCTTGCTTGCTATATTCTTGTAGATTCATATATTTTTGCACTCCATACAAGGGTTTGCAATATGATGACATGACAACCCTTTATTTTCATTCTCTCACCTGTGTTTGGCAATAACTAGACCTGTTTCAAAACCACCACTATAATCATTTTAGGTGATGCCGAGGTATATCCACGGATGTAGGCAAAAGCGAGTTATTTTCTTGGAGGTCTTGATTCTTCTTTGGACAAAGTTCACATTCCTACTTTGGTAAAAACCAGTCTTGACCGTATTTTTCGTTGAGGCTCAAGTGAGGTATTCATTGAAAAGTATTTGTACAATCTTTTGTAATGTGTTTCTTGAGTAATTCTTCTTCAACAAGAAAAAAAAATATATGATTGACGACGTCACCATTTTATATAATACAATATCAACCTTTGTTTCAAAAAAAAAAAAAAAATCAACGTAGGTGTCATGCAGATTCAAATAGTTAAGCAGAAATTTCACGTAAAAGAGTTTGATTATTAATATTAATAAATAAAATTGAAAAAAAAAGAAAAGAAAAGAAAAAAAAAAAGGAATCTCCCTAAAATAAAATATAAATTTATAAGCAACTAAACAAAATCAAACTTATTTTTTGTTAAATAGCCAATGTTCTGTTAATATAAGGCATTAGCCATGGATTCTATTAACTGTAACTAAATTGACAATTTGTCGAAATAACTCAATTAATAAGCAAGAATTATTTGGACAAAGTTGTCAATTTAATCGATGGCTAATTAAAAACTAAACGTTGACTATTATGCAAATGTAAAAGTTTCTATATGGCTATATAATTATAGAACCCAATAAAATATCAATCTCCCTAATATATTAATCTCCCCAACATCGTGAGCTTCCTCTTGGCTCCCCAATCCGCAGGGGCGGAGCCAGATTCTTATAATTGTAAGAGGGGGCCAAATATATCGGAGTAAAAATAAAAATCGATGAAAGTCACTACCACTTTATAAAATACTACTCAAAGAGACCACAAATAATATAATGATGTATGAACTTCAACCGGACCGGACCTGTAACAACATGTTGAGAAATTGTGTTAAGGCACGCCGGCAAACAATATAATGATGTATAGACTTCGATCAGAGAAGGATATAGGACGTCCGTCGTCTCTCTCCGACGCGGACCAGAGGAGTAAAGGCACGCCGGCAGATCTAGGTCAGACCCTCGTAAAAATACACAAAAATAAAACGAAAGAATAGAAATAAACATATATTAACACATATAAACCTTTAAATCGGGTAGAAATCATAATAAAAAAAAATAAATAAACAAATCTGCATCTTCCTCGCGAACCTCATCAGAGCTCCTAGGGTGTCGGAGGTCAAGCCTCCATAGGACGCCAGACCCGAAGCCATGCATGACTCTCCCCGGAATGCCCTTCCCGACCCCTCGTCGATCCTCTTTGGGAGCGCACTAGTCGGACTTGGAAACGACACACCTTGGTCGCTCGAAGCTCCGAAAAATGGAGAAGTTGTTGAATCACGTGGAACATCGGGGAAGTCGAGCACAAGCTCCCTCCGACGCAAATCCGGCGTATACCACACGTGTCGGGAAGGAACGCCAGCTCTGGATCGGGACGAAGCTCTCCACTTGGATCCGAGGCTTGCAAAATCTTCAAGGCATGCAGTCGCACGATCAAGGAAGCTTGTCGACAGATCTGAAACTCGCCAACCACCATCGCAGAGTCGAACCTCGGAGATGAAGGATTGCTTCGTGTCGCATTCGTCAAGGGAAGGCACCTCCAGAGAAAGCACGCGAAGAAGAAGACCAGTTGTGGTGACTCTCACTCAGCGGCACCAGACCTCAGAGGATTATGGTTGAGAAAGAGAGAGATCACGTAATCAAATTCAAATTGTAATTGAGAAGAAATTTATTGCTATTAATCACAAAAATCAGACACATTTGACTTTCTGTTTTTGTATAATTGTAAAAAAAAACATGTTATATTCTCAGTGGAGCCTTTTCGACCAAAAAAATGGGCTGAAACGCCACATCATCAATTCTAACTATTTAAAAAAAAAAATTCTAAACGTTGGCTAATATGGAATCTTAACGTTTGATTTTGGCTAGTCCGTCTAATTATTCTTGTAAGATTTTCTCAATTGATGGTTAGGAGCCTATAATTAAAACGATTTTGAGGTCCCTAAACTCACTCACATATTCATAAAAATGAATACTATCTCGGAGTGAGATCGAGAGCTTAGAAGAACCGAGAAAAATCTCGCCGGAACCGGAGTTTGAACAATTTTAGTATGTGTAACGAGTTCTTAATCATTGTGCTAGTGAGTTGTGATAGATTGTTCTTCATACTTAGGGAAATGTCTTCTCGCTTTTCTTTTCGTGTTTCTAATTTGTTGAATCTTCTTTTGCATGGCTTTAAGCTTGGAAAAACCATTGTAAAATTGTTCAAGACATTCTGTAACAAGTTGTTACTCAAGTCACAGTTTCTGCCCGCGTGAATTGAACTAAGAATATATGTTTCTAGTTTTGAGATTTTTGGAAAGATATCATCAGATTTGGTTTCCAATTACACATATTCGAGTAAGATTTAGTTGCAAACGTAATCTAACTCTCCTAAGGTTTTAATTAGGTCTTGAACTTGGATTTTAGTCTCGCACGACCGAGTTAAACGTGAAGCAATCTCTCTACCTTGGAGATCTTCATCGATGACTGGTTTAAGGAATTGCCTACTACTTATGTACTTTATTTGTACAAATTATGTGAGTGACGTGTGTTTGACAAACTTCGTGAGAAGTTTGCGCGGAAAAGAGAGAGATTCTCTAATCTAAAGGGATCTTAGATTGCAATTCACCGGCGAATCAAAGAAGACGGAAGTTTGAGAGGTAGTGTGCAAATTTGAGTCCTCTTACATTTGGTTGATTATTATTGGATTGTTTTTCACCACTAGACATATCATTCCCTTTGAGTAGGTGCTTTGTCACCGAACAGAGTTGCTCAAATATTAGTGTCTATTATTGTTTCTTCTTGTTTGATTGCTTGTTTATTTGTTCTTTCAAAAGTAATCAGTTGTACAACTTGTTGTCACAACTAACAGTTAATAACATCTCATTACACGTATAGTAATTTCATAATTATTTTTTGTTTATTAAGTTTTATTGTTAATGTTTCAATGTCACTATTTGGATTCTATTCGTAGATAATTTGGTTACAGTGGACTAAGCGCATCCAGAACCCTAAAATCTTATAAAGAGAGTTGGAGTTCTTTTTTTTTTTTTTTTTTTGGTTGAGAAGTGGCACTATTGGCCAATATTACATGATATGCTATATTATCAATGCAAGCGTATGTGACACTATTGTTAAATCATGTATGGGGCATGCATTTTTGCAGCCCATTAGACTCGAACTTAGGACCTCTCCGTCAAGTTAGGTGTGAGATTACCACTAGACCAAGCTACCAAGCTAGCTACCACATAGAGTTGGAGTTCTTCAATGGTAAAATTCTTACTCTATATTTGGTGTAATTTTGACACCAAATAATAGTGTTACACCAAATCCAATTTGGTGTAATACTATTTATTTGGTGTCAAAATTACACAAAATATTTAAGCATTATTCCAATCTAATTATTTCATAGTTTAGTATTAAATATGTATGTATATATATATATATATATATATATATATATATATATATATATATATATATATATATAATCAAAGTTTAATTCATATGATTTTAAATGTTTGGAGCTTAATTCATAATCTAAATTATTTTCTACAATACAACTTAAATAATAGAGTATGCTTATTTTTATAGTAATTATTTTTTATTTTTATTGTTGAGTTTAAATATTTAATTATCAAAAGTTTAAGTTAAACATAAAACAACAATAATTTATGAAGAATTTGTTGCAACTAGTCAATCTCCTAACTTCTTTTAAGATTTTAACCAAAGTTTCATTTTCTTAATAAAATAGTCCACCAGGTCTGCAATAAATTAATTGATTGAAGAGTAAATCAAATTTACTCTTTAAGTTCATTTAATTTACTCTTACGCCAATTAATTTGATACGGGCCTGGTGGACTATTTACTTAATAAAAGAAAAATGAGGCTAGGCTTTTGGGCTACTGATCTAATTTGCCTCATAATTTATTACCCAAAAAAAGGTTGTATTCTCTATATAATGAAGTTTATTAATTTTTCATTTTTATTCATTATAGTTTTAAAATATTAAATAATTTATTAACTAAATGTTACGCAGTTAGTAATTAAAAGACAAGTACATTATAGAATCTCATTTTAGACAAAGTTTCCAATATTTTTCTTAATAATAAGTCTTCAAGCTAACGTGGCAAATGTAACAGTTATTTTATACATAATATACCCTTATTAATCAAGTAATTTATAAAAGTGAAATTTGTTGTAACTAGCCAAGTTTGTCATTCTTATTGGGGAAATAACCCAAGTTTCATTTTATTAAGCAAATAGCTCATATTTTCGGCTTAGACCATAACGCCCTTGGTAAATTCGCGAATAGGTTAATTTAATTAACCAACTGGAGTGAGTTAGGTTAATTAATTAACTTATTGGTTGAATATTAGTTTAGGTTCTGATTTTTTTGTGAGTAAAGTTAATTTACTAAATGATTGAATTCGGAATTAGGTTAATTAATTGAATGCTTTGAATATCAATTGACTTAAGTTATAATTTTTGTAAATTTTTTGTGAATTTCAAATCATTCACGAATCAGTTAATTAATTAACCTAACTCACTCCAGTAGGTTAATTAAATTAACCGATTCGCGAATTTACAAAGTGCCTCTCCTCAATCCCCTCCATCACCGCCGATTTCTTCTCCGCCGCCGATTCCTCTCCCCCCGCCGATTTTCGAGTCAATCTGAGCCTAAATTTACTCACAAAAAAATTCAGAACCTAATCTATTTTTTTCAACCAATAAGTTAATTTAATTGACCTAACTCACTCCAGTAGGTTAATTCAATTAACTTATCGCGAATTGTTTCTTCTTCTCCACCTCCAGCGAACCCGAGGTTAGGGTTAGGTTTAGGGCTTTGCTTCGCCGTCGACTTCTGAGACCTCAGGTTCGATCGTGAAAGCAAGGCAGTGGAGGAGCCAAACCCTCTGCGCCATCTTCGAGAACGATTGGAAGAGCTCGGACGACTCGAGGCCGTCGCCGGAGAAATCTCCTGCGAGGACGAGCGTACGGACGTCAAGGCTTTCGGTGAGAGAGAGCTTCATCTTCGGGTGACGATCGAGAATCCTGACCTAGGTTTCGCCGTCAGATGCTCTTTCGCCGTCCTCGCCGATTTAACCTCCACGAATCTCGCGAAGAATCTCCCTCTGCCGCCGCTTCTCCTCCTCTGTCTCCGCCTCCGATGACGATCTCGAAACCCTCGCGCTGTGGAAACTGGGGAAACAGAAACCTTCGAAGATCTCCTTGGAGAGGAACGACTCCACGGCGAAATTCCGGTGTTCTTCCCGCCAGAGAACCGCCTGGCTAGGATTCCGATCGACGCGTGAACAGAGAGAGAGAGAGAGAGAGAGAGAGAGAGAGAGAGAGAGAGAGAGTTGTGTGAATAAAGGGTAATTTAGGTAGTTTAGATTAGTTGGGCTATTCCTTTAATTAAATGAAACTTTGGTTATTCTCTTAATATCAATAGGTTGATTTGGTTAGTTAGCAAAATAACCCTTTATAAAATTTAGAAATCAATTGATATTAGCTACTTCGGGCTAGGAGTCGGAGATCAAAGCTAGTCAAGCAGAGTAGAGCTGACTGAGCACAGCAGAGCTGGGCGATCTCCTCCGCCGCGGCGGCGATAAGCTACTTACGTTCGGTCTCAACTCACCAGCCTCCGCGAACACGAGACCTCGGAGTTACGCGAGGCAGTGAAGTCCTTCTCCGCTAAGCCTTCTCCTATGTGGCGGAGCTTAGAATCTCCGTGGAGGCTCACTCACGGGGATTATCCCTGTCGTGACCTTGTCGAGGAGATCAGTGAGAATTCGGAGTTCGTCAGCATGAGAGATTGCCTTTGAAGCCAGGGTGCGTCATCGTCGAAAATCATTTTGTAGCCAAAGATTGGCGGTGTTGATCGTCACGTTGGATTGTTACCACCCTAAATATTTAAAAACAACGGCTTCTATATACAAGTCAGCTACCTACATATTTCTATTTTAATGACACGAGTTCATGTAAGATTAGAAACAAAAGCACATCGAAATCCATTGCAATTCAATCAGTATCGATTCTAACTAAAAAGTTATGAACGTAAAATGATCAAGCAATCATGGATTTAGAGAAGAAAAAAAAATGTATAGTAGATTTACAACTTGGTCATTACTGAGATACGGTTAGAACTCATAGACCCGAGAACTCCGATATATCGAATTCAAAAGTATAGGCAGACTGATGACAAACAAATAAGGAGATAATCATATTTCGTGACTAAGATACATAATAAGAAATCTGTACGGCTGTTTCTCCCAAGTGCCAAGATTCCCATGAATTATCTGTTTTTCACTTATATTAACATTACACTATGCAACAACACGGATACAAATATTTGCAATATTTTGTCAGAAAAATACACCACCACCTGACAGATACCCAAGCTACCGTTTTCTTTTCTTTTCTTTTTCTTTTTTAATTCAGTTGTATATATCCGTATACCAGGCGTGTTCTCTCTTTGTTTGTGTGTGGAAGTAGTCGGGTAAAACAGCAGAGGAATGGAAGTTACCGGCGTTGGCGGCAAATCTGGCAGAAGGCAGCGGTGTTGACGTTTCCGAAGGTGCAATGCTGGCAAGACCAGTGGTTGGAGTCATCGTTATTTCTACCGGAACCGCTCGATCTTGATGACGTGGCCTTCCCTCTCCCACCTTTAACCTTGTTGGTTGTCCCTCCTCCTAAGCTTTTGGAGCCCGTGGTAGTTCTGCTACAATCTCCGTGCGAATCCACATCCGATAGTCCGTTCTCCAATGCCCGCACCAGATTCTCAAAGTAGTTGCGAGTCACGCTGTATATTTCAATAGAGTACAAAACAACACCATAGTCAGTTACTTGAAGATTAATTACTGGTTTAATTAATACAATAAAATATCTCATCTTTACAGTGATTAAATTACATAAGAAGAATATGCACTTCAAACGTTATTATTAATTTCTTTTAAAAAGATTCTATTAATTTCATTATCAAAAGAAGATTTTCATCTTATCTTAGCACATGGAGCACGGACATGGATTAACTAAGTTATAAAATTTATAAATAATTCAAAATGCGAGAATATTTGAGGCCTTGTTCAGTATATGGATTCACTAGACCTTGTAATGCAGTAAAATGATAAAGACAGAATGTTCTAGTGCAATTTCCATTAACCAACCTGGTCAATCCAGCAAGTTTTGTGCGAAACTCATTGAACTCTTTAGATGGGCCCTCTGCATTGAGGTATACATTTAGCTCCTTTTCAGCGCATTGATGAAGCCTTTCCAATCCAGATTCGGCCTCACCTACAAGAAGAAGCCATTACTAACGGGAAAAACGAGGTAAATATGATTAAATGGCTGAGCCATTTAAAGCTCCGAACACGAGATACCTTGCAAGTATTCAAAGAACTGTCTCTTAGCATGTTCATGCTCTGCTAAGTAATATCCGTATGCGTATGTCCATTTAAGAACTCGCCTACACTCGACTATCTGAGAAGAGAGATATGTACTGTAAGATCAGGGAATACTAAAAAAAGTTCCAGAAGTTCGAAGAGCGTATTGTATACCTGAAGCCATGCTTCTGTTATGAACTTCATTTGTGACTCAGGTTGGCTCTGTATTTCACTTAGCTTCTCAAGCTGTAAAGTTTAGAGATTCATCAATACTCTAGTTAACTAACAAACCAAAATAAATTGCCTCCGGGTGATAATAGACTGATCGAAGTAGGTGATTTAGAACTTTAACTCCCTCGAACAAAACTAAGCTAAAAGGAAAGAAAGTAATTGAAAGATAAACGGTACTACAGAAAGAATAAACAATACGGACTTGGCTCATACTGAAAGAAACTTGTTTTCAAAACATTGCACGGAAGTTGGTCTGTTAATTTCAGAAACTATTCTGACAGAGGACGAGCATTCTTTCAATTAATTTTCTTTTGAAAACCTTGGCTCCTAACTAAACCATGCAGAATCTTTCCTTTGAGAAGTGTAATAGCTTCAGATCATAAACATATAATCTCCATAAACATATAAATTGTGAATATGCCTATAAAGCAAGAAAACAGTGGGCGGTCAAAGATCGACACAATTATTATCGTAATCCATTTAAGTACACCGAAAGTCAGTTAGCCACATTGATTATAGTAATTCCACTATAACTGAAAAAATGGCTGCTTACATGAACACTCTGCATTTGCTGTAAATCGGCTAGTGCTTTTTGTCTAGACTGCAATTGGAAATGAAAATAATTTAATTTAAAAATAAAAATAAAAACTAAAAATATTGTTTTGAGTCGCATCGACAAGTCATATAACGCACCGATTGGTTGGTCGCCCATCTTTCATAATAATGAGTGTACCTCTCAAGAGAATTCTTTGCCATCTCTCTTCTTTTCTCTGCCTCGTCATACTGAAATTAAATTATTTAAAGAGTTCTGTTGTGAAACTAGGTTGACTTACACGCTGCTCTAAGAAACAAAACAGAATGTGTATATACCACTCCTTCTTGCTTTGCTGTTTCATAACGGTTGCACGCATAAAATCCACCAGTCCTCTCACCGTGGTCTGACCAAGCACCAAGGCAAAGCCTGCAGAGAATCAACCCAGAGCCAGTTGTAGTAGGATTCAGATAGCACAACCGAAAGAATGTCATATACTATTAACTTATCGGATCTCTCATCATAAAAAGTGAAGATATGGGGATAAATAACGATAAGCATAGAACAGTTAATATGGTAGGGATGCCCTTGAAATACCACCAGACCCCACTAGATATTTTAGAAAGAACACTAGTATTCCAGAAGAGCGTGTTCTGCCCTAATGATCAATTATAAAGTAAAATTACAAAAAAGTAAGAATGTACGTGAAATGTTCAATCTATGCATGTTTAAATCCCATAACTCTTACTCTTGGAGAACAGCTTACCAACAAAACTCAAATTTGCAAGGTGGAGTGCAAGTAATATGCATACATCCTTGGTTTTTCTCTATTGGCCGTTTGCACTTTGGACACGGTTTTGAATTGGCCAATATCCTAGACAACAAAGACAGGTGGTCAGAAGAGAGAAGTCTAACGAAATATCTTGTAAAGCTACAACATATCATGTAATCAAACCAGTAGGGAGTTGTACAATGCAACCACTGTTACTTTTTTTTCTAATTAGAAAGAACCTTCAATGGACCCATAAAAATGAGCTATTCGGGAGAAAAGATAAATTAATTAATTGAACAGCTTAAAGTGAAGTTCATAAATTTTAGCAGGAAAAAAATTGTAATGATTTTCTGAATTAGAGGTCACATGTTCAAACCCTGGGTGTTGAACAAAAACATTCACTCTACTGCTCCTAAAACCTGGTGTTGAGGCCACCTGAGGTTAAGAGGGATTTGTTTTCTTTTTACTTACAACTGGATTATATTACGCTAGACCAGTCTCTAAGGTCCGCATAGGAATATTGACTGACCTCCATACAACTAACAGATTGTTGCTCTATACAATCTACAAGTGATTTCATTTTATGGTAAGCTGTATGGTGTTAAATGAATCTTAAGAAGCTTGGCATAAAGCCATCGTAAAACACATTTATGCGAGGTAATTACTTTCAAGCATAATATATATCCGAGTTGTAATTTCAAATATAGTACTTTTTCATTTTTTTTTAAAAAAGATACAAACTTCATCGAAAAAAAGAACAAGTGAAATATAGAAGAGAACAATGCATCCATAAAAAAAAAAAATAAAAAAAAATAAAAAAAACATAAAATTGATTTTCCATATGATTAGTTAAACCAAACATGTTCAGACAACAATGAAATAGCCTTCAATTTTAGCAAATTTAAAATTCTTTTAAATTCGTTGGTAATATAAAAATTGACATAGCAAAAGCAAATGTTCTCTCGTACCAATTCATATTTTCAGACTCAGCACTGTTCTTCAAAACCCATTTTCCAACAGTACCGCAATCAACTGGACGGTGAGCCTCCTCGGTGCACTGCGGATTTGAAATTTTAATACCAGATTAACCCAATAACAATATAGTAAAGAGAGAGAGCATGACAGCCATGAATACACATGACATACCCTTGATTGTGAAAAGGAGATTAAATCTCTACATTGTGCTTAACTAACAGCAAAAGCAGAGTAAGGAAAGAAAGAGTATAACACTAACAAGTACACAAGGCATACCCAAGATATGCGAAAAGGAGATTAAACATCTACCGCATACTTACATTCCAGCAAAAGCTGTGTGAGCACCGACAAATAACATCATAGCTTCCACTGCCGAGAACAAAATCTACAGCATAGTCACAGCCTGGAGCAGGACACCATTTGGTCTGCAAATTTAAATAATAAATATGTAGACACTTCACGTAGGAAACCACCACTGGGCATAACATGAAAATTCGTAACTAAAAGAGGCAAGATGTAGAAATAGCTTTGTGAATATCATATGTTAACTTACTTTCCTGTTATCTTCAACATAAGATCTAATGAAATAACGCGAGTACTTCTCATTGTCTTCATCGGAAGCCAATTCTCTAATCATATTTTGACAAACAGCCGCAGTACATGACGGATCAGGACATCGCAACATTAAAGAGCCCGGACCATCATTGATAGACGTGCTGATGTAACCTTAAAACAAGAGAATGATATAAACATTAGACTTGAAAGGAATTACAATAAAAAAAAGACACATTTTTGGATCAGATATATGTATATATATACACACATACATATGCATAGAAGATATAATGAAATATGGCTGGAAAACATGTTGCACGTCTTTTGCGTTTTTTATTTTATTTTTATGTTAAATAATTTATACAGACTGCGTCATTTTTTATTTATGAGAAAGCAAGCAATACAATGTCAATTTAGAGTGTCCTATTCTACGGGTATATATTTAATTTTCTCACAATGCGGTATTCTTCTTAAATTCATATATATGGCAACTGGCAAGAACAGGAAGTGGAGAACTGCTGTAACCAACGTAGCTGTTGCTATTTCACGTAGTTACTAGGTTGGCGTAAAAGTCTGCATACGGCCTTGTTCCTATATGAGATTTTCTCAGCTCACGCACTTTGTAATCTATCTATTCAGCTTTGGCCGGGCTTCTACTTACCAATACAATAAACCAGTTTTTTTTTTTAGTTCAGAACACCACCACTATACAACGACATAGCTAATGTTGTCTAAACAGTTCTCAACTGAACCTTCTCTATCCTAAAAGATCAGCTTATTTCTCGGAGACGAAATACTCCAAAACTCTGTTAGAACGACCAAGTAAATGACTGCAGAGGCCTTCATCAGAAACCTAAACCACTCCTAGATGTGTAGATCTATTTGAGCAAACTAGCTGCATAAAAACAAATGACTTATGCTTACAGAATGATATTTACACAAGCAACACTGGTTGGGAGATATGGAGATTCCCCTACTTCTCTTCTGAGTAGCATCGAGTACTGACCCTTTTCAACAAAAGCAGAGAGCAAAAGAATGCAACCTTCAGTGGCACCTTGGCTTTCCACACTTTATTTTTTTAACTTTCCACACTTTCTCATAGACAGGAAAAAGGGAAACCTTAGTGCTCCAAGGACAAGGCAGAGGACAAAGACTTGACAGAAAAGAGATCCTAACCATAATGTGGCTCTTTGGTTGTTTGCTAGACTTGAAAATTTTCAGAATTTTAATTTATGTGATGTTGTTAAGGACTGGCCTAGCCTTACGAGGTTACGGACGCTCTGTCCTCATTGTTGTGTTTTATTATTTAGCATTATTAGCTTCAGTATCTATAAAATAAGGAGAAGAATCTTGAATAAGACATGGATGTTGAGCCTAATACCTGCACTGTCAAAACGAATTGATTCATTCGAGATAATAGTAATGAAGTATCGGAGCTAACCTTTCCAACATAAATCACAGAAAGGATGACCACAGGCAGCAGTACGGATCTTATTACAAGGAAAGATATCAAAACATATTCCACAGGTCAACTGTCAAAAGATAAGAACATCCAATTAAAACCTCATAATCATAGGACAGAAAATTCAAAGCTCGAAACACCACGCTGAAAATACTATTGGTACTTAGTAACATGAGTTCTCGAAAATCCAGCGGCGTAAAGCTTGAAATTCAGTACAAATACCAAAACCTACATCCTAAGGAAAATGTCTAACAAATACTTCTTTCGCATTTGGATGTCTAATTACTGAGTCTTCCATAAAGCAAATGCCTAACATATACTTACTTCTTTCGCATTTGGATGTTTAATTACTGAGTCTTCCAGAAAGCCCACTGCCCTGCGAACCCTTTCTTCATCTGCAAACCACTCATCATGTACTTTACTGACACTCCTGTTATATGAAAGAAGAATCGTGATAAGAACAACGCAGATAATAACGTGCATCATAACAATAACTCTTTCAAATTTGCGAACTTAATGTCAATTCAACAACAAAATTTTAAAAACTTGATTAGGTAATTTAATGCATCCAAACAGCCACACTATTTCACCAATTATAGTAACGAAGCAGTATGCTTGCTTGAGGCTTTGGAATAGAAAGCACAGTAGATATCCTTGCTGTATCATCGTCTTGGCGTTGCCGAATGTCCGCTTCAGTCAAAATGGTATAGTTTTGCTGTAAAGATTCCATGAACTTTGTCAGTAATAACAACAAAACTTTTGACACTGGCATTTGCATGCATTTCACCATAATTTATTTAAAAGTGTGCCCACTAAAATGGAGTCAAATGCATTAACAACTAACTGTAGACTAGGTGGACTCTGGCTTCTATACATTTTTTTCTTCATAGATGGAAACACAAAGCTAAAGTGAAAGAAAACTGAAAATCAACAGATACATATGGCGTAAAACATGGATCACCCAAGTCTTAAAGCACACATTTGTAGAGAGATGTAACACCGTAGATCTTCAACACTTTAGTCCTTTTCAAAAAATTCACCCGAAGATTAAACACTCAAAAACAATGTTACATCAAAAACTCTGCTTCACAAACTAGCAAAGCATTGCATCTCCATCAGAAATACATACCACGGTAAGATTAACTGATTCTTCGAGGGAATTGGTTGTGAAAGCAGGCATTTTTTAGGATCGTATTTTTTTTTATCTATAAATCTCCATTTTCTTGAGCACTACATCCCATGTAATGATTACGTTGTTACATAAGCAAACCAAACACCAGAAAAAATCCGAAACTAAGTCCTAATCATCTCTGCAAAAATAACCACTCTTTGCAAACAGTGTTACAATGATGAACAAAAATCAAAGAAGAAATAACCAAAGTTAGGAGACAAGAGGAAGATATTCCAACAAATCCACGTCATATGCGATACATCATAGCTATAGAAGTAAATACTGATAAGGTCAATCCAAGCATCAAAACCACCATTACGTATCTAAAATAACGGAAAAGGGGAAATTCGAGCTCAAAATCAACATTTTCATCAAAGAAAGACTTGTGCTTTCCTAGAATTATGGATACAGTCGACCACCGACCTGGTACCAATGCGAAATGACATCGGAATCGTCGGAATCGTTGTCGATGAACTCGTAATCAGCGATTTCGGCTTCGTCGCTGTCGAGAGCCGCGACAGCGTCGTCATCGCCGCCGCTGTAAAAGTGTTCGTCGTCATCGTCGTCGTCGTGGGCGTCGTGCATGTCGAACTCGTCCTCCGAATCCATCCAAATCGCTCGCTTGCCCGATCAAGAAACCCTAACCAGACCAGAACACGGGAAAAGAAAGAAATGATTTTTTTTCTGATCAGACCAATTGTTGGGGAATAAAGGGGATATGGTAGATACAAATCGAGAGGCTTAATTGGGTACAAAATGAGAGGGATTGTTTCCCTAGTTCCTTCTAGCTGGCCTATGGGAAGAAGAAAAGAACATGAAGAATTCTCTTCTTCGGTAGAGAAAAAGTATGCCTCTCTCTCTCTCAATAAGAAGTTGAAGGAAAGAAAAATATTGTTGGTTAAATTTCCATTGAAGTTCTTTATCCGAATTATTAGATCACTTATTGAGTAATGGTGGTTTATGGATAAATTTGTCTATTATTTGTCGTCATCGTGAGAGAAGTAAATGTTAGAAATACCAAATATTTAACAACTCGTAATCTGCCGAATTAGGCTTGTTTAGCTAATCAGTATTGGACACTTTTGAGGGTTTAAAATGAACACTCTAATTCTGTTGTAAAGAAATGAAATATTGTATTTGAAAAAAAAAATTATGACTTATTTATTTAAAGCTAGTATGTTGATATTTATTTATAAATTTTAATATTATATTGGGGCTTAATAGGACATTAGAAATATCTCTAAATACCCTCCAATAGCTGCCCTTTGTTTGGAGTTGGAGTCTTAATACTTGCCATGGGGTTAACCTTAGACTAAAGCCGTCAATTGGGTCGGACCGCTCGTGGGCTAACCCGTTCAACCCTCTTTTTTAGAGATTTTGGACCGGCCCGATCTTTTTTAGAAAAGAGACGGGCCAAACCGAGCTTCATGAAAGGCCTGGGTTGGGCCTGAGGTATAGGCCCTCAACTCCGGTCCGACTCGGATCCTCATAAAAGTCCAACCCGGTCCCGGCCCCGGCCCGGACCCTAATTAGGTCCAGTTCAGGTCCAATCCTTTTTAAATAGGGAAAATATCATGAGTATCCCTCGTGTTTAATCGAAATGCAAGATTTATCCCCTCTATTTCTAGAAATATCAGACATATCCCTTCAGTTTAATATAAATGATATATACATCTCCTAAAAATGTTATATTACAAATATCACCCTTTTTGTTTATTTTTTACAAAAAAATAATTTGAACTCCCTAAAATACCCTTAATGAAATAATTTTTTATTTTCTATTCTATAAAAAAAATTAAATTAAAAAATTTCTTTATAAAAAGTTAAGGATTTTTTTTATAAAGAGAGATTTTGATTTTTTTTTAATAAAATAGTAAATACATATTTATTCTATTAAGGGTATTATGGGGAGTTCAAATTATTTTTTTGTAAAAAATAAACGAAAAGGATGAGATTTGTAATATAACATTTTTTTAGGGGAGGTATATGTCATTTATATTAAACTGAAGGGATATATCTGATATTTCTAGAAATAGATGGGAGAAATCTCGCATTTCGATTAAACACAATGGATACTCCTGATATTTTCCCTTTTAAATAAAATAAATATTTTTATTTTTAAAAATTATGTTTTTATGTACAAAAAGTAGTTTTGACAAATAAATTTAAGAATTAATGACATTTTTGGCCCCTCGTCTTTGACCTCTTTAACACCTTGGTCCCTGATTAAAAAAACTTGCAGTCTTGGCCCATTATGATAGTCATTTTTTCACTTTTAGTCCTTCTGTTAAAAAAACCGTCAAAACAGATGAAAAATGGATCATGTGCGTATCACGTGCCTTTTAAATGAGGACAAAATCGTAATTTAATAATAAATTAAAAAACAAATCATATTACAATTAAAATTAATAAAATAAAAATAAATAAAAATAAGAATTCTAAAAATAAAACAAATCATCTTCTTCTTCTCTCTCTCTCTATATACGTTTTCTTTCTCTTATCTTCCTCTCCTTCTTCTTTCGCTCAAGATCCGACCGATCATCACCACTACCTCTCCTTCCTCATCTTTCTTTCTTCTTCTTCTTCTTCAGTCACGCGCGCCATCAACCGAGCTCGACTGTGTCGCGCGTCCGCCGAGGCCGAGAGAGATCGCCGCGAGCCACCAAGGACCGCCGCCGAGGAAAAGACACCGGGAAAGAGAGAGAGATCGCCGCGATCCACCAAGGACAGCCACCAAGATCCGGGATCGCTGTCCATGAACCCCCGAGACCCGTCTCTTACGCGCGCTCTGACCGAGAAGAAGCAAACCGCCGCGTGTCTCAGGAGCTCCGGTGAGCAACTCGGACGGTGAATAGAGGAAGTAGTTCATCTGGGTACTTGATTCCTCAAGCTTGGTACATAATTTCTCTCTCAGTTAAGGATTCCGAAAATTAGGGTTTGAGATTGTGAACTTGGGGCTTTTCAGCTCTGAGCATTGATTGATGGTATTGAGGTGTTTGTGGAATGGTTTGTGCTCGGACCTGTGATGGATTTCGGATTTTTGATGAATTTTGTCTCTGAATGTTTTGTTTGGCCGTGTGTATTGAAACTAAGATTTATGAATTTCTTCACTGTTAGTCTCGTGGCTTCTATCTTGTTCAGAATCGTTGGTCAATGGTTAAACTTGTTGTGATTTGATATTCGATGATGATTCGGAATTGTGGACGTGATTTATTCGAGTTTCTGTTTGATTTGGTCGACAATAATCATGCTCGGTGTTCGATTTCGGTGTTCGGTTTATTGTGTATATCATTATAATTCAAATAAAGTTGGTCAATAAAGTTTTCCAATTATTTATTTATTTATTTATTTATCTATTAACAATAATTAGGAAGTATAATAGTTAATGGTATTCTGATAATTTCCTTTTTTTTGTTTTGCACGTGAGAATTTTCAGTCAATTTTAACAACAATGTTAACAGAAGGACTGAAAGTGAAAAAATGACTATCATAATGGGTCAAGACTGCAAGTTTTTTTAATCAGGGACCAATGTGTTAAAGAGGTCCAAGACGAGGGGCCAAAAATGTCATTAATTCTAAATTTAATTTTATATTAATGATATAAATGTTTTTTTTACTCACATTGATTTCGTGATGTTTTAATTTATTTTCCTTATAAACACATTGAATATTATTTTATTAGCGAAAACACATTAAATAATCCTTTAAAAAAAAGATAAAAATAATCCTCTACACATATTTACCTGATGTGCGACTATGATACTGAAACCAATGAAGAGTCGGCCGCCAATGAGCATCCAGACCAGCTGGGCAAAGCCAAGCGCGCCGACAAGGAAAAGGACCCAATCGAAGAACATGGACCGTTCTCGTCCAAATCAGCTAGTGACGTAGCTAGCCACCAGTGAAGAAACAAGCACCACCAGGTAAAGCAACGACGTGAACAGTGTCAGTTTCAAGACGTGAACAATGGTACGCGTTGAACAATGGTACGCGTTGACAACAGACCTTCGGATTTGTAAGTAACTAGGCCACTTTAAACATGTGATTTTGGATCTAGCCTATGTTTGACAATTTTTAGGGATATAGCCAAATGGCTTATGTGGCAATAATTAAAGTCTGATTTGCCCTTATTTATTAACAAATTCGTCACTTTCTCTCTCCTATTTTTTTCAAATAATTTTTTTTGCATCAAAACTTCAAAAATTCGTATATTTCTCACACGAACTCGAAATTGAGTGATTTCAGATCCTACAAATTCGTGGCGTCGAGATCTTCAAAAATAGACCCATTGTGTTTGATGAAAAATTATGTTTAATGCATCATAGTTACATTTCCATTTATTTTTTTGATAATTTCAAAAATTTTCAGTTATTTCCATATTTAAGGTAGTAATGTGATTTTTCTACATCTATGGTATTAAACATGATTTTTCATCAAACACAATGGATCTATTTTTGAAGATCTCGGCGTCACGAATCCGTAGGATTTGGAATCACTCAATTTCGAGTTCATATGAGATAGATATGGTTTTTTGAAGTTTTTATGTAAAAAAAATGTAGGAAAAAAATATGAGAGAGAAAGTGACGAATTTGTTAATAAATAAGGGTAAATCAGACCTTAATTATTGCCACATAAGTCTGTTGGCTATTTCCCTAAAAATTGTGAAACATAGGCTAAAAACAAATTTCATAGTTTCATTTTGGCTACAAAAAAGGATTCATCGAAGTGACACCACCTAAAACAAAACAAATAATCATTATTAGTGTTAGAAATACACAAATGAGAAAGTAAGTTTCTATGTTATAATAGAAAGCAAGTGTGTTGTACGGACCTGAGTTTCCGATGTCGTAGGCATGTTTTTTCTTCTTAATAACTCCTGTTTGACATATATAAACAAAATATTAATATATATATATATATATATATATATATTAAATTATCTAAGAGTATATCATTTAATGGAATTAATAACAAAATCTTCGAAATAAAGTGAAAATTTTCAATTTTTTCCGATGTCGTAGGCATATTTTTTCTTCTTAATAACTCCTGTTTGACATATATAAACAAAATATTAAAATATATATATATATATATATATATATTAAATTATCTAAGAGTATATCATTTAATGGAATTAATAACAAAATCTTCGAAATAAAGTGAAAATTTTCAATTTTTTGAAAAATTGACGAACACAAAACAAATTTTCACAAAAAAAAAAAAAAAAAAAAACTAAAGATATTTTAGATTTCTTACATACCTGAAAGCTTAATTTCCTAATATGTCCAACATGAAACTTTTTTTTATATTGGAATGTCTAACGAAACTTTGATTTTCAAATGTGAGGTTACATATTTATTAAATTTTCCTTTTATTATCAACCCATTATCTCTGCTGAAGGATACACTTATTATATTCCAAAAACAGGATTGGAATACTCTTACCGATGCCGTATCGGGACTCAAATTTTGATGGGTTACCGGGAGATACCCTTGGTTTACTAAGGTAGCTAGTGAGGGTAAGTGTAAACCATTTTCGGTTAACTTACCGTTATCGATGTAGTTTACCGTGAAATACTAGACTTACCGAGAGGGTATACAGTGAACAAATTTTTATTAAAATGCATACATAACATAAGATAAAAATGAAAATAGTCTACAATATCTTCATTACATAAACCATATGAAATAGTTCAACACAAACCTAATAAAAATAATACAATATAAAAACACACCAAAATGAAAAAGATCAACACAATCCACCAAATAACACATTTCAACAAAAACAACAACTAATACAATGACTACTCCGGCAGTATCCCCCGGCTAATGGTCGTACAATAATCATATCAACTCAAGTAATGAGAATATGCACTTTGGTCCATTTCTAAATGATAGTCGTATTCCCACTGAGTCATACAAGTAGAGAAAGATTATGCAAGATAACTTTGTTGCGGTCGGACTGAGGTAATGATAGGAGGTGGTGGTGCACAATACTCGTTGTTGTAGTAAGATGAAGATCCTTCATAATACGGGTACGACTACTCCGTATCTTGAGGAGTAAGTACTACCGATCTGAAGTTGTTGGACAAGTAATCAACGTCATTGCTAAAAATAAATGGCATGGCATCATTCATACATCTGTCGTGACCGCGCCCATTGTTAGGGATTATTGTCAACGAGAAGATTTATTTGTAATATTCGAGACGCTGAAATCATCAATAAAATTAAGTTACGACATTTTATCTATGTGAATTGAAAGCTTTATATCTATTATTGATTTATCAACATTCATCTAATCCTTAGTCTCCGTATCAAATGTAATTACATGTTGGGCATCTAAGTTCGGGCGGTGAACAAAAACTTGGTTTGTGATTGATCCATGTCTGGATAACTGGATCTAAAATGACATATGTGAAACACAAGTGAAGGTTGATCACTTGGGGGTATCATTCTACATAGGTGATCTATGTACGGCATGGACAGACTTTGGTTGTTGATGTGTCATTTAAGGGACCGTTACGACACACTATCCATATCGCTATGATAGCCACAATGAGACTTAGTCTAAATCCTAAAGTAATCACAGACTTATAGGTTGTATTACCGAGCTCTTTGACTCATTCATTAATGGCTACTTGCAGATGCCTAAATAATTATGTCTTGAAAATTTGGGATATGATCTGAGCGGAAAGTGATTCACACATATGGAATCCAGCTTTCGTGAAAGAAGGTCAATGCTCACTCACCTAATGGTTGATTCCATAACCGATTGATCGTATGCACTTTCGTAGTTAGTACATACGGAAGAATCTTTCGTTAGGGAAACAACGTCGTTTAGGGCTTATATGTATAAAAAATGTATAACAAAATATTTGACCCTTCTCGATACAGGTTGAACTTGGATAATTAAACTCATGAACTGACTATATCAATGGACACTCCTACGATGAGTAAAATATAATTCTAGTAATAAAAAGAGTGCAGTCTCGACTCATGTTGTGGAGTGGCGCCGAGATTGATGAATTGTTTAAATATGATAAATTACTTTTTTTTGTCTATTTATTCGGATTTGTGTGAGCTTGTATTACTAGGTCCATAGTCCTCGAGTCAGCTCTGATAAAGATGAATAAGAACTCTCAAATAATAATAAGATTTATTAATTACAATCTCACAACTGTAAATTGTCTAGCAGCATTCATTCGAAAAATTGTTTTTGCCGAGTTAATTATTTATGGTGGAATTAATTAATTATTGTTGGATCAAATAATTAATTGATTAAATTGAATTCTAAGTTGGGCATCTTGGACACTAATAAATTTGAAATTCCTAGGCCCAATACCAGCTAAGATGGGCGCCTATTTTGGGTAGTAATTACCCAATGTTCGCTCTTTAATTAGTTGCTAAATTTGTGGACAGATAATCATGTAACTAAATAACGAAAAGAGAGAATGATAATGGATGAGATATTCTATCACCATTAAATAAGGACATAAGATATTCTCCTTATAAACTCTCATAAATGGTTTCCTTATATTATGGAAAGAAATAAAGAAAATTTATTACCAATATATTGATATGATGGTTTAGAGAGAAAATAGGAATTAGGGCCAAGATCCAATGGATCATAATTGACCATATATAAAAAGAATGAATAAAAGAATTAAGGAAACAATATTATTTCTTTAAATATATTTTCTACAACTGTAAATAAGAACATGGGAGAGGATCAAAACCCACTCGAAAAAAAAGCAATTTCCGCCCCTCTATCTCTCTGTGTGGAATTGGAATTGCTCTGTCTCCCTCTCCCTTGGAACTCGTGATTCGAATCTCAAAAACAAGATCACGACCCGAACCCCTAATTCAGAGATCATCGTGAGATAACGAGTGTGCCCACACTTTCTTTTTGTTCATTCGGAGATTATGGCTTGGAATACTACGGTATCATCCTTAGAGATCCAAAAGACGAAGATTCTACCGTCATTGCTAGTGTTTCAGAAATAAGAAAGAAGATCCTAATCCACAAAGCTTGAAGATCGAGTACTTGGAGCTCATAATTGGATCATTAAGAACTCGAGCAAAGAATCTGTAGTAGAATGTTAAAGACGTAAGTTTTCAGAAAATCTCTTCTCTACTATTATCGCTTGGTTGAAATGCTAGCTACTCTTATTATTCAATTTGAAAATCTAGATTGTACTAATATAATCGTAAAATTAATTGGCTCGTGTAGCACATTTTTTTTTCGCACAGTTATAGGGATACATATCCCACCACCCAAACCCGAGTAAAAAAATGTAGGGTGAAAACGATTATAGTCCTCATCCGTTGGTATGTATCAAGGCCCATAGGAACCTCCACGTCTACGACCACCATCACCATTACACAAACCTCCACCCCCATCACCACCACCACTATAGGAACCTTGATCATCACCACCACCACCATAGGAACCTCGATCATCACCGCCACCACCTCCTCCGGAACCTCAACCTCTACGCCCGCCATTTGAATCAGCACTGTCACCAGATCCGCGTTGAGGAATGACTTCCTCGGACATCACGCGCTCTGGATCAACTCCAAGATGTCGAGCCGTCTGGTTATACGATCAACTGTAATAGATAACTTAAATATGACTATAAATACGTAATAATAAATCTCAATAAATAACATACTTACAAAATTATATATCTCTTCCAAGTAAAGCCCCATCTAACTCCAGATACAAGGTATTAAACACTTTGTGACAGACACCATATGCGTATTATCCGTTACAATGTCCGAATCATATTGCAACTTTAAATTGAGAAAGAAAGTTGCAAAACAAGTACGTTTTAATAAAAAGTAAAATGTCAATGAATAAATTATTTGCGATAATAAGTTTACCTCCACGATGTCTACAACCCATTTTTTGCCATTGAGCGCGGACAACTTCTTCTTCATCTCATGGAACACGTAACTTCAGCGTCCACCAATCAAAAAGTGGTGTATATAGACTAAAAAATTGCACATAACTCATCGACAGATTGGCGAAACCTCGGGTTAAAAAAAGTATCGGTGATGGATTTATTGACAGGTGTGGTGCTCAATTTTAAGTCTTCCCCAACATTAACTACTGAACAACGTCCTTAATGGAGCCTTTTTCTCTCGGAGACTTCTAGAGCGAGATAGTTTGTTGCAAACTTTGTTGCCTCAGGACGGACAATTTCACCTCGGGCCGCCTCCTATAATTTGGACAACACCAAGCTGTGGTTGTAGATAAACTTCGTTGCTTCCCTTGTTGCTTTGATTGTCCCCTTAACCATGTCTCTCTTCCCAATATCTTCAAACATCATATCCAAACAATGCGAAGCCGTATCAATTTCATACCAGCACTCTTGTAATTTGATCCGTTGTCGGTCATAATTTGAACGATAATGTGTTTTCCGACTTCTTTCATCACATCCTTCAATATTGAATATAGATGTAATTTGCTCTCTTCAGATTCTTCGACGCATCAATGGACTTTAAGAACACCATTGCACCAACACAATACACCATGATGTTGATGATGCTGAACCTGGTCGGCCTCGTCCAAACATCAGTTAATATGGTGCATCCATACGTCTTCCACCGCTTCTTTTGTTCTTCAACGAAGTTCTCCGCATTTACAACCTCCATGTCGAGGTACTTGTGAACTTCATACGATGATGGCAGAGAAACCTTTGGACCTGTAGTATAGATGAACATCACATTAAAAAAATACAAATGGAAATATGCAATACAATAAGTGATGAGGATTACCTAGATCTTGAGCAGTCACAATCATATTTTTGAATTCATGAGAGTTAACCTTACTCACAGGTACGTGCTGATGAATAATGAATTTGGTTATAGCTCTTTCGAGCCACGCCTTTTTCCTCAGGTTCACCATCTCGTTAACTCTTGGTTGTCTCGCACTGGGATACTTATATAACGAGGGAGCCGCAGGTGGAGGTTTTGCACCCGAGCCTCCCCCCGAGACCTGATTGAAACCGTGCTTCCCATTCAGTCCATGCCGCTTCTTGTCGTGACCTCTTCATCGCTGCTCGTAGTTAGGCTTCGTATTCAGGATCCTCTTCATCATCGTTATTGCAAATGGGTTTATTGAAGGTCTTGCAAATAATTTTGTCCAAGGTATGTTTCTGATTTTTCTTCTGCACATTACCATGGATTAAGGCTCTTATCTCCTCCATCACCTCTAGATGGACTTTATCACACATCTTCTCATTCTTCTGAGCGTCCATATGTGTCGGGTGATTTTTCACTACGGTGATACCGCCTCCTCCCATCGTATGACGATAGAAAATACAAGTGTCAACACTCGACTTTTCCAAAACGGGCGTACAATACTTCCTTGCTGGGTCAGGTATCGCCATTCTTCAAATTTACAAATAACACATAAAGTCATAAACACAAACACACAACTCATATACCACATAAACACATATACACATATTCATAATTTCATACAACACATAAAGTTATAGTTCATAATTTAAATTTTATCAATTTTGGATTTAATCTATATAAAAACACTAGAATAAAATATTATCAACATACCATTTAATTAAAATTATATCAATTCCGAATTTTATAAAAAAAAAAAAATTGTCAACAACATCAAATCTAATGAATAATCATGTAAAAAACCAAGTAATCAAACATAAACACTAACAATACACAACAAATTTCATCGGAAAAAAAAACACTTTCAAATTCGAAGCTCTAAATTTGAATCTAACAAAAAAGTATAAAATCCGGATACAAAATTTACATTTGAGCAATAATCTTATTAAAAACTAAGAAATCAAGCTTGGACATCAAAAACTCAAATCAAATTTAAAAAAGGGCACTGTAGCAAAATAGCCAATTTGAAACTATAGATTTTGTTTTTAGCCTATGTTTCATAACTTTTAGGGGAAATAGCCAACGTGCTTAGGTGTCAATAATTAATAGACTAATTTGCCATTTTACTTGATCAAATGGAAATAATGAATATAATTATATTAAATAATAGGCAATAACAATATAAAATAACAGACAATTTCAAAATTGTTACACGTAGCCTTTAACCTCTAACAAATCTCAACAAAATATTTTATCAAAGATGTCATTAATCACGCGGCGCGCTAATCTAGAACGGCTCACCAAGACTGACGTTACTATTGGAAACCTGTCAACACAGATAATAAACGTAAATTACTGGAAATTATCTCATTCTCCACATTTAAGTAATTTGAATGGAAATAAATGGAAATAACTGTAAATAAATCATCTGTACCTCGTCGGTGAACTTCCTGATCCCGAATCGCAGAGCTTCGCCAGAGCCGGTGCCTCCGTCAAGCCCCGAGATCTCTTCGGCGCGCTTCGTCAGCAAATCGCAGAGCTCGAGCTAGAGCCGGTGCCTCGTCTTCCCTTTCACGGACGAGAACCCGTCGTCGTTGAGGACTCCGACGAGCCGCTCCGCCGCCTCATGGAACAGCCCCGCCGAGAGCAGAAACTCGATGAAAGTTCTCGACGTGGGTCGGGTCGAACATGAGCTATCGCCGGAAGACTCGCAGAGACGTGTCGGAAGGGACTCCGGGGAGGGAGACCAGGGCGACATAGGGTCCCCAGACTCGGTCGGCTGGGTCACGGGATGGCTCGGAGGGCTCGGTCGAAGGCTCGGCGGGAGAGGAGAACGTGGAAGAGGAAAGAAAGATAACGTGGTTAAAAAAACCAGATCTATTTTGTGGAGATAGAGAGAAAAGAACGTGGAAGAGAGAGAGAATGTAGATTCAAATATTTGGTAACCACCTTCTACAAAATAGGAATTTAACATGTACAAAAAAAGGAAAAAAAAAAAAACTACTTTAATTATTGAAGGACAAAAAAGTAAAAAAATATTTTGCCACGTAATACGTTTGGTTATTTCCCTAAAAATCTCAAAACATAGGCTAGATCCCAAACCTAATATTATAGGTGGCTTAGTTACTTAGAAAACTCTTTAAAAAACAACAACAAAATATAACCTATTTCTAAAATTTGTCGAGATTCAATAATTTATCCGAACTCGTGAGAGTTTCAATATTCAATTATAGCGTGCCGGAAAACTGAAAAAACAGGCGGGCAGTGGCAAGAAGATGTGAAAATCCTTCAGCAAGCTGACGAAAAATGTACCCTAGATTTCGACATGAATGCTGAAAATGAGCTCGAGTTTTGTTTTTATACCTTGATTTTTGTTTAAAAATACACTGAACTACGCTGGTACTTCTGAACCGGGAGCCGAGTCACTTACCGTCCGGTTTTGACCGGTTCTCAGAAAATCTACTGGTTTTGTACGGAATCGTGCCGGTACCCCTCCCGAACCCAGTTTTCGGACGGGAACCGGACGCGAACCCCGGAATTTAAAACCCTGTTCCAAACCCGTCCTTAGGGTTTCGGAATAGGATTATTCCTGTCCTGGACAGGATTAGTGCCGGTGAAGTTACCAAACAAAGTACATTTCATTCTGAAAGCTAGGGTTTTTGCCAAATCCCCTCACCATTATTTAGCTCCATTTTTCTCGCATTTCGCGTAAGCAGAGAAAGTCGCGTCGACGGAAGAAGAAGAAGATGTTGGACATCAATCTATTCAGAGAAGAAAAGGGTCACAATCCCGAGCTCATTCGCGAGTCACAACGCCATCGTTTTGCCAGTGTCGAGGTCGTTGACGAGATCATCAAGCTCGACAAAGAATGGCGTCAACGTAATAATGCTCTCTCTTTCGCTCGTGTGTACAGATTCTTTCAAGGTTTCGTTAGATTTTGTTTGGGAATGTTGATCGCAGGTCAATTTGAGGTTGAGAACATCCGGAAGGATCTCAACAAGATCAACAAGCAAGTCGCGAAGCTCAGAATTGTGAGCATTTCATCCTTTGAATTGAAGAATATTGTTTTTCTTTCCCTACAAGTTTAAGTTTTCTCTTCTTCTGCTTGACATAAATGAGACTTAGTGCATATTAAGAGCTTGTCTCTGCAATTCCAGTTTCGTTAGAGTAAAAGGAAATCAGGGCGAGAAGCATTACAAGTGACCGTGACTATAGTGTCTGATCTTACTGAAATTTATCGATCCCAATAAAGAAGAAAGTAAAAGGCTTTATACAAACTTGGATGCTTTTAGCTTGAGTCAAATGAAAAGGATATATGATAGTTAATGCAGCAGACATTATTTGCATTCAGTATGTTCTCTTTGTATTTTGATTTGAATTCAATTGAGCTGAGTTGACCGAGTATTTTTAGGCCGGCGAGGATGCTACAGAGATGATTAAGAACACAGAGGACAACAAGAGATTAGGTGCCGAAAAGGACGTCGAAGTCAAGGAGGCTCTAGAGCGGTTGAACTCTAAGTTGGAAAGCATTGGAAACCTTGTTCATGATTCAGTTCCCGTTAGCGACGATGAAGTAAACTTTGGCTGCCTCACTGGCCTTTGAGTGTCGACCATTTTCCTTCTCTGATGAATGGTTTTCTAAAATTCTGTGTAGAAAAATAATGCTGTGGTCAGAACGTGGGGTGAAAAAAGGATGGAGCCTAAACTCAAGAACCACGTAGATCTTGTTGAGCTTCTTGGAATTGCTGATACAGTAAAAGGTATACATTTCACTAAAGCCGGATTTACAAGGGAAATCTAGATTCACAGATAGAGATGAGCACATTCTTCCACTACTTGAGCTAGAGCGGTTGTTCAGTGGTTAGCATTCACGTACCATCAGAAAATTGCAATAATTTTAAACGAGTGGTTTATTTATACCGTAGAAATTCTATTTGGTTGCTGTATTTTATCATTACAAAGTTCTATTTGGTTGCTGCATTTTGTCTTTACAGAGTCCTATATTACATTTGTTTAGGTTTGATTAAGTTCATGCTTCAAAATTATTTGTTTTCACGATACCTATTATTCTTGGAATATTTATTGAAGGTTCCAATGTTGCTGGAGGAAGAGGTTATTATCTGAAAGGAGACGGTGTGCGTCTTAACCAAGCTTTGATTAACTTTGGTCTAGACTTCTTGGAAAAAAGAGAATACACTGCATTGCAGACCCCATTTTTCATGAGAAAGGATATCATGGCAAAGTGTGCTCAATTAGCTCAATTTGACGAAGAACTCTACAAGGTTGATATTAACAATCATTTACAACTTGTTGAAATTCACTGGATTTTGATATTTTCATGTCTTGCCTTTCTGTTATGAATTTCAGCTTTTAATCTATGATCACATGGCTAAACATTTATGTGCTTATTTTAACTGCAGAATGGTCAGATCCTTCATAGTGTTGTTGTATTGCACTTTTAAAGAGAAACATGGTTTCTTGAACATTCTTCCTCAAATAGAAACATGGTATTTTAGATTGTAAGAATTACTCTGATCTTGTTGTATTTGTAGGTAACTGGCGAAGGAACAGAGGACAAATATCTGATTGCTACAGCTGAACAACCACTTTGCTCATACCATATTGATGATTGGATTCAACCTTCCCAGCTGCCTATAAGGTTGCGATTTATATCTCGAGGTTTAATTAAGATAATATAGCCACATTTCCTTAGCGCTTATAAATATCACTTCTTCTCCAGATATGCTGGATATTCATCTTGCTTCCGTAAAGAAGCTGGTTCGCATGGCCGTGATACTTTGGGCATATTCCGCGTTCATCAGTTTGAAAAAATTGAACAGTTTTGTATTACAAGCCCTAACGGAAATGACTCGTGGGATATGCATGAGGAAATGATCAAGAACTCTGAGGACTTCTACAAGATGGTACCTCATATTTTTGCTTATGACTTTGCTTCTTATATTCGTTAGCATATCACCCACGTGTAGTACTGCCCAAACTTACATATGCCCAAACTTACATTCAAGTATCATCTTGAACCCGCTGAGTTAATCAGGAATATAGGATTTTGGATGTCAACTTTAATTTCTGATTATAGTTCTTTTGTCTGTCCGAACTAATCAGGGACTGGCCTAGTGCCATTTAGTTTGTATCTTGCTTTGTTTTAGGTGAAGCTTTCTTTTTTCCTATTTTAATTTATTCCAGTTTCTCCTAAAAGTTGGTTTATCAGATTAATATTGGAGCTAATACTTTCTTACTGCAGCTTAACCTCCCATATCAAGTTGTATCGATCGTTTCTGGTGCTCTGAACGATGCTGCTGCAAAGAAGTACGATTTAGAAGCATGGTTTCCTGCGTCTCAGACATACAGAGAGCTTGTATCCTGTTCGAACTGCACGGACTACCAGTCCAGAAGATTAGAAATTCGATATGGGCAAAAAAAGGTATAGGCTCTTTTAAGTCAAACTTAGAAAACCATAACATATTTCCGGTGCACATATATGTTTATAATCGCACGTGTAGTAGGTTTTCACATTGTTATAAGGGGAAGAAAACAGGAAGCGAGAAATTTTTTAGGGATAAAGAATGAGAATGATGGGAAGGAAATTGCTTTATGTTGTTTGGTATAATAAAAAAATAGAAAAATACATGTTTAATCACAATTTTTGTTACTTTTTCAAGAACATGATTTTAGTTTAATACAAGTGTTGTAAAATTTCCAGTCTTCAACTTTCGTTCCACCTATTTTTCCTTTTTATTTTTCCTTGTACCCGAAATTGATATTTTATTTTCCGACATAAGCTCCCTCCAGCTAGTTATTTCCTGCTCATTTTCCATTACTCGGTGTATTACAGAGCAACGATCAGACAAAGCAATATGTCCATTTGCTGAACTCGACTTTAACGGCAACGGAAAGGACTATGTGTTGCATTCTCGAGAACTACCAGAAGGAAGACGGTGTTGAGATCCCGGAAGTTCTGCGAGGATATATGGGCGGGAAGACCTTCATGCCTTTCAAGGCCAAACCAGTTGCTGAAACCAAAGGGAAGAAATCAAAGGCCTAAGGTTTTAACTTTTACTACTACAACTTCCATATGAAATTTTAGACTCTTATGATGTCCATTTATCTCGAATTCATTACTGAAAACCAACGCACTACTTGCTTGCATAGACATAGAAACCTTTTTGAATTTTGTTCTCTATGAGGATGTGTGGATTTTGTAAGTGTAATCTTGACATTTGTTCCTCTTTTATCAATATGATAATTTGTATTCACTATTTTAGCGTGGAGTGAGTTCAGTGAAGGTGTGATAAAAGCATTTGATTAAGGGGTTATCAACTGAATGTATTTAGGTCAAATTTGTTCCAAATTCACACCTAATTATAGCCTCTGAATATTGGTTTCATTTCCCCCGTTTATCCACTTCTGCAGGGCACGCGTGTCTCATCAGTTCAAACAAGCTGACCCACCACAGTTTGCCTCCATCATGAGACTCTTTGAAAAGAAGCCATATTTCAATTGGGTTTTGGGATTTGGGTTTAGAAAACTAGGCTTAAGATTGAAATAAATAGGCACTATTCTCTTACGGGTCAAATTTCTATGGGAGTCGGTGGAATTAATTTTCACATGGTGAAAGACGTTAAATAGGTTTGCCTTTTTTTCATGATATTTTGATAATCTTCTTTTAGGACACCATTTTTGGTCGGTAATTATAAAATCCTAAGTCAATGTTTTCCTATAATTGCTTCTCTCCATGGTTGAAATTTGAAAAGCGAGACGTTGAATTAATTTGAGAAGCTGGTTATATATTTTTTATCTTTTAAAATACGAAGTGGAAAGTGAATTTTGACCATACACAAGGACTATGGTATTATTTTTCCAAAAAATGGTGACCATATAATTTGTTTGCCAATATTTAATACAGTATATTAGTATCCGTATAAATTTATGATCAGTAGTCTACCACGTAGCTTAATTTAATTAAATAAGAATAATTTGTTTTTTATTGACAATCAATAATATGCACGTTTATTATGCTAGACTGGCATCCAATATTTTGCAAGTACATAAGTAGATCTTCAATTTTTAATAGGCATTTTTTTTTTGAGGAAACCGAATTTTCATTAAAAAAGGGTAAAAAAATCCATCAATACAGGAGAATAACACCCTAGTACGTGGAATACCAAGATCTAAGTCGAAGTAAATCTGACACTAAGTTCCGGTAATCGTACGTTTTGTGCATGCTTCCGACAATGGGAAGAACGACGAACACAAATAGAGCACACATGAGGCTCGTTCAAACCAAAGATGGTCGACGGACAAATCCAATCAACCTCGGTCCGATGACCACAAAAAAAATGACTCTTCAACCTGCATAGAACAAAATCTAACAGGACATCCACTACGGGATAGGGGACGACGGATAACCCGACTCCAAAACAAACCAAAAAAAGCAAAGCACAACAATAAAAATAGAGGTTCATGACAACACCGAAAATTAAATAAACTAAAATGAACGTTAAATGAGCGACCGAGATCTGATAAAGAACACCAAGATGATGGACGAAAGATGAACAAGAGGGGTCCCGTCGCACCACCGTCGCCGACGAACCCAGCCGCACTGCCAACGTCGCCGAGCCCAGCTGCACCTCCATCGTCGCCGAGCCCAGCCGCACCGCCATCACCAACGAGCCACTCCGCGTCACCATCGCCGACGAACACAACCACGCAGCCACCGCCAGCGGGCCACTCCGCACCGCCAAGGCTGACGCACTCGGCCGCGCCGCAAGCGTCGACGAGCCACACCGCACCGCTGTCGCCGCCAACCGTAGCAACGCCGTCGCCCGAGGAATCCGGCAGCGCCGCCTCCACTGTTGCCTCCGTCGCCAGCGATGACCCCAAACAAAGACCCCATCTTCCATCAAACTCGGATATCTCTTCTCTTCCTCCGGTCACTCTCACGTCGTACCTCCTCCCCCAAGGCCGGAAGCACCCAAACGGTGACCGGAGTTTCCGTCGGATTTGGCCTCAGGGGAGAGTAAAAAATGAGATCTAGATCTAGATCTAGATTTGAAATTTGAAAAGAGGGAAGGAGAAAAGAGGGAGAGAGAGCGTTTCTCTGCAGACTTTTTTAAAATTAATTATATATTTTCTATACTGCGACTTCTATGTTTTTTTTTATTTTTATTTTTAATAGACATTAAAATCCTGAAATGTTTTACATTATTTTAAAGTATTAATAATTTTTTAGTACAGTTCTTTAGTGTCGGTAAATGTGAAAAAAGGTCAATGTTAATTAGTTTATTTTATATTTATTTTTAAATATGGGTTAAAGAAGGGGCAATTAAGTCAGACAAGTAACTCAACAGCCTATCTTTTTAAAAAATTGCCAAAATTTCATTTTACTAAAAAAAAGCTTATTAGATCGAAATTAATTAAATTAATTAAATAGTTAATTAAATTAATTGAACAATTCATTTAATTAATTTTGGCTTACTGGATTATTTTTTTAATAAAATAAAATTTTGGTTATAATTTTAAAAGAAATTAAAGAATTGATTAGTTGCAACAAATTTAAAGTGTATTTTTCCTTGATTGACAGAGCATTTATCCACCGACAATAAAGGTATTTTAAAGAGTTGAAAATGTGCCCAACTCTGTATACTAGAAGCATGCGCACACAGTTGACCTTCATCTTATCCTTTCGTTCTTTGCACCTTAATGAAAGATGTTCAAAATCAGTATTCTTAAGTGTGTTGGAAATCCTGATATAAAAAAGTGTGATGGAAATCTGTTCAAAATCTGTATTCATAACCGCTGTAAACTCTCTTAAGCACCAAGTCACCGTATCTATTCCGGAAATAATTTCAAACACCAACAAGGGTGTCCACACAAAGCCGGTTCATATAAACACCGTATATATAGCGATGTCTCAGTATATTATTTACTATTACTATAATATTGCAATTCTTTAGCTCACTCAAAGTTGTAACTTAGACCATAAGAAACCCCTTTTCCTGCAAACTCTCAATGGTTTCCTTCAAAGTCACTTCCAACGGAGTGTAATAAATTCCCAAGCTCTTTGCCCTGTCCTTCGAAACTTGATACACCTGAGCCAACTCGTCTTCGAATCTGTAAATAATAAAAAAATGGTGTTCATTAAACTCCAAAAAAGAGTCTATTATGCGAAATAAATAAACGAGACTTACTTTTCGGGAATTCTCAAATCGGGAAAGAGTTTCCGTAGAAATAGTGCCAAGTCACTGTAACGATGAACGTAGCCAACTAAACAATATCTTCCATTGGCCGATGGTATTTCGAATCCTCGAATATGTGCCATTGCAACGTCCCTAACGTCAACGCACATGAAAGGTATATTCATATGAGGGCTTTTAGACCCTGCATAATCACAAAACTAAAACTTAGGATCTGTGAGCGAGCTTATTGTATTATAATATTATTATTAACAGTAATAATCTGTGGTGTAGTTAAAGGAATTTTAACCATTCACTAGATTCAATATAATCTCTACTGTGAGATTAAGAGACGGCTGTAAAAGAGGACCAACGACGAAACCAGGATTCATCGTGACTAAGTCGACCCCATTTTCGTTTGCGAATCTCATAGCGGCCTCTTCAGCTAAGATTTTCGAAACACGATACCAACTCTGCGATTAATTTATGAATCCAATGTCATCCCCAAGTGAAAGAAAAATAAAGTAATTATGTCAAATGAAAACCTTCTTTGCATAACCATGACATTGCGTTAGTCTCATCACACAAACCTTAGTCTTCTCACAGAAATCAAGATCGGAAAACCAAGTCTCGTTGACTAGTACTTCGGGGGACAAAGGCCTTCTGTTGAACAAGACCGTAGCCATGGAAGATGTTAAGACCACTCTCTTTAGAGAGCGATTCTTCGCACACGACTTGAGAACATTAAGCGTTCCTTTCAGCGCCGGGTCAATCAGTTCCACCTGAAACATGTCGATAGCCCCGAAAAAACAAATAATTCAAATTTATCACAAGCTTATTACTAAGCTAAAGATCTCGAAACCATTTCATTCCTTTCCACGGAATAAACTAGTTAAACGGATCGATATAACCTTCGGGTCGTCGAAGGTCGACAAAACCGGGGAGGCGGTGTGAAAGACGCCTTGACAGCCATCAACAAGAGAGTCAAAAGAACCTTCTTTTAATAAGTCTGCTTTTAACAAATGAAGCCTTTCTTTGGCTCCTTCAAGTGACATCAAGTGTTGGGTTTTCTTCGGATCACCTAATGTAATTTCTTCTTAGACTAGATAATAATTAAAAAAAAAAAAAAGCGCTCGACTTGAACTAATAAACACAACTAATAATTGGGATTTATCCTGCTTGATTAATACACACACGACACATCATGTGTCACAAATAGGATTTCGATCCAAAGTTTTTTTTTTTTTTTTTTTATACCATTCCCTGATTTGACAGGAATCCAGGAGGAAACAAAATCTTCAAAGAACAAAGCACATGCACTCATCACTGTTAAGAATGAGATATCAAAATTTTAGGGAGAAAAGCAATTACTTGGGTCACGAACCGAGGCTTTGACAGAGTAACCACGTTGAAGCAAAAGCTTGACGATCCATGAAGCAATGTAGCCTGACGCACCGGTCACGCACACCACTGTCTCTCCTTCTTCACCGCTCATCTTCTTTTCCTTTGGAACCCTGAGTTGTTGCTACTTTATTTATTTATTTATGGAATATCTAAACTTGAAGTTATGGGCTTTAATTTTGAGCAGCTTGGTTGTCATATTAAGGACCAGTGTAATTGATTAGCAAGATAGAGTCACCACGTTCACTCCACTTTTTCCACGGCTATTTTCTCCGTTCTAGAGCGATCTCCAACCCAAAACCCCCAAATGAAAGTTGCTTCCTCTTTAAAATCTAGCTTCTAGCGCACCAAACAATATTTTACTCCAAACCCGATACTTTATTTTTAACGCTACAAAACATATATTATATATTGAAAAAGTATATGAAATAGCCAAATGAAAACTGATTAACTTTAAAGCTCTCCAGATATATATATATATATATATATATATATATATATATATATATATATATATATATATTCATATGAAAATTCAAGTTTTATCATATAACTAATCTATGATAATTTTTAAGTAAATAATCACGAGATTTTAATAACAAAGCAAAAAGTAAATTAATAGTTATAAATAATCGTAATAATTATAAATAAACAATCAGACTTCAAATACATCAATAAAATGCTAAAAACGTCCAAACATTACCACACCATATAACCGTTGAGGAAGCTTGTTTGTGTGACCACTATATTACCATATTTCTTGGTAGTGTTTAGTGCGTTAGGATAAATTAGGTCTTTAAAAGCGACTAAAGTTATTTTTAAAGGTCAAATTTTGCTTATAAAAATCATTTAGAAGTGACTTCAAAACGACAAAATCCGATTCGAAATGACTTAGAAGCATATTAAACTTGACAGGTCACTTCTATTTCGTCATCCAAATCCTGACTTAGAAATGACATGTTACAATTAAGTATCTTCCCATCGAATAGCAAGCGAGATGATCCGTGAATGGTTAGGTCAAGGCGGAGTGGTCGGGGAGTGGTCTACTAAGATGAAAGTGTGAGTTCGGTAGGTGTTGGTGGAGGTAGGAGGTAGACGGTAGGAAGCGCTGGTCGGGTGAGACCACGATTTTCGAATGACGCCGGTGGTCGAAAAGTTGCAGTTGGGTTAGGCAGTTGTCTTCTAAGAGAGAGATACATATAGAGCTGAGTCTAAACTTTCCTAGCTAGGTGGGTGGCGGTCGGATGAGACAGACAGAATAGAGAGAGAGAGATAGAGAGAGAGAGAGTCACAATGAACGTGTTGTATTGCAGTTGGGTTAGGCAGTTGTCTTCTGAGAGAGAGATACATACAGAGCAAGAGTGAGTCTAAACTTTCCTAGCTAGGTGGGTGGTGGTCGGATCAGACAAACAACAATAGAGATAGAGCTAGAGAGAGAGAGAGAGAGAGAGAGAGAGAGAGAGAGAGTGTTGTATTCTAACATGTCGGTTCAAGATTATGGTCAGAACAAATAAAGGCATCCGGTGCGACGATTGTCGCACCAAATGCCTCAAAAGTTGCACCTAATAGTTTATTAGGTGCGACAATGTCGCACCTAAAAGTCCGTCGCTAAAGGTATTAGGTGCGATATGTTGCACCGAATGATGTTCATATTAGGTGCGACATGATCAGGTGCGACATGTCGCACCTAATACCCAATCTATTTTGCTGCCAAAATTCTTGAAATTGGCGGGTAATTTCATACCAGGTGCGATTTGTCGCACCGAATAATCTTCCCGCTATTATATTCGGTGAGCCAAATATTTTCGGGGGGATTTCTGTGACATTTTTCAATTTTAAAACCATTAGGTGCGACAGTTGTCGCACCTAAAAGTATTGGGTGCGACAGTTGTCGCACCAAAAAGTATTAGGTGCGATGGTTTTATATCCGGATACCACTAAACATTAGCGAAATTTTTAGTCATCTGGAGGAGTATCTGGTGCGACATGTCGCACCTAATACCCAATCTATTTTGCTGCCAAAATTCTTGAAATTGGCGGGTAATTTCATATCAGGTGCGACATGCCATTATATTCGGTGCGACATTGAGTGCGACATGTCGCACCGAGTAGGTTATTTTAAATTGGTCGGAGACAGTTGCAGACGAAGAGCGCCGAGTTGTAGAGAGAGAGGACGATAGGAGATAGTTGCAGAAGAAGAATGGACAAAATCAGACGAGGAAGAAGAAGGCTCGGTATTTATAATACCCTAAAACTATTGGGTGCGACACTGTCGCACCTAATACTCATATTCGGTGCGACATGTCACACCCAATGTCGCACCGGATATGAAATCACGTAGCCAAATATTTTCGGTGGGATTTCCCTGGCAGTTTTCAATTTTAAAACCATTAGGTGCGACAATTGTTGCACCTAAAAGTATTGGGTGTGACAGTTGTCGCACCGAAAAGTATTAGGTGCGACGGTTTCATATCCGGTGCGACAATGTCGCACCGGATACCACTAAACATTACCGAAATTTGTAGTCATCTGGAGGAGTATCTGGTGCGACATGTCGCACCTAATATGTGCTTAGGTGCGACATGTCGCACCTAATACCCTTCCGCACCAGAAATGTGATTTTGTAGTAGTGTATCTATTTTCCCTCGTCTTGGACCGAAGACCAAAATTGAATAGAATGCTTGTTAATTTTATTCAGCTATGATATCATGAGGGCGCCATCTAAGTACTAATCGACAATAATAATAGTAACTCTTAACATTTATAAGTCTTTATTAAGTATCGTAGAATTTTTAAAGATTATAATATTCATCCATATCAATAATCAACTTTTGTAAATAGAGAACGCAAAATTTATAAATCTGTGTTTGCAGTTCAATAATGGAGTTTGTTGTCGAATATAGTGGATTTGGAAAAAAATTCACAAAATTAAATGAGAATTAAATATTTTTTTATATAATAAACAAAAAATTATACGTAGAATAGAACATATTGTTGGAATAAAGTGTGTTTGAATGAAATTAAAGAGGCTTTAATTTTGTGACTGGCCCGTTTGTGAACGGTTTTGTGACTTCATTGGCCTGGAAAGTTGAAGTTATATATGGACTTTATGGAGCACTTATAAGCTTGGATAAATGCTGAATGGTTTTGTAACCATGGTTGTTACATGCAGGTTGAATGTGTGAAACGTTCTTACAAAGTTGTAACCATTTCCATTAGTATGTAATAATGGTATTAATGTGCATTTAGCCTAAATGGTTATAAAAGTTCATACTTTTGCCTATAAAAAGCTGAACTTTGTTCTAATTCAAAAGAGAGAAAAAGAAGCTTAGCCACGGGCTGAAAGGCTGATTAGAAAACACACACTAAATAGCTCTTTTTTTAGTTTTAATTTTCCATCTTTCCTCTCAATCCTCTCGGTGTTGGTGGTAGTTTTTTGGCATACGTTCGAGTTCGCCGGAGTTGAACACGGTAGTGCTTTATTCAACTCGTACGTCGTTATATCATGGGAGATGGTTGCTCATGTTATTCCAGCACTCGGTGGGAGAACAATAACGCTTTAAGGAAAATGTCGAACAAGACTCGACGTACTCTCCATTTTCCTTCATTTTTTCAGTTTCTTGGTGATATCGGTTTAGTTGTTTTAGCTTATTCATTTATTGTACTTCTTGTCTACATGTTTATTGTATTAGTTTCTTTGTTTTTTTTTTATTTTAATAATTTTATGAAATTTGTATAGTTATTTTTTCGCATATTATTAGCAACATGGCTGACACATGTTCGTCATATTGCTAATAATAGGCGGGGAAAATAATACACAAATTGCCTAATAATCAATTAAAAATAACAAGAAAATTAATATAGTAGAAATGTAGACATGAAATAAAAATTATAAACCCCAAATATTTGCCACAAAAAAATCAATAAAATGATATTAAATTATCTTTAATATCATAAACTCACGCATTCTTCGAACAACACATATATCACATATAAACAAAGTAAATTATCTTCGTACTAAAATAATAACAATATCAATTTTTTTGTGGGTTCATTAGGAAAATAGTAAACTTAAACGTTTGATACTGTTGAAATCGAGCTCGTCAGCTCGCCCTTCCGCGTCGAACTCATCAGCTCGCCCTTCCGCGTCGAGCTCGTCAGCTCGCCCTTCCGCGTCGAGCTTGCCTCGGAAGTCCTCTCCTTGGAACTCATTCCTCATGGGAAATCGTCGCATTTATTTCTCATGTTATTTCCGATGTCTTGCTCTCTGTGTATATTTATTATTCTCTTTTTCCTAGAAGTAGTTTTTACACATGTATTTATTACACTCTCTCTTGTACCCACCTTATGTATAAATACGTGATACAAATTAATATTAAATACAAGAAATATTCAAAGTCTCGGAACACTCTCTCTCTTCTCCGATTCTCTCTTTCTTTATCTTCTCTCTCTAAACTTCAACATGGTATCAGAGCAGGGAAAATCAACCATCATGAACACCACTCAGACCACGCCCACTCAGTCGCAATCTGAATCCTTCTCCCAACATATCACGAGCCACAAACTCAATGGCCACAACTTCCTACAGTGGTCCCAATCTGTGCTCATGTTCATATCGGGACGAGGTAAAGATGACTACCTCACAGGCGTGGCCACATCTCCTGTGATCGAAGATCCGACGTTCAAGAGTTGGAAGGCCGAAAAGCATGGTGATGTCCTGGCTCATAAACTATATGCTCCCCGAAATCGGAGAAACCTTCCTCCTTTACCGAACGGCAGCAGAAATCTGGCAAGCAGCTAGAGAAATCTTCTCCAACTTAGAAGATATGTCCGAGCTGTTTGAAACTGAGAACACTCTCCACGACCTACGTCAAGGAGAGATGTCTGTTACTCAGTTCTTCAGCTCGCTCACACATCTGTGGCAGAAGATCGACCTCTACGAATAGCACCAGTGGACCAGCTCCGAAGACTCAAAAATCTACCGCAGGATAGTGGAGACCAAACGTGTGTTTAAACTACTATCCGGCCTCAACCAAGACCTTGATGAGGTCAGAGGTCGGATACTTAGTACAAAACCACTACCATATCTCCGTGAAGCCTTCTCCGCGGTCAGACACGAGGAAAGCAGGAGGAAACTCATGCTGGGAGTTATCAAATCGAGCTCACTTCCGGGCTCATCCTCAGACTCGTCCGCCCTCACCACACATGGAGACGAAGTTCTTGCAGCCCGCGTCTCAATAGAGAAACCTCGCAAACCTCGCCCCTACTGCGATCATTGCAGACGACCTGGACACCTCCGAGAAACCTGCTGGAAACTGCATGGGAAACCACCGAGCTCGAAGTCTACCCAAGATACTAAGGATCCTAACTCAGTCGGAAACTTAGTATCCACCTCGTCCGCTGCCTCGACCTCGACCTCAGACTCCTCTCCCTTCAGCAACGACCAGCTCGCTATTCTCCAGAAGCTTCTTCAACAAGTCCAACTCAGTGGAGAACACTCGGGCATTGGCCCTCTAGGTAACTCTCCTAGAGCCCTCAATGTAAGCTCAGAGAATCCCACAACATGGATTGTCGACTCCGGTGCCACTGATCACATGACTGGTAATAGAAATCTATTCACAACTTACTCCGCTTGCAGTAAAAACATATCAGTCACCATCGCCAACGGAGCCAAAACTCAAGTCACTGGTATTGGCACCGTTGTCTTGACGAAGTCCATGAGGCTATACTCGGTGTTCTTTGTGCCTCAAGTACAATGCAATCTCTTATCTGTGCATAAGATCAACCAAGACTCTAAGTGCCGAACTATTTTTTATGGAAGTTCATGTGTGTTTCAGGAACAGGTCACGGGGAGACAGATTGGTAATGCCGAGCTAAGCACCGGACTCTATGTCATCAAGCCAGATCAGCCCGCCATGTGTCAGCTCGCCCAACATTCACCCCAGTACAAAGAGATCATGCTCAATCACCTTAGACTAGGGCATCCAAATTTCATGTATCTCAAACGAATGTTTCCTTCTTTGTTTATCAATAAAAATATCAATTCTATTCAGTGTGACATGTGTGAGTTCGCCAAACATTCTCGAAGCTCGTATCACCCCACCTCGTACAAACCATCTCGCCCTTTTGCCACAATTCACAGTGATATATGGGGGCCCTCAAAAGTTCCCAATATCACTGGAGTTCGATGGTTCCTTCTCTTTGTTGACGACCACACTAGACTCAGTTGGATATACATGATGAAACAAAAATCTGAAACATCCAATCTATTCAAAATCTTTCACAAAATGATCCAAACACAGTTCGACACATCCATTCAAATTATCCACACTGACAACGCTCGAGATTACTTTAATTCTGAGCTCGGCGATTTCTTCAAAACACATGGCATAATTCACTCCAGCTCGTGCGTTCATACCCCGCAGCAAAATGGGGTAGCCGAGCGGAAAAATCGACACATTCTCGAGGTCGCCCGAGCCATCATGTTCTCCTCAAACGTCCCATCTCATTTTTGGGGAGAAGCTATCCTCACAGCCACCTACCTCATAAACAGAATGTCATCTCGTGTCCTTGACTATAAAATCCCATCTCAAGTCCTTCTAGAGACATACCCTCACTATCGACTCATCTCAACCCTACATGCGAAAGTGTTCGGCTGTTCAGTCTTCACCCATTCTTATGGCCAAGGTAAACTTGAACCAAAATAGCTCAAATGCATCTTTCTTGGCTATTCAGCCACCCAGAAAGGCTACAAATGCTATGAACCCCGATCACAAAAATTCATAGTCTCAATGGATGTATATTTTCATGAGTTCAGTCCTTACTTCGCCAATTCAGCTCGTCAGGGGGAGAATGACAAAAATGACTTCCCAAATTGGCTCATCATAAACCCAGAATTCAGCTCGCCTCAAAATCCGACCTCACCTGTCTCAGAAATTCCCAGCTCGCCCAGCTCGCCTCAAAATCCGACCTCACATGTTCCAGAAATTCCTAGCTCACCTGTTCAAGAAATTCCCAGCTCGCAAGCCTCTGAACCCTCTCCATGCGAACTGAATATCACCCAGAGTCCGGTACAAGCTCGCGACCAAGATGTCTCTCCGAACCTGAACCACGACACTATTGAACAAGGTAACATTGAATCTCCAGACTTACCCATTGCATTGAGAAAACCTCCTCGGTCGTGTGCTCAATACATGATGGCAGATTACGTGTACTATGGGAATTTATCTACGAGCTACCAAGCCTATGTGGCGAAGTTAGATGAAGTAAAAGTGCCGAACTCCATCGAGGAAGCCCTTCAAAGTTCCGAGTGGCGAGACGCAAGTCATGCTGAGATCCAAGCCCTCGAAAAGAATGATACGTGGGATACTGGAAAATAGTAAACTTAAACGTTTGATACTGTTGAAATCGAGCTCGTCAGCTTGCCCTTCCGCGTCGAGCTCGTCAGCTCGCCCTTCCGCGTCGAGCTTGCCTCGGAAGTCCTCTCCTTGGAACTCATTCCTCATGGGAAATCGTCGCATTTATTTCTCATGTTATTTCCGTTGTCTTGCTCTCTGTGTATATTTATTATTCTCTTTTTCCTAGAAGTAGTTTTTACACATGTATTTATTACACTCTCTCTTGTACCCACCTTATGTATAAATAGGTGATACAAATTAATATTAAATACAAGAAATATTCAAAGTCTCGGAACACTCTCTCTCTTCTCCGATTCTCTCTCTCTTTATCTTCTCTCTCTAAACTTCAACAGATACTATTAAATAGTCAACGTTTGGTAAATATTAGGTAAATAGTCAATTTCATATATTTATAAACGTAAATATTAAGTAAATAGCCAGTGACATATATTAAGTCATGTATCATTTATGACTATTTACCTAAGATTTACCAAACGTTGGCTATTTAGCAATATCAAACGTTTAAATTGGCTATTTTCCTAATTTTTTGATTTTTTTTATTGGGAAATGGTCACAATAATACTCAATGTTTGGTCAAAATACTACTTATATACTCAACGTTTTTTTTCTTTGTCAAAATACCACATGTTACGTTATAATGGTTCCGTTACTACTCGGACCGTTAAGTGATAGACGGAAATTCACGTGACATGAATCTACCTATCTGATGAATTAAAATCGATTAAATAGTTCTTTTAAATAAAAATAACTAAAGTAAACATTTAAACTAAATATATAAGGTAAATATCAATATTGAATAGCCTTCGTTCCTGAAATCCTAAATCCCCAAAACTTCTCTTCTTCTTCTTCTTCTTCTTCTTCTTCTTCTTCTTCTTCTTCGATTATTAAATATCAATATCGATTCTTCTTCTTCTTCGATTCTTCGTGGTCTGCGAGGAAGAATGCAGCGTCGAAATGTCACGCGGGTCGCGCCCGAACTTGCTGTGCTTGGACGACGACGATGGCGAAGAAAAAAGGAGAGATAACGTAGTTTTTTCCGGTACGAGGAAAAGCGCAAAGAGAGAAAAAAAGCTTTCTCTTTCTTCCATGGGCTCTTCTATCGCCGCGCCGGGATGAGAAAGTTGTCGTCTTTTTCGTCTGCTCATCTTAGGTTTCACAACTCCGACGATGAGTGCGAGATCTATGATTTCAAAGAAGAAGACAAGGAAGAGATGATGATGAAGAAGAAGACCACTAAGGAACCGAGCAGTATGGAAAAGAAGACGAAGAAGAAAGAGAAGATTAAACCGAGCTTTGAAGAGATCTATGGATCCGAAGAAGAAGAAGAAGAACACGACTAGAAAGATATGACGTAGAAGCAAAAGAAATATTGATAATGTTAATTTATTCCCACTTATTTATTAATTTAATTTAAAAATAATCGAAAACAATATACAAAACCATACATAAATATTATTTCTTCAATCTTAGCCGTTCATTCTTCACTTAATGGTCCGAGTAGTAACGGAACTACTATAACGTAACATGTAGTATTTTTGTCAAAAATAAAAATATTGAGTATATAAGTAGTATTTTGACCCGAGTATTATTATCACCGTTACCCCATTTTTTATATATACCACCGCAACCGCAAGACCTGTACATGGAACGAGAAAGAAAGGAGCGGACAGTACATATTGTTCTAAGAGAAAAAGGAGGCCAATAATAATCAACGATAGAAAATAATAAAAGTAGTAATAATTAATCAATTAAACTGTAGACGACAGGTATGACTTTTTGTAATTTTGCATGATACAAGTCAAATCCATAGTGCACTCGGGCGATTATTAGAACATACATTTCAATTTTTATGCCTTTGCCAACCACGAAAAAGCAAGACACTACAACTCTTTGGAATTCATATACCCTTCCAAATATTATAATATATAATAATGGTGGGAAAGAAAAAAGAAAAAAGAAAAAAGAAAAAAGAAAAAAGAAAAAAGAAAAAAGAAAAAAGAAAAAAGAAAAAAGAAAAAAGAAGCACTATTGAAGTAAATAAGAACTCACCACTTCTTTCTCCAGTGTAATCGATACACGATATAATTGGAAGTATATATATCTGTATATATACATCTTTTACAAATAAGTGTAATAATTTACTTTATGTATAATATATATTTAGGTTGTAAATGACCTATTTATTATGTAATGGGTCTGGACAAGAAGGAACTTCTCTCTTAGTTGCTGCAAAAAAGTCTTGATTTCCATTATCATTAATATTGGTGTTGTTGATAGAGCTTTCACTCCAAACTGCTTGGACTTTCTGTGGATCTTCTTCAAGTACCTTCTGATCAAAATGAATTGATGGCCTACCTCCTAAAGCTCCATGATGGTCTTGTGTAGCCAAAACACTAAAAAGCATCACAACTAGAACCACAACTTGACTTCTTGATGAGACAACCATGAAAACTATGCCTGGATTTATGTTATTTGAACCCTTTTGTATTGAGAGTTTGGTGAAGCCAAATATGGGACAAATAGAGAGAGATTTCTTTTGGGAGTAATATTGGGAGAAGTGACTATATATACACGAGAGAGAGAGAGAGAGGGAGCATATGTTGAATGAATTTGTTTTTTGCTTCTAAATAGTTCAAAAATACTCAATTTTGTTTTTTTTTTGTTTTTTTTTGTATAGCTCTTAAAGTTATATTGATTTAATTTTCAGAAATATTAAGTTTATATTCAAATATATTTTTGTGGCTAGGCTATTATGCTCAACTCTCTAAACTTTCTCTCTCTAGAAACTAAGGTTTCTCTCTAAACCTCTTCTTCTCCTTTTAGCAGCCGCCGCCGCCGCCGCCCCCCAGGATGCTGCTCGCCGGCGTGCTCTCAGCCACGGCGTCGATCCTGGGGGGAGCCCAGCCCTCGACCCAGCACCTGAACTCCGTCCTCAAGATCCTCTTCTCTCGCCGGAGCCACGTCCGCGCCGGCCTAGACCTCTTCAGAACGGCGCACAAGCACGACGTCGACCCGGACACGGAGTCCCACAACATAGCGATGCGAGGCCTGGATTTGAACGGCGATCTCAGCGTCGCCTACAAGGTGTTCAACGAAATGCCCAAGAGAGGCCTCGTCCCGGACCCTCCCCCCTCCGACCCCCGTGACGTCCCCGGCACCGGTTCAGCCCCGACGGTGTGGACTAGCGTGTTTCGGAGGTGCACAGCGAGTCCCTCCCTCTCGTGTGTAGATCCGAAGCTCCGACGTGGTCCCGTCGACCCCGATCTTTATGGTCCCTCTCGGATGGAATCGCTGGAGGTGCTCTGTGCCACGGGTTCGAGCCATCGAAGCTTGATGCCGAGTGACAGTTGTAGTTCGTCGACGTTCGCGACGCGGCCGTGCTCGCTGCAGATCTTGGGTGCGGGTGTCTGCCTTTTTTTAGTTTGTTTTGGTTTTAGTTTTTTAGTTTGTTTTTCTGGTGTTGAATGGACCTATCCTTTTATTGTTATGCTTTGTTTTGTGTTGGACTCGGATTAGCCGTAGTTCCCTTTCCCGTAGTGGATTTCCTGTTAGGTTTTTATCTATGCAGGTTGAAGAGCCACCCTATTCGTGGTTATCGGACCAAGTTTGGTTGGATTTTTCCATCGCCATTCTTTGGGTTTTTTAACGAGCCTCTTGTATGCTCTATTGGTGCTTGTAATTCTTCCCGTTGTCGGAAGTTTGCACATATCGTACTTTTACCGGAAGTTAGTGTTAGATTCACCTCGACTTAGGTCTTGGTAATCCATGTACTAAGGTGTTATTCTCCTGTGTTGATGAGTTTTTTTACCCAATATTAATGGAAAATCCGTGTTATTCAAAAAAAAATATTCAAATATATTTTTAAAATTTTTAAACTTATTTATTCTACTCTTTTTGACTTTCTTCTTTATCATCTTTCCGAGTCATCTCCTAAGTTCTATATTTCAAACATTGTAAAAAACATTATTTTGAATTAGATTTATAATTTAAACTAGGGTGTATTGAGTTCCGTATTTTCTTACTATAATAACTGTACGGAAATGGATGTATGCTAAAAAAAACTTAAAAAATGATATAGCACAGCAGAGATGATAGTTTTCTTGGCTAGGCATGCACGTGCGTACATATATATATATATACATTATATTTATATATATATAAAAGACGGTGACACTATTCACATGTAAACACAATTTATTATTAAGTCTAAAGTGACGAAATTTCTCTTTGAAGATATTATAAAATTACCACTCTAATTTAACAAAGAAAAATTAACTCTGAAAATATAAAAATTTACAAATTTACCACTGTTTAAAATTATTAATTTGTCACTGCTTAAAATTACTAATTTATCACTGCTTAATCGATTATAACTTATATTATTTTGGATACATGACGATTGATATTTTTCGTGTGTATATATAGCAGATTACACCCATAGCAACGCGTTGAAATTATACTTATATATATATATTTGTATATATACACATTATGTTATTTTATATGTGCTCTGTGAAAGAACTCAAAAGAACTCAAAAGGAACACTCAAAAGAAAGGCGGGAAAGAAAAGTGAAACAGAGTTTTTCAATTTCGAAAACTGTTTGGCTAACACACATCGACAACCTTTTATACCACAAGGCTAACCAATAGAGAAATATCAAATTGCCACGCAGGGCATACACAGCTAATAACCAATGAGAAGATAAAACCGCGCCACGTAGGACATACACTCTAATAGCCCCCCTCAAACTGATGTGCACGCTGGAAGACGTTGAACCATCAGTTTGGAACGAAGCCGCGGAAAAGCTGCGCTTGAAAGAGCCTTGGTCAGAACATCAGCTATCTGATCATGACCCGGAACATGCTTAACACGAAGAAAACCCTGTGTAACCTTCTCACGAACAAAGTACAGATCCATTTCCACATGCTTAGTTCGAGCGTGAAGGACAGGATTGGCTGAGAGCAGAACAGCGAACTGATTATCACACCACACGTCCGGTGGTCTGGATTGACAAACTCCGAGCTCGCGAAGAAGAGCAGAAAGCCAGGTGATCTCAGCCACTACAGAAGCAATACTCCGAAACTCAGCCTCAGTGGAACTCCGCGAGATGGTATGCTGTTTCTTGGACTACCACGTAACAAGATTCGAGCCGACAAACATGCAAAACCCAATCGTGGAACGACGATCATCAGGGTCAGATCCCCAATCAGCGTCAGCATACCCAGTGATATTCATATGAGAGGATTTTTGGATGCACAACCCCATGTTAGCTGTACCCGCTAAATAGCGAAGAATTCGCTTAGCTGCCTTCCAATGAGACTCTAGGGGCTTGTGCATAAATTGGCACACTTTGTTGACAGCGAAGGAAATCTCCGGTCTCGTTATCGTGGCATATTGCAAAGCACCGACAATACTTCGATACAAAGTAGGGTCAGCAACTGGATCACTACCAAATGCAGACAATCTCGTACCGCTAGTCATCGGAGAAGACATAGGCTTTGCATATTAAAGCTTAGCTCGACACAGCAAGTCAGGGATATACTTGGTTTGAGACAACACCAAGCCAGATGAAGTCTCAGTGACTTGAATCCCAAGGAAGTAGCTCAGTTTGCCAAGGTCTTTGAGAGCAAACAACGACTTGAGATTGGAGATGAGGAGTTCAACCTCAGACGAGTTCGAGCCTGTGATTATGATATCGTCCACATAAACCAGTAGAAACAAAGAGGAACCGCCAGAATGCCTTAGAAACAACGAGTGATCAGCCTTGGACACAGAAAATCCAAGATGAAGAAGAGCTGTCTAAAGCTTCTCGTACCAAGCACGAGGAGCCTATTTGAGGCCATAGAGCGACTTCTGAAGACGACACACATAGCCTGGAAACTGAGGATCAACAAACCCCGGTGGCTGACGCATATAAACCTCATCATGAAGATCGCCATTGAGAAAAGCATTATCAATATCCAATTGACAAAGAGACCAGTTGTGAGAGACAGCCAGAGTAAGCAGCACACGAACAGTGGTCTGTTTGACCATAGGACTAAAGGTCTCACTATAGTCACAACCAGCCTCCTGACCACACCCCTGAGCCACAAGATGAGCTTTAAGCTTGTTGAGAGATCCATCAGGGTGCTCTTTGACCTTAAAAACCCACTTACACCCAATGATTTTCTTATCAACTGGATAGGGAACAAGACGCCACGTGGAGTTAAGGTGAAGAGCATCTAACTCTTTTGTCATAGCCGCAGTCCAACCTGAGCTTGAGAGAGCCTCTTTGACATTAAAAGGTTCTTGAATTGAAGCAATAAAAACTCTAGGCTTGTGAATGCCATGCTTGCTCCTTGTCAACATGCCATGAACATTAGAAGACTCAGGTACACGTGGGAGAGGCACGTGGGAGGACGGCTCAGGTGATGCAGGCAACACCAATGGTGCTGAAACCTCAACAGGAGCATCAACCTGCTCTTGAGACACATCTATAACCTCAGAGGATGAGTGCAAAACAGCAGGGTTATCAAGCACATTGGTCGACTCAAAACGAGAAACCACAAGAGGGATCTGAGCTGGACAAGGAGGCTCAGCAATAGGAGAAGAAATAGACAGCGGTGAGAGAGACTTGAAAGGAAAACGAGATTCATCAAAAATAACATCACGAGAAATAAAAATACGACCAGTGTGGGAGAGACATTTGTAACCACGATGATTCAAACTATAGCCAAGGAACGTGCACTCTTCTGATTTGAAATCAAGCTTATGAGCATTGTATGGACGAGTGTTTGGAAAACAGGCACATCCAAACACACGTAGAAGAGCAAAATTAGGCTTAGTTTTAGCAAAAAGTTCAAGAGGAGTTTTGTTGTTAAGCACAGGAGTGGGCAAACGATTGTGCACATAAACCGTTGCACGAAAAGCCTCATCCCAAAACTCAAATGGCATACCCGAATGAGCAAGAAGAGTAATACCATTCTCTACATATGTCTGTGTTTACGCTCAACTAGACCATTTTGCTGTTGAGTGTGAGGACAAGATATCCTATGAACGATACCGTGAGTCTCAAGAAACTTAGAAAACACACGAAACTCACCACCACCATCAGACTGAATAGCTTTGATTTTCAGACCAGTTTGCAATTCCACTTGATTCTTAAAATTCACAAAAGTATGAAATGCCTCAGACTTTTGTTTAAGCATATAGATCCAAGTAAAACGAGAGTAGACATCAATGAAAGCAATATAGTAACGATTTCCATTCTTTGAAATAGTATGAGCTGGTCCCCAAAGATCAGTATGAATGAGTTCAAGAGGAGATGTATACACAGTAATAGACCTAGGAAATGGAAATTTATGAATCTTGCCAAGGCAGCAAGAAGAACAGACATCAGTTTTACTCTTATTTTTAGCAGAAATATTACACAAAGAAAGGACAGTGTTGACAATCTTAGACGAAGGATGACCTAAACGAGCATGCCAACCATTTAAATCCCTAGGCATGGAGACTGAATTTACTGAATGACCAGGAGACAAACCAGACTTAACCGGAGACAAACGCTGAAAAGAAGACATATCTGAAGAAGACTTCAACAGAGACATTTGATTGGAGTCAAAGACGTAGAGATCATCCTTAACCTTGCCTTCCAAAAGAATTGTACGAGACTTCAGATCCTTAACAAGACAAAACCAAGGATGAAATTCAAAGAAAACATTATTGTCAACACAAAACTTTTGGACACTAAGAAGATTTTTAGTAATTTCCGGAACATGCAACAAATCAGATAGAGACAATTTTCGAGAGGTGAAAGGAGAGACAACAAGAGTTTGACCAATATGCTCAATAGATAAACCCTTACCATTACCAACGTGCACTTGATCAGGACCAAAGTAGTCGCTGTGATAGGCTAGATTCCCAACATCGGCAGTGACATGAGTAGTGGCTCCAGAATCAGGATACCAATGAGGATCAGAATTGTATGAGGATGGAGCAGCCATCATTGCCATAGGATGAGATCCACGACCTTGAAAGTTCTGATAACCGCCACGACCTTGAGAGAAACCTCCTCGATTAGACGACGGAGTTTGAGAACGATAGGAATCATCAAACCTATAGTAGCAGTCAAGAGCAGCGTGACCAACACGTCCACACACTTGACACACAGGTCGATTTCTAGATCCACGACCATAGCGACCACGTCCACGGCCACGACCTCTCTCAGTCGAGGTGAAAGAACCTGAGTTGGAGTGACTGGTGTTGTTGAAAGTCGAGAAGACCTGAGCATCAGCCTTCTTCTTCTCCTGATTCGCTGAGGCCACATATACTGATTTCACAGCTGTGGAGTCCAGATCCTTGAGGCGACTTTCAACTCGAGCTTCCTGAGCAAGGAGAAGTGACTCAAACTCTTCAATGTTGATCTCATCGGTCCGTGCTGTTGTAGTAAGAACAAACGTGTCATACTCGACTGGCAATCCATCACAAATAGCATCCAAATGACCTCCAACACCTATATCATGACCAACGAGGCTCAAAAGATCGATTAGATTCCTGATCTTGAGCAAAAATTCGTTCATAGGAAGCGAATTCTTCTTCAATCGTTGAAGCTCCATCTTGTACTGAGATACTTTCGCTCGAACCTGAGCTGCAAAGTAGATCTCTAGAGTACTCCAGACTTCAGCACTGGAATCGCACTTCATCGTTCGTCGTAGAACACTCTCAGTCATTGATGACAAGAGCCAGGAAACAAGAAGTTGATCCTGTTGTTCCCAGTCGTCAAACAGAGGATTAACATTGCCGATCTTCTCGTCGGACTCTGAGAGAAATTTCTGAGGAGGTGCCTTCGTGCCGAGAAGAAATCCATGGAGTTTGTAGCCTCTCACCGCGGCTAAAACTTGCTTTCGCCACACGAGGAAATTCGTCACATCGAGCTTCACGGAAATGGCGTTGTTGAAGGCGATCGGAACAATCTTGGATCCAATTGCAGAGGATTCAACCTCAGTTTGTGCGGAAGAATTTTGCTCACTCATTTCAGCAACCTAGTGTGCTCTGATACCATGAAAGAACTCAAAAGAACTCAAAAGGAACACTAAAAAGAAAGGCGGGAGAGAAAAGTGAAACAGAGTTTTTCAATTTCGAAAACTGTTTGGCTAATACACATCGACAACCTTTTATACCACAAGGCTAACCAATAGAGAAATATCAAATTGCCACGCAGGGCATACACAGCTAATAACCAATGAGAAGATAAAACCGCGCCACGTAGGACATACACTCTAATACTCTGTGTCGCTGAAAAGCATTTTGGTCGTTTCCCCTATAAGTATGATAGGCAAAGGGGGCAAATGAATATTTTTATTACTATTTTTATTTATGATTGATTACATTGAACTTTTCAAGTACAAATTAATTTTTTTTTAAATTCAATAATGAAGACATTAATTTTACTATTACAGGGATTGAATCACATGCTTACACGCAAGGTGAGAGAGCTCACTATAATACCAACCAAATTAGGTTTTGAGGGAGGGAAAGTGATTAAACTGTGTGTTCTATGGGGATAGTCGAAGACTTGATAAATATACCCCCACATTCAATGCGATGAAACACACACACACACACACACACACACACACACACACACACACACACACACACAATCTATTTTATATTTCTTAGAGTTTTTGTTGATTGTTTTGAAGAAAACAACATGGAAATAATTTTGAGAGAAATTGCATAATTAAAACTAAGATTTTGTTTTCTCTAAAAACTGAGTAGAAGATGAAAATCCAAGTAAATTTCAACTTGCAGTTGTCATATGTGTTTCTCATTGTCACTCTCTTCATTCTCATTCCCTCGACATTTCATTGACTACCAAAAAATACAGAGTATTTCGATATGCTATCAAAATTTTTATTTTCTTTCAAATTTTCATTTTCCAAACTAAAATTTGAGTTCAAAACTTAGCTTTTGAGTCGACTTGTTCTTAACTATTTCTAGTGGTTGATTCTATAACTTTTATTTAAGTTGCAGTTCGACTTTCCTTGATGAAGATTATTTTCAGATCCAGGATCAATGATGATCGATTCAAATAAAATGATATCAATAAAGTCAAACATACACCGTGGACAATTTTCTTTTATCGGTCCAATATAGCGTTGATGCAAAAAATTTCGAAATAAACATGAGCATAACAAACAACGAAGGAAAGATCTTTCACTAGGGGTTTTAAGTCAGACTAACAAATCAGAGCTCAATCAATCAAATAGAAGAGAAATACATACACATATTCAATAATAATAAAAAAAAACACATGCTTTATGATATCAGTTGATAAAATTTTAGCGTTGATTAACAAATTCCAAATCTCATATTTTATCATCCACGGATTTTCATATTATATATTAGAATAAATCATTGATATGATATTTTAAGTCAAAAGTAGAAAACACCAAATAAGTTATAGTGTGTATGTATGCCTGCATGCGTGCTTGCTTGCAAGATGGAGAATTTTGGGTTTTATGACCAAATTTTTTGATGGGGAACAGCCTATTCACGACACACATTTACATCGCACAAATCTAGAATAGGGTACAAACAAAATTCGCCGGGGCATTATCTTCTACTTGCACGCCAATTTTTTTGTTCTTTGTGTGACAAATTTCTGAAGCAGTGTACATTATTGCGGCATATAATTATGTTGCTCAAAGTTTGAGGATTTTATAGAGTTAAGTCTACCATTTTTCTTCTGTCCTTCACCGCTCCAAAAAAGCTTATTCGTCGGTTTTCTCTTATTTTGCAACTTTTCTCGTTCACAAAGCTCCGGTGCCACTCATTTTCCGATGTTAATTTCTATTCTCTTTAATTTGAGTATCTTCATCTTATTATTTGGTCAACCATTGCAATAAAACTTTAAGAATTATGAACAGCTTTCATCTTTGAATGTCAGGGTGCGACGTGGTCTCGCTGACACCTTTTTTACTGGTTGCATTGGATGTGCGCCAGCTGTCTCTATTCCGGATCAGAGGACATTCTCTTTGCTTGTTTCTTATATAAGAGAATGTTTCTCTCCTGTGTAGGGTTACACATTTTACTACGCCGAAAATCTAAGACAAAGAAAAAAAAATTGTGTATTTTGTCATCTAGTATTGGTGTCTTTCCGACGAGAACAAACCTAGCTCATCGTGTTTTGCTGGTGGTTGGTATTCATTGAAACACTGAGAGTATGTGAGAGTGAAAAGTGATGGGAGCTCAAATCTAAGGGAAGCCTAGATTAGAAACTCTCTAGAATAGTTTGGGGTTGGGAATAAGGGGAAGGTTATCATCCATATGTGTTCCGTCATTGTACTCATACTATTGTCTAGTGAAGTTACTATTTTCACCGGGATTCATATCCCCCCTGAGTAGGCAGTTTGGCCGAACTGGGTTACTATTCTTGTGTGTTCTTTTTTCTTGTTGTCTTTATAGTTGTTCTTTCTTCTCCTAATAACATTTATCAAGACAACTTAAACAGTAGATTTGAGCTTTCACCCTTGAAGGCCCCCGGGATGGACGGTTTTCCAAGTTTGCTTTTTAAAAAATATTGGGAGGTGGTTGGATAGACCGTGACGAGGGTAGGTTTGGGGGTCCTTAACAAAAGCGAGGATCTTGGAGCCTTTAATGATACTATTCTTGTTCTTATCCCCAAGTGTAATGACCTAACGAAGATCCAAGAGTTTTGGCCTATAAGCCTTTGCAACGTGGTGTACAAGGCGATCTCGAAGTGCTTCGCTAATAAATGGACCATGGGAAGGGAAACTTTGGAGAACCAAAGCGCCTTCATAGGAGGGCGCCAAATCTTCGATAATGTGGTGATCGAATATGAGGGTCCTCCCACTATGCGACAGGGTCGTTTTGTCAATGGGAAGTGTGGGGCACTCAAGATCGACATGTCAAAGGCCTATGATATGGTTGAGTGAGACTTGGTCGAGGCCATTATGTGGAAACTCGGATACGATCAGAAATGGATGGAGTTGATCATGAGATGTGTTTGATCCGTTCGTTTCTCCTTTGTTCTTATCGGAAAGGTCAAGCGAAATATTACCCCGGAGAGGGGTCTCCGATAAGGGGATCCTCTTTCCATCTTCCTTTTCCTCTTTTGCTCGGAGGGCCTCTCGGGTCTTTTCGGAGGGCGGAGCGCCGGAGATCGATCAAAGACCTAAGATTTGGAAACCCAGGAGCCTCGATTTCATATCTTTTCTTCGCCGATGATCGCCTTCTATTCTTTAAAGCCACCCAGAGGGAGACAATAGACGCTCGTAATGGAAGGTGGATCCCTTAACCCAAAAATTTAATTCTCCGTTCCGGTCATCGCATTCCAGAAGGTACCAAGGTGAAGGACCTTAAATATCCGAGCCGTGGTTCAAACTAGCCCTTCTATGTGAGTGGCTTGACCCCGATGAGGTGCGAGTCATACTCTCCACCCCGATCAAGCTCTGAGAGACGAAAGACTCCCTTTGTTGGCATTACATGAAGAACGGCGACTACTCAATCAAAAGTGGCTACCAGGTGCTTAGTGAGATGTTCGCATAGGAAAGTCCTCTTATTCCCAATAGATTGAGTCCTGGTGGAAGGGTCTTTGGAAGTCGAAGCTCCCTCCGAAAATTTGGATATTCCATTGGAGATTTGCGGAAACTAGATCCCAACTCTAGAGAACCTTATCAGGAGTAGAATGGATGTTTTTGCAATCTGCCAGCGGTGTGGTTTAAACGAAGAGACGCTGTTTCACATGAATTAGAGATGCAAGTCTATTGCCTCAGTATGGAAAGCCAATGGTTGGTGGCAGACAAGTAAAGCTTTTTTCAGAGGAGATATCATTGATTTTCTATCGTCCATGCAAGATCTCCTAGACAGGGCTGATTTTGACACCTTTGTGACTCTGGCTTGGTGCTGCTAGAATAGAATAAACGATGTCATCCATGGCAAAAAAAAGTCGAAGGCCTGATGGAACTGGTGAATCGATCGTCGAAATACCTAGATGACACCCGTATCGTACATGCCAACAACCAGATTCGGTCATTAAAAGTGACAATAGAAGCGACATGTCGCTTCCAGACTGCCGAAATTTTTGACTCCTTATTTTTTCCGCCAAATTTTCATTTTTTTTAAAATAAAACGATGTTGTTTTGTCAAATTTAGAAGTGACTTATCGCTTCTACGCCATCGAAATTTTGACTACTTGTTTTCTTCGCCAAAATTTTCAATTTTTAACAACGTCGTTTTTGGTGACCTTAAAATTAGAAGTGACTAGTCGATTCTAATGTCGCTTCTAATCTAAGTAAGACTGATGTAAATTCGCGTCTTCTTCATCCGCAAATGAGACCCAAGTTCGTCAAATTTTACTTTCTCTCTATCCGATTTTCTCCCCTTGGAAGCTCCGTCCACCACCACCGCACCTCTGACTCACTCTCCCTTTCTTAAAGCTTTGCCGCCGCTCCATCCCTCCCTTGCTCCGATTTTCTCACCACTCTGCCCAGCACCACCACTACCACGCCACCACCGAACCTCCACCACCACGCCTCCGGTGAAGCTCTGCCGCCACCACACCACCACTGAGCCTCCACCACACTACCACTGATCCTCCACCACCACCACCACACCTCCACCACCACCGAGAAGTTGCTCTGCCGCGCTCGTCCACGCCGTGCCGTCATCCACGCCGCTTGACCACAACCTCCGCTCGACCACAACCTCTGGTGACTCTAAATTTCCCTCTCTCTCAGCCTCGATAACCCATCCACCACACCCCGACAACCCCATCTTCTCGTAGTCCCGCTCAACCGGAGCCTCATCGTCGTCTTGCAGCCTCGGTAAGCCTCTCTAACTCTCTCTCTCTCTTCTATATGTTCAATGCCCGGTCGAAGCCCCGTCGCAGCCCGGTCGCAGCCTCGTCACAGCCCGGTCGAAGCCCCTCGACAAGTATCGACAACCCTTCATCTCCGAGCCCCTACAACCTCGACGAGCTCCGCGTCAGCGTCGAGGTCCGTGTCCACCCTCGCAGCCGCGTTGAGCTCTGCGTCCTCTTTGTAGTTGATCTCCGCCTCGTCTCATCGTCGCCTCAGCCCGGTCGATCGTAGCCCCGTGCCTTGTGCCTCGCAGCCTCGTCGGTGAAGGTAATCAGTGGTTATTTATGTTACTTACGTTAGTTGATTAGTTAGTTTAGTAATTAGTTATTTAAGTTAAATAATTAGGTTAATAAATTTTTTAGGTAGTTATTTAGGTAATTAAATCACATGTTTATAAATTTGTTAATTATGAATTAGATTAGTAAATTTGTTAATAAGTATGTTAACATGTTAGGTTAACTACTAGTTAATTTAATTAAATTGGTTAATTTAGTTAATTAATTAAATTTTTATTTAATAGTTGAATTGTTGGTTAATTAAGTAGTTAAATATCTTAGGTTTAATTTGTTAATATGATAATTGGTATGTTAAATAAATTAGATAATTGATTAATTTTTAGATAATTAGTTTTGATAACTTAAACCGATAATAAAATTGTAATAAATTAGGTAATTTAGAATTAATTAAGTTAATATTGTGATTATAATTGTAAAATTATCTTGTTTAAATTTATTTATTTGAATTGTTAAATTGTCGTAATCGAGCCACTGAGCCTCGATTAATGGTTTAGCTGTTCAATAAGACAGTTCTGGCTGGTATATATATGTTTTATATGAAATTGCAGGTTTTTATTTGTTGATATTATAGGGCGGCAAAATTTCTTATTAAGTAGTTTAAAATATCTCATTTCCTTAATCATCGCAATTTTTCGACATTAAACTTTAAAAGTAATGTCTGGTCTCGGTCTCGTTCTCATATATATCTTCTAAAGTTCTTATTCATGAGAAAATTTTCTAATATTTTGATTTTTTTAACATTTAGCGTTATGTCAAATCCAAGTAGAGATTAGATTACTATTAATGTTGAAAATTTTCTAATATTTTGATTTTTCAACATTTAGCTATGGCGAAATCAAGTATCCTTGGGTAGTTGCAACAATACAAATACCTAACAAATATGAGTTGTTCTGGTGCATCTTTTATCCTAGGCTTTTTCTTTGTACTACACTCAATGGTATCATCACGGCGAGCCACAACGTGCCATCGTTGCTGAAGAAGACGCATTAGTTGAGAAGGAGCGAGATGTTGGCGGATTACACGACGCTAGTCATGATATAATGAATCACGATGATTATGATGATTTCGTCGACCGGCCCTCGAATGATTTCGTCGACACTAGATCATCATGATACTCATAATTCAATATTCTTCTTAATCGCAAATAGACGATCTGACAACCGAGGGATTGGATGTGTCTGAAGAGCTATACGCTTTGTTAGTCGGACCATATAAGAACGTCGGTGTGAAGTTCATAACTTCTCGTTGCGATCATATGTGTACTACTTAAAACAGCGACTTGTGCGTACCTATAGATGGCTACACTTTCTACAAAAGGACGGATGATATTGTCGTGCTGAATTATCGACATGATTGTTGAGTCGTATTATTTAGATGTCATTGGTGTGGTGACAAACACGACGCACGAAGACGCGTACGCATGGATACCGTACGTGGAACAACGAGTGCTTATGTGGCAAAAAAATGGTTCGCGGATGAGCCATTTATACTAACGACTCAAGCCAAAAAAATCTTCTACTTGAACGACCATTAGAATCTTGATGATAAGGAATGAATGTCATCGAAGATTGTAATCATCAATTTGTGCGGGATTTATCTGATATCTATGTCTCATCTTCGGTTGTAGTTTCATTGTCAGTACTGCAAACTGACTTCGATCGTCTGTCTCATCGTCATGAAAAGTATGAAGCAACTCTTGTTAACGATGACAGTGAAAACGAACTAGCTGATTTCATAGACAACGATGAAGATCACAAGGAAGCTGTTGATCATTTTCTTGGAGATGTTGTTGATGATCATATTGAGATAGAACAGGTTGACTTTATAAATGATGATGACGATAGAGTAATGTTTTAATTTGTTTTGATGTATTTTTAACTAAATTTTTAATAGTCTCACTTTCTAATTTTATTTTAAATACTGCAGTATGTCCACGAGCCTAGGTGGTGGAGACGGTGATCTGCCAGAGACAATTCCGTCTGCAGTACGGGGTGTTACGACGGGTGTCGATTCTCAGAGGGCGAGAAAGGGAAAAAAGGTGGTCATGGTCTTTGATTCGTTTCTACAACAATTTTATCCGCCCGTGAAGAGGGTGCAAGGCAAGAGGATTGGTATGTTTGCCAACAGCTTGGGGGGCATGGTACGAGAACACATTCCTCCGGAGATACCATCGTGGAATGATGTTACGCCACACAACAAGCGGCGATTCTGCCTAGTATTTACGCAGAGTTCGACTTCGTGTATGAGGACATGGAGACTAGGAAGCTTTGTCCAGCGACTTGCCATCATACTCTCATCGAGAAGACGTTCATCCATGATGTGAAGAAGTATCTCTGTGACGGATAGACTAAGTACAATCATCGATACATGCTTGACTGTGGCGAAGACGGAGTTTTGGCTTGGCTAACAAGCCGAAGGCGTTGACTGGCTTCGAGTGGATTGTTGTGTTGGATAGGATAGACACTGAAGCAAGGTAACAATTATCGTACATTTTCTGCAAAATAATATTGTTACAAGTAAAAAAAATTGACTAAATGGAGGTTTGCTCTTGCATTTCTCGGATCCTATGCTCAATTTGACGTGTGTTTGATAAAAAAAAGTTTTACAAGTTCCTAGGTAAGTACGTTTGGAAAGGGTTATTTATGACTTAATGGTATCCGATTGTCCTTGCTTAGGAACTTGTAAAGCCTTTTATCAAATACGTATCAAATTGAGCATATAGGATCCGATAGATACAAGTGCAAACTTCTATTGGGTCATTTTTCTGACTTGTAACCATATTATTTTGCAAAAAATAAATTCGAAAGACCAGAACAAAGTCAACCAATCCAAGAAGAGCACACAAAGTCAGCAAGGGACGATTCTATTTGCTGAGTATCAATGGATGAACTTAAGTTTTATTCAACTATAACTTATTCAACTTAATGAACAGATAAAATAAATTGTTATCTACATTCACAGAAGCTGCCTAGTGGTTTAATGCTAGGACCACTCATTACTTGGGAGAGACTCCATCAAACCTCTGACGGACACTGGACTATGCATGTTGTTGAAGATCTCCATATAAGTTTAATTTTGTTTACAAACGTGATTCATTTCAATTAATGTAATTAATTGTGTAACTATTGTATTCAGGCCTGAGCGAAGACGCTATGGAGGAAGTTGCGATGGCTCAAATTCTTAGCATGCGACGAGACTGGGCTACAGGGGTAGGGCCATTGATCCCGCGTTCGGATCTGCTACAAGCCCAGGCTCATGACTTCGAGGCTGGATCTTCATCAACAGATCGAGTCGCGATGCCCATTTGGGATGAAGAGATGTCATGATCATGCAGAAGAACTCTCAACGTTGATCGCGGTTAATATTAGTATTTGTATTTAGACTCTTTATTATGTTATTCAAACTATGTTTATTTTGTCTAGACTTTTGATTAGACTTATTACTATATATTTTTGTTATGAATACAACTTTTGATTTCGTGTTTTTTAAAATTAAATTAACTAAAAGTTACTAATTTTAATTAGAATCAGAACATATATTTAAGTAAAAAATATTAATAAACAACAACATTAGAAGCAACAATCTACTTTTAATATCAGTTCCAAATATTTTCAGCGATATGGCGGGAAAAGTTTAGAAGCGACAATCCGCCAATTTTTTTAAGCGCCAAATTTTTAAAAGTGACCCTAGAGGTGACAAGTAATGTCGCTTCTAATTTTTAAAAACAAATAATTGGCTGCGTAGCCATCTTAAACACTAGCAATTTGATTTTTAGCCAATCTTTCGTTAATTTCCCGTAAATAGTCATCTTGCTTACGTGATAGCTTATTAATTGAATTAGTTTTACATCTTTGCCCTTATTTAATTCGGCCGCTATTTTTAATTAGGCAGTTTTTTTTTTGAATTTTGAATCAAATATTGAAACCGAATAGGGATGTTTTCAAATTTGAAATTTGAATTTTCCAGCAGATTTTGAAAGTTTCCAGTGCATTTTTATTGTTGATTTGTTTTCTAATTTCGGTAAATAACATTAAATTACAATTTGAGAATATTTTCCATTTATTGGAAATCTGTTATTTATTTTGACTAGAACTTTCTTGATCCAATTTTACATTCAAAATTTATTCTTTCTTGACGTATTTTTTAATTCTAGAATTTTAGAACGTCCATAATTTGTTATTTGTTTTCATAATTTTAGAACGTCCAAAATATTTCCAGAATTTTTTTTCAGTTTATTTACACGAATATATTGTAAATCATCTTTGGATTTACAATGCATTTTACGATGAAACAATTGGTATTAACTGTAAATCAATGTCGTATTTACAATATTGGATAAGAATTCACCAGAATCAAAATATCAGCAAATTCACAATCACTGAAACAAATCTCATACACTCAAAACCACCAGCAATTCCGATGAAGAAGTAGAAGAAGAAGAAGAAAAAGAAGAAGAAGAGAGAAAAAATCATCTTTGTATTTACAATGCATTTTTCGATGAAACAATTGGTATTAACTGTAAATCAACGTCGTATTTACAATACTGGATAAGAATTCACCAGAACCAAAATTTCAGCAAATTCACAATCAATGAAACGAATCTCATACACTCAAAACCACCAGCAATTCCGTTGAAAAAGAAGAAGAAGAAGAAGAGAGAAAAAAAAATTAAGGATCATCATAACACAAGAAATCCTGTAATCCCTCCACCAATCCAATCTGATAGACACAACCCATTTTCCGTCACCATCGACGAGCGTCGACCGATGTTGCAGAGGGTGGACGAGTGTCGGAGCCGATGTTGCAGTGGGTGGAGCGTCGGCCGATGTTGCAGAGCGTTGATTTTTGTTTTTATCGGTTTTGTAGAGATAAAGAGAGAGTATAGATATCTGCATTAATGGAGTTTAAAAGCTCCTTCAATTTGTGGGAGTAGTTATGGCCGATTTTTTTTTTCAATTTGAATTAATGGGAGTAGTTATGGCCGAATATTTTGGTTTAAATTTTTAAATATTTGGTGTGTAAATGGACGGGAATTATCTGGGGACATTTTGTTATGATTTTGTGATGGCTGATATGCCTTGATTGATTTTCCCTGATTAGCTATATATATATATATATATATATATATATATATATATATATGTGTGTATATATATGAACCCTCTTTCTTTTTCTTAAATGTGTGGATGTGTTCGTAATCATACATATATTAGTTGACTAGAGTGGCATTGTATAACCATTTATCTGACCGAGCAAATAGTATGGATTTTCACAAGGCACGTGGATGAGGGGATGTGCAAATTAATTAATCTAATTAAAAATAGATAGTCGTCTTAATTAAACAACTTGTGTATAACTTGATGTTGACCTGTAAAATTAGTACAACAATATCTTACGAAAATACACAGACTCCGAGTACGAGGACTCCGAGTACTGAAACGATTTAGGCAAGACTTTCTCTTTATACTGACGAATCTAATACAAGAGAGCAGTGTTTTCGAAAGGTTCTAACTGAAAGAAAATAAGTAAAGTCTTCCAAGAATTCCGTCTCTTGAGAATCTCCGCGAGCTCCTATTTATACTTGTCTGGGGTAGCTCCGTGGTCGCGGGCTCTAACGGTTATTCTGGGGAACGTGGGGTGATCACTCCCACGTTCTAGACAGTTTTTGGGTAATTGCTGCTTTCCTCTCATTGAGGTGGACGGTTACTATTATTCGTATGGTTTTGGAACTGTTGAGGTGTGCATTTTAGGGATTTGAAACATGTTTTCTTTTGGTTTGACTAGTCTTTGACCTACGGTCTTCTCTTCTCTCCGAAGTTCTGATCGGTAGGTTTCGTTCTTGTCTTATGAACGGTTCGTTCCTTTTCAATGGGCAGCCCTTGGGTCTATTCTACCTGAGCTCGGTGCTGGATTCTTCTTACTGCTCGGGAGTTTGACTAGCCTACTCGGTACCTGACTAATTTATCCCGTAACAGCAGCCCTCCAGTTTCTTAGTATTTTTAGCAAAAATGGTAAGGAACTATTTCGGCTTAATTGATGGCCGTGTTCATCTTTGCTTGTTCGTCTCGGAATGACCCGAGTAAAGTTCTACATTCCTTTCTTTTTCACAGGATATCGTACGACGTCGTTTGTCTTAGGTAATGTTGAATCATCGCGTCGTTTCGCTTTGACGGTTAGATCTGCTTGGCTTCTTGGGCAAGCTTAATCCTAGCAGTTCATGTGGTCTTTATATAAGGCATTTCCCGAACTTTTCGCTTCATTTCGCATTTCTTCTCAAATTTCGCTCTCGGTGCGTACTCGGTTTGGTTCGTCTATTCGGATCGTGTTTAAACACTCAAGTTGGCTAATCAAGTCTTCTGATTCTCGACCTATTGGGTAAGATTTCTTCGCTATTAATCTGATATTTTCATGCCTATGGTTGTTACTCTGCGGTATGCCTTTTTCTTCATATTATTTCTCGTATTCGGACCCTTCGGACCCTTCGGACTTCGGAGATCATAGTTTCTCAACTTCCTTAGGGACATGGGAGGACTTGCACGTCCTGATCTGAGTTACGACCCCCGTGTTGTTCGGCGATCAGAGCCTGACCCTGATAATGTTATTTTATTGGATGGGACCACATTTCCCTTCCTCAAAGGTCGCGTTTGGTATCATATCCCAGAGATCGGATGGGACCGTCCCGTAGTTGCCTACGAGGAATCATGCGTGTATCCCATTCTCGAGTCCGAGGGGGTTGATAACGACGAAAGGGTTTTTGACTCGTCTTCTCTGTCGTGTAGGGAGACCATGGTTTTGGAGATATCGTCCTCGTCTGCTTCTTCGAGGGGAAGCGAGTCGGAGTCCCGTGAGACGATGATCCCTTCTATTTCGCAAGAGTATTCTCAAAGCGCTCCAGGTCCGAGCGGGAGAACTTTTGGGGTAGATCTTCCGGAGGAGGAAGATGAGGCCCTGGTGTTTGAACGCAAAGAAGGCCAATTTTCGGCCAAAGTTTGGACTTCTCAGGTTACCGAGAAATATATACAAGACTTGAGGGAGGAGTTTGAGATCGCAGAGGGGATCATCATCTCGGCCCCTTCAGAAGATGAGAGGGCTGATCAGCTCCCTGCCGGGAAGATTGCCTTTAACAAGGCTATCTTGAATGTGATCGGAGGATTGCCGATGCATCCTCTCATATCTCAGTTCGTCTCCGACCTGGGGTGTTCTCCTACTTAGCTCGTCCCTAATGTATATAAGATTGTTGTTGGGATGGCTGTGCTATGGGCGAAAGTTTATAATCGTCCCGTCACTTTAGAGGATTTCTCTCAGTACTATTCGCTCAAGTCGGCGCCGGGGCAGCACGGTTATTATTATGCTCGGGCCCATGACGATCAGTCTAGAGTTGTCACTCGTCTTCCTTCCAGCCAGAAAAATTGGAAGGATTATTTCTTTTGGATTGAGGGAGACGTTTTCTACGAGAGATGCCCCATACAAGCTTCGTTCTCGGAACTGGGTGTGATTCTGGTTTAAAATTCTCGTTTGATAAGTGGTATCAGAGTTCTTATCTAGTTTCCTTACATTTTCTATGTTTGGTTCCAGGTTCCCTTCCGCATTATCCCGAGGACGAGAGGCCACTTCACTCCGAGATCCTCGACATTTCGGAGGCCGATCGGTCGACATTCGTGTTGTCGCACCCGTATTTACTTGACCAATATTATTACTACCCATATTCGAGTGAGCACTTTATTTATTTCTCACCAAATCATATACGCTCTAGTCTCTTATTATTCTTACTTTCTGTTTTCTTAACAGAGATCGCACAGATGGCGAAGAAAAGAGCCGCTCCCGACCAGGTCCCCCCAAACCCGAAGCGTACTAAGGCCTCCAAGGCCTCTTTTGCAGGTAAACGGGCAGCTCCGTCTACTTCAAAGGTTTCCGATCGCCCTATCTCTTCTCCGGGGAAGAGCCTAATTGAGCCTTCCTCCGCTCCCGACCACCTGACTCTGATTGTCTCTTTCCTTCACGAACGCCTTCCTGCCGAGAAGGTCCAGGCCGTCCTAGGGTCTGAGCCGCTAGAGAGGCTTACTCAAGTTACCGACTCTGTGGTTTTGGTACGTTATTATTTTTTATTTACCTAGTCGGCACCTATTTCCTTTCCTTGTGCTTTCACATATATTTTGGAGCTGACTATTTGTTGGTGTGATTACCTCAGAGCTTTGTCGGTGTGGTCGGCCTCGTTGGCTCACTGGGCTCCGAGCTCAACTCTTTGAGGCAGCGGAAAGATCGTTTTCTCAAGGAGAGGGATGCGGCCAGGGATGAAGCGGCGAAGATCCGGTCAGAGCTTACGCGGAAATTCCAAGCAGATCTCGAGGCTGCTCGTTTAGCAGCGGTGGAAGAGTACAAAGCTTCCGAGGACTATCGCAACATGCGCGATGATCTTTATACCGCTGGGATAAACGAAGCTGTTCAGATCCTCGGCCCGAAGAATCCTACTCTGGATACTACGGATCTGGATGAGGATTCGGAGTCAAGAGCTAGCGACGACTTGGATGGAGGAGGCGACTAGGAGTAGAGTTTTATTTCCTTTTTTATTATAATTTTTGTTAACCCGTTCGGGTCTTGAACAATTGATCCGTGGTCGGATCCTTTTTTAGTATGTGATTTCCTCCCTCTTGGGTTTTGAACAATTGATCCGTGGTCGGATCTTTTATTATGTAGTTAATTCTTTTGTGGTTGGAGTTAATTTATCTGTGTTTCTGAATTTGGCAAAATAAAGTATAGCTAAGTAGAAAGTATTTCTGAACTTGGCAAAATAACTAAGTAGAAAGTCTTTAAAACAATAGTTTCACCGGTTTTAAGTTTTCTAAAGAATAAAACATTTTAAGAAACTGTTTGCCAATTATCCTGCCGCCTAGTTTATTTTGCAGTGAATGTGTTAAAACCATGTTACTAAGCACCGAGAAGAATAATATGAGTAAACAAGGGATAATTACTTCTGAAAATCACAAGTATTTGAGACCAAGCCGCTTTTTGAATGTAAACACAACACATGCGACCAAGCCGCTTTTTGAACGTAAATACATACATGCGACCAAGCCGCTTTTTGAATTTTTAAAACAGAAACGTTTAAACAAAGAATTGGCGAAGGTGCTCGGCATTCCAAGGGTTCTTCTCCATATCACTGCTCAACTGTTGTAATCGGTATGCCACGTTTCCGAAGTCTTCTCGGATAATGTAGGGTCCTTCCCAATTCGCGTTGAAGGCTCCTTCTTGGTGGATTTTGTTGTGGAGAAAAACTCTTCTGAGGACTTTATCGCCAATTTTGAACGATCTTGGTCGGACTTTCCTGTTGAAATACCGAGCCACTTTTTGTTGGTTAGCGAGATTTCTTAATCTGGCTTTTTCTCTTTTTTCTTCTAGCAAGTCTAGATTAATTCTTAAAATTTCGTTGTTTACCTTTGTAGAGTAGTTTTTTCTTCTCACTATTGGTATCATAACATCGGTCGGGATAACCGCGTCGGAACCATATGCGAGAGAGAAAGGCGTTTCACCAGTTGCGGAGTGCTCGGTGGTTCTGTATGACCAGAGAACTTCTTGGAGCATGTCCACCCACTCCGACTTCTATTCGTCTAACTTTGTCTTTAGGCCATGCTTTATAGTTTTGTTGACGGCTTCCACTAATCCGTTGGATTGTGGTCGGACTGGAGTAGAGAAAACTTTGTTAATGCCGTATTTTTCACAAAAACTTTTGAAAGAGTCGCAATCAAATTGAGTTCCGTGGTCGGACACAATTTTGACCGGGATCCTAAATCGCGTAATAATATTTTTCCATAAAAATTTTTCAATAGCATGAGCGGTTATTTTGTTCAAGGGTTCAGCTTCAACCCATTTTGAAAAACAATCGATAGCTACTATTGCGTACCTGCATCCACCATGACCTGTTGCCAATGCTCCGATTAGATCTATTCCCCATTCAGCGAATGGAATCGGGCATGAGAGGGTGATGAGAGGATTGGGAGGAAGCCTCGGGACGTTAGAGAATTTCTGGCACTTGATGCATCTTTGTGTCATCCGTCGAGCATCAGCTTTTAGTGTGGGCCAGTAGAGCCCTTGTCGGATGATCTTTTGTGCCAGCGCTTCACTTCCTATGTGGCTTCCGCATATTCCCTCGTGGATTTCTCTGAGAGCGTATTCGGCTTCATCTTCATCCAGGCATCTGAGGAGGGCTTGAGAAAACCCTCTTTTGTAGAGATTTTGACCTTATAGGAAATACCGAGCAGCTCTGAATTTCAAACTTCTGGCTTTATTCTTATCATTGGGAAAAGCCCCATGCTTCAAGTACTCCTTAATCGGAGTTTGCCATGATTCCCGATTGCTGATTTGAAGCACGAGAGGGACATGTTCGACGCTTGATTGCCCAATTCTGATTACTGGGATTGACTCCGAGTCGGATCCTTGGGTCGCCAATTTTGCTAAAGCGTCAGCCTCTTCATTCATAGCTATGGGGATTTGAGTAATTTCACAGAATTCGAATTCATTTGTCAGGCTTCTGGCCTTCTCGGCATATAGCGACATTTTTTCACCTTTTGCCTGAAATTCATTTTTCATTTGGTTAACAATTAACTGAGAATCTGAGTATACTTTGAGTTTTTTGATTTCTAAATCTTTTGCTATCTGAAGTCCATGTATCATGGCTTCGTACTCGGCTTCATTGTTTGAAGCATTGAAATCGAATTTTAGAGCAAATTTTACCTTGTCTTCTTCTGGACTGGATAGCGCAATCTCGACTCCGGACCCCTTTTCGTTGGCTGCTCCATCTACGTACATGTCCCAAACCGGGAAATCAATCGGTCTGTACGTGAATTCTGCAATGAAGTCAGCTACAGCTTGTCCTTTGATTGCTGGTCGGGGGCTGAAGCGTATATCGTATTGTGTCAGCTCGATCGACCATTTCATTAGTCTTCCGGACACATCGGGTTTTTGCAGCACCTGGCGGAGCGGGAAATTGGTAAGAACTGTGACTGGATGTGCGAGGAAATAGTTTTTCAGCTTCCGAGATGCGGTGATGAGGGCGAAGGCTAACTTCTCGAGCTCCGGGTATCTTCCTTCCGCCTCGTTGAGACGTGGCGAAGTATAATAAACCGGGACCTGGTGTTTTCCCTCAGTCTTGATTAATGCTGAGCTGACTGCATGCTCCGATACGACTAAGTAAATTTCCAGGGGCTCTCCATCCTGTACTTTTCTTAAAGTCGGAGGCCATGCCAAGTGCTCCTTCAGAGATTCAAAACTCTCATTGCATTGCTTGGTCCATTCAAATTCTTTGGAGCCTCCGAGCGCATTAAAGAAGTGAATGCTTCGATCAGTTGATCTTGAAATAAAACGGCTCAATGCAGCTGTGCACCCTGTCAACTTCTGTACTTTTTTTATGTTTCGCGGCGGTGTCATGTTCATTAAGGCGGTGATCTTCTCTGGATTCACTTCGATGCCTCGATCATGAACAACGAAACCTAAGAATCTTCCTGCAGAGACACCAAAAGTACATTTTAGAGGATTAAGCTTCATGCGATATTGTCTTAAAATTTCGAATGATCTTCTAAGATCATTCGTAAGATCATTCGTATGTTCGTTTATTTTTCGGCTTTTAACCAGTAAATCATCAATGTATGCTTCCATTGTGATTCCGAGTAATTCGGCGAACATACGATTTACTAATCTCTGGTATGTTGCTCCCGCATTTTTTTAATCCGAAGGGCATTACTGTGTAGCAGTATAGCCCTCGATCAGTTATAAATGTCGTGTGATCTTGGTCAGGACCATACATGGGGATTTGATTATACCCAGAGTAAGCATCCATGAAGCTTAACATTTCATGACCTGTTGTGGCGTCTACTAATTGATATATTCTCGGCATACGGAAACTATCCTTTGGGCAAGCCTTGTTCAGATTCGTAAAATCTACACAAGTTCTCCACGTCCCGTTAGGTTTCTTGACCAGGACGGGATTGGCTACCCATTTTGGATATTTAGTTTCTTTTATCGACCCGTTAGAAATTAGCTTATCTACTTCTTCTTTTAAGGCTATATACCTCTCGGAGTTTAAGGCTCTTCTCTTTAGCCTAATAGGTTTTTCCTTAGGATCTATATTTAACCTATGACATGCTATTTGAGGATCTATCCCCATCATGTCGGACTGTGACCAGGCAAATATGTCTAAGCTATTAGACAAGAGAAATTAAATTTTTGGTACCTGATTCAAGATATTTTCCAATCTTGAGTTTCTTCTCAGGTTGTTTTGGATCCGGAGTGATCTCCTCGACTTCATCTCTTGGGCCAATCTCTTCTCGACTCGGAAGGCGTGGGTCGAAGTCTGAGTCGATCATCATAACTTTGTGGACATCTTTTTCCTGACTCTCTTTGAGATAATTTGCATAACAACTTCTTGCGATAGCCTGAGTACCGACTACTTCACCTACTTCGTGCTCGGTAGGAAACTTCATCTACAAATATTCACCGAAGCGATGGCCCCGAGGGATTGCAAAGTATGCCTGCCAATGATTGCGTTGAACGAAGATTTACCTGGAACTATTACCCATGGAGTGTTAGTGGTTTTACTTCTTGGGTTCTCTCCCACAGTTATTGGGAGTGAGATTATTCCCTTGGGCTAAATTGAGTCTCCTGTGAAACCATAGAGATTTTCAGGGGAAGGAGCCAATGCGTCTTGCTTAAGACCCATTTTGTTGAATGTGTCTTCATAGAGCACATCGACCGCACTCCCAGTATCCACTAATATTCGGTGAACGTTCCTGTTTCCGATAAGAGCTGATATAACTAGTGGATCGTTGTGAGGGAACATTACCCACCGAGCATCTTCTGATGTAAAGGTGATTGGCTCCGTGCTAGGTTTGGCTATCTTGCTGGGCCTTCGTTCGGCTGTAAACAAGATTTGTCGGGGTCCCGCGTAGGCTTCTCTTACATAGCTCTTTTGAGCGCTCCTTGAGTTTCCTCCCACATGTGGTCCTCCGACTATGAGCGAGATTTCAGCATACGCTTCACCTTTATGATCCTCTTGATCCCCTTGCTCGGCCTTGAATTTCTTCAATGCTCCTCTTCGGATTAAAGCTTCTATAGCTTCTTTGAGGTTAAAACAGTCAGCAGTGCGGTGACCAATATCCGCGTGGAAAGCACAGTATTTTGTTTTATCTCTTTTTGAGATATCCTTCTTGATTGGCCTTGGCTTGGGGAAATCTTCTTTATCCTGTGTAAGACTGAATATCTCCTCTATCGGGGTATTGAGTTTATGATACTTATCAAACTTACTCGAAAAAGGCTTCAGGGGTCCTGCTCCAGACCGGCTTTTCTTTGGTGGGCGGTTATCCTCTGACTGCCGCTCCCTGTGCTCTTCTCGGTAACTCTTTGGTGGTTTTGTTTTTCTTGCCGCCAACCTTGCTTCCTCCGCGTTGATATATTTCTGAGCTCTCTTCAGGAAATCGTTGTAGTCTTTTGGACTAGTCTTCTGAAGTGACCACCAGAACTCTGATTCAGTTCGGACGCCGGAGGAGATCCCGAAGAGCTTAAAATCTTCATTCAGATCATCAACCTGAAGAGCTTGCTCCGAGTAGCGATTAATAAAATCCTTCAATGACTCATCATGGGCTTGTCTCACCGCTAGCAGTCTTTCCTTGGGAGTTTTCCTCGAGCTGGAGCCGACAAACTGTTCCATGAATTTTCTGGATAACTGTTTCTAGGATCCTATAGAGTTTGGCTTTAGCTTTCTATACCACCTTTTGGATGAGCCTGTTAGAGTGATAGAGAACGCCCTGCACATAACTTCTGGTCCTGCTCCTTGCAGCAACATCCAAGAAGAGAAAGTGTCTAGATGGTCTCCCGGGTCGGTCTTGCCATCGTACACTGGGATGCTTGGCATCCTGAAGCGATCAGGCAACGGGTGTTCTAACACTCGTGCCGTGAAAGGGGAGACAACCTCTCCAACTTTTGAGGTAGACTCCTTCTGGCCAAGAGCCACCTCCTCAATTCGACGCTCCAATCTTTTGAAATTTGTTTTGTTGGTGCTCGCGCTGTCTTCAGTTTCTGAGCTTCCTATGCTATTTCTGAAAGTGTTTGAACGACTTTTATCCATAGTGGGCTGGCACCGATCATGAATCTTTTCCTGACTGGACTGCTCCTTCTCGGAATCAGAGTCATCTTCCATCCTCTCATACCGATCTTTAGCATGTTTCCGAGGTTTCTTAACCTGCGGATCCTGCCCCACGGGTTCTTTCTCTGATCGGTGCGAGGGTTCTTCATCTGGGATCACTACTGCGCTTCGCAGTGTGACTTTCCTCGCCTGCAACCTTCTCTTCATCTCCCTGTTATTCGCCTCTAAGACAGAAAGATGCTCTTGCATCTGTGAAAACAAAATCAGGGAAACCTCTATATTCTTTCAATCAAAAGCATTATTTCTTACATTCAAATTGAAAGATTCAATTCAGCAAATGTGATTTTATTTTATTCTTGTTTGCAGTTTCACCTCGCTGATCAATGGACAACCATTGTGGACATCGTCGCTCGATGGAAACACCATGCTCCGGGGATACATCCGATGCGGCGGCAGTGAAGGAAGATAAAGTGAAGTTGAGCTCAGTCTTGGGGAAGGAAAAAGGTGATAAGGAAGTTCAGTTCCGAGGGTTCGTGAGGTTTTAGAAGCAAGGATTTTGCGTTCAAGGAAGAACGTGGACAGAAAGGGGACTGAGAGATTGGAATAGAGGATACGCGCCGCGCCAATGGTTTGTTTCGAGAGGGAAGTGTCGGTGAAATGTAGAGGTCCGATGAGGTCTTACTGTTGCATGAGATATGTTCGATGAAATGTCTCAATGAGTTGCAGGAGGAAATCATATGTATATGTCGATTTTTTTAATTGTTGATGTTTGTTTTATAAGTAGAAATATAATTTCTCATTCAGTGGTTGAAATTTTTTTGTTCATTTTTATCAGTTCCCAGGATTTCATGCTTCCTTGATGAAGAGTGTTTTCTGGTGTTGGGAGCAATTTGATGATCCATAAGAACTTCCACGATGATGCTATGACAATGGAGATATTTTATTGTTTACTTTTGCAATTGAGAGGATGATTTTTAGTTACAAAAATCCTTCGGGATATTTTGGAGGAATTCAGTACTTTTTTTTTTTAGATGTTGATCAAAGATTTGATCGTTATGCTTTTATAATTTGATGCAAATTTTTCTATATATTGGATTACGAACGAACACTGTTTACAAATTAAATGATAATGTTCAATAATAACTTCTTTGGGACAGAGTATTCAACAATTAATTGAAAAATAAATAGTATCAACAAACAAAAGACCAGTTATTATTAATATTTAACTAAATCAAAATTTAAATTTTTAATGTGTTTTTAGTGGCGGTTATATAGAAACTGCCATCTAAATTTGACCGCCACTAAAATCACAATAACTTTTAGTAGCATTCAGATAGATAGCACTTTTTAAGCGCCATCTTTTATTTATAGTAGCACTTAAAATCCGCCACCTATTGTCATTTTCCTAGTAGTGCGAGACTAGGTTCCGGGAGAAGTTCAGCTATTTCTTCCAAGGTGAGAGGCAAGGTGTGATTGTGATGCTCTATCTCCGTCTCCTGGTTGGGGACAGTGGTCGGGGTGGATGAACTAGCCATATTCTTCAGCTTCTAGGTCCCCTCCTTCTAGCGCCAACTGTTGACCTGTAAAATTAGTACAACAATATCTTACGAAAATACACAGACTCCGAGTACGAGGACTCCGAGTACTGAAACGATTTATGCAAGACTTTCTCTTTATACTGACGAATCTAATACAAGAGAGCAGTGTTTTCGAAAGGTTCTAAGTGAAAGAAAATAAGTAAAGTCTTCCAAGAATTCCGTCTCTTGAGAATCTCCGCGAGCTCCTATTTATACTTGTCTGGGGTAGCTCCGTGGTCGTGGGCTCTGACAGTTATTCTGGGGAACGTGGGGTGATCACTCCCACGTTCTAGACAGTTTTTGGGTAATTGCTGTTTTCCTCTCATTGAGGTGGACGGTTACTATTCTTCGTATGGTTTTGGAACTGTTGAGGTGTGCGTTTTAGGGATTCGAAACATGTTTTCCTTTGGTTTGACTAGTCTTTGACCTACGGTCTTCTCTTCTCTCCGAAGTTCTGATCGGTAGGTTTCGTTCTTGTCTTATGAACGGTGCGTTCCTTTTCAATGGACAACCCTTGGGTCTATTCTACCTGAGCTCGGTGCTGGATTCTTCTGTAAGATATTTTTACACATACTAAAGGTGTTCTAGTAACATGAACACGTTAAGCGGAAGCGAAAAATATCGGTTTACCTCCGGCCATTGTTGTGTTTTTCCGGCGAGCTCGGGACTCCGATTCCGACGAAAATTTTGTGGTTCTTCTAGGCTCTTACTCTCTCTCTTAGATGGTGTTAGTTTCTGAATTGAATGAGTGAGCATAGGGACCTCAAAAACGTTTATAATATATTCTCATAACCATCAATGAGAAATATCACGTTATAATAAACGTAATCAATTTGCTTAATTTTGGCTCTTAATTGTGCGTTATATTTGGTCGAAAACCGTTTGTATATGGACCATATTAATGGAGAGATTATTTCCATTGATAACAAACTCAAAAATGGAAATATTCTTATATCTTCTTACTGCTCGGGAGTCTGACTAGCCTACTCGGTACCCGACTAATTTATCCCGTAACACTTGACAAGATAAAAAAAAAAAAAAAAAAAATCTCAACACAAACATTGATGTCTTCAAAAAGTACCTCAAATTCAGGTTCTTTGCTTTGACTCTCGTGGGCTTTTTGTTCGCCTCTCTTTTCCTTCAATAGTACAAGACGCAAGCGTCCACATTTATTTCAGTTTTCTAGGGCATTCTAGTACCATGTTTTTATATTTCAGAGTAACTTTTTGTTTTAAAAATACGTTTTGAGTTGGGAGTTTCACAAACGTAGGTGTTTTTGCCTATCGATTTTCCAACACACTGTAGTTGTTCTTGTTGGGTTTAGGTATTTAATTATATATGACATATATGTATATATAAATCGTATAAGCTTTGTTGCTTAGTTACTTTCTTGCAGACTTAATTATTTCAATCAGTTTTATATTGTGGTCTCTATATTACAGTTGTCTTCCTTATTATGCTTTGATATATTTTAATGACGTAGCTTCTCCTTATTTATGCTTTCAAGGATTACAGGCGGCCAAATATATTTGCCAAAAATGATACAAAGAACTAAAAGAGTACATACAGATTCATAGGTTAAAAATTAACCATAATATACAATTTACTTGGTGTTATAAATCATTAAGCACTAGTATCTTTAGTAGAAAACTTAAAAGTTAGCTGGTGTTATATCACTAGATTTATAAATAACCGTAAGTATGGTTAATTTTATTTGAACCGCTTTTTGTTAAATTTAACCGACCAGCTAACTATAACAACAATTTAGTCACTGCAGCGATTTTTACTCTGATGTATTGTTAGAAAATACAATCTAAAAAATGTGTATTTATGTAAGAATGTGTATTTATGTATTAATTTATTATTTAAGAATGTGTATTTATGTTAGAAAAATACCATGGTAACGGAAGCATTATTTTGTAAGAATGTGTATTTTATGTATTAATTTATTATTTATGCTGAACTTGAGGTTTATGCTATAGTGTTAAACATTAAAGAAAAAAAATGGTGTAAACATTGCATGAATGTACATCATATCATTTATATTTTCCCTCCTATTAATTTTTATGCTGTCCAATCCTCTTTTTTTTTTTTTTTTTTCTTTTTTTTACTCTTAAATATTCAGTTGGTTACTCAATTTTAGAAATCGTGTGATACCAACTTTGTGTTATAAGGCTAATTTAATTAGACCCTACATGCTCTTGGATAAGCAAACAGAAAACACCATGCTTTGGTTATTGTCTTGTTTGATTTGTATATAAGTTATCTAAAGAACTATCGTGTGACACTGAACCACTTTCCATGGTTTCTTCTGCAAGTGTTTTGCATTTTAATTTTTAAATTTTATTTAATTTGTAGTAGTACAACATCTATGTCAAACAAACAGGTTATGCTATCTAACTAATCAATGCCTTTTTGTAGCCTAATTAAGTGGACAACTTGGCCCGTCTTTCTCACTTGAAGTCGACTATGATACTCGGTGAATTATACTGCAATATCAGAGTCCCATTCAAGAACCGATCTATAAATTAAATTTAGGAGATATTAAAATTTGTTTAAACAAATCAGATGGCTGCGGCTACAGGAGCTGGAGGCAGCGGAGGCGGGGATGACTTCTTAGCCCGTCTCCCGAATTATTGCCAGTCGGCGCCCGTACGTGATGGCGTCGAAGAAGAAGACGAGCATATCGAACCGGCCGTGCGTGGGCCGACGGTCGGGCTTCGATCTGAGCGTGCACGGCGCCCCGGGGTGAAGGAAGTCGTTATTTATAACGAGGAGTTTCAGTCGTTCTTGCAGCCAGAGCGCGAGATGGATCCGGATCTCGCGACGTTCGCGAACACGCTCGGGTTGGTCGTCCGAGACAAGATCTCGCCTACGGTCCCAAGGTGGACGACTACGAACGTGGGGCCGGCGAAGGAGGCCGAGATCCGAGCAGCGATTCGAGACAAGTACGACATTCGAGTCGATGGTGATGCAACCGGGAAGAAGAAGGCGATTGTCGATGCGGCAATCATTCGAGACGCGAAGACTCGTCTTCGCGATTGGAGGCATACATTGCGGTCGTGGTTCGACATCGACTGCAAGAGCAGCGTACAGGTGGCGCGATCGCTGAAACCGAAGACCGTTAAGCTCGACACCGAATGGGAGACGCTGATACAACGATATACGAGCGATGAATTTAAGGTAATATCGAATCATTTACGTTAATCGAATGTTTATTAAACGATTTGTTATTTACGTGTACGTTTACTTATATTACAACAGGCTATACAAGCGAAGAATAAGGCGAATCGCGCGAAAAAGAAGACGAAGACTCGACAGGGGACGATTGGGTTCTCGACCCACCGCATGAAGAACGTAAGTTTTATGTTTATATGATACATCAAATCGTTAAAATTATCTAACACTTGAAGTTTTGTTTACATGCAGAAGAGCGCCGAGACATGCGCTTTCGAGAGCTTGTTTGCGAACTACAAGCGCCAAAATCAGTCCGACAAGTCCGAGTGGCGGACTCCTGAAGCCTCCGCACGTTATGTAAGTTTACATTTATTTTTCTTATTTTTCGATTAATAAATACTAACTAGTTAATTATATCAGGATCGACTGGTCGATAGATTCAACACGTTGCGAGCGGAGGCTGAGCAACAACGAGCGGACGTCGATATTTCCGTCCTAGAGCAGCAGGCGATCCGCGATATTATGGGTTCGCGGTCTGATCACTTGACCGGCGTCGGACGTTTGGTGCCACAGGGAGCACGGATGGCGGCTGAAGTTGCCGAAGTCTACGGTAGTTCGGAGGCTGGGACGTCGCATCCAGGATATATCTCCCAGGAGGTGTTCACGTCGACCATCGCCTCGTTCGCCGAGGCAATACAGAGTCAGGTGCCCGGCCTCAACCTGAGCTCGCTTATGCCTCAATTTCCGCAGAGTTCGCAGCACGCTCCGTCATCCCACAGCCAGCAGACTCCGACGGACGGCGTCCACACTCCGACGGGCGGCCAGCAGAGGACTCCCGACGCTAGCCACCAGACGACGCCCGGCGGACCAAGTCAGTCTACTCCGACGCTGCAGCCTGCAGAACTTCAGCGCCAGCAGAAGAGCGTTTCTCGTCGAGGAGGGGGAAAACGAGCGGCGGGACGACAAAGCAAACGTCGCGACTAGTGGTTTATTAGTTGTTTTGTGTATTTATTATTTACATATTTCTCGATAACCGAAAACGTACGTAACCGGATTTTATATAGTTGTTGATTTGGATAATATAATTTAGTTTTTATTTGATTTTTCATTTTAGAATTTCACAACAAAAAAACCGTAAAAAATAAATAATTAACGATGAAAAAAAAATTATAATAATAATTAGCGACGATAAAATCGTCGCTAATTATTATTCCACACAAATTTTTAGTGACGACTTTGTCGTCGCTAATTCCTGCGGGAATTTTTCCCGCGCCAATTAGCGACGACAAAGTCGTCGCTAATTATCCGTTTCAAAACGAAAAAAACTTCTCGTCACAACATTTAGCGACGACTTTTACGTCGCTAATTAACGCGGAAATTTTTACCGCGCTAATTAGCGACGACAAAGTCGTCGCTAATTATCTGTTTCAAAATAAAAAAAAACTTCTCGTCACAACATTTAGGGACGACTTTATCGTCGCTAAATATTTACCGACGAATAAATGTCGCTAAATATATTTAGGCACGGACAATTAGCGACGATTATTATCGTTGCTAAAATCGTCGCTAAATACATTTAGCGACGATTTCCGGGTTATTACCGACGAAAAAAATCGTCGGTAAATGTTGTAGTGGTAGGGGTCATTTACGATCATTGGGCTTTTACTGAATTCAGTCCCATCGAAGAGATTAGAATTGGAACTGGCCCATTAATTGTCACGCAAGGAGAAAGAGTAATGAGAAAGGTTTAAAATATCGATACCGATACCCATACCGAAGTTCTGATTTTATGGATATATCGAGTATCGACGTATATTCTATAACAATTTTAATACCGACTACCGATTATATCGGTGATATATCGATGATATATCGATTATCGACAGATATATCGACAAAAATCTTATAACAAAATAGAATAAAATATGTACCATTATTTATATGTTTAAATTTCTAATAAAACAATCAAATTTAAAATATACCTATAACTTTTTTCTTATAGGTATACATTATTAATATTTATATTACTTTCTCAATATTAAAAAATGTAATAAAATAATTTTTTTCAAAGAAATTGATATATTTTTCTACTACATTACAAATATTCTTTAAAATAATAAAAAGAAATAGTATTATATATTTAATTATTTAGTCTATTAGTATAAATATTATATATATAATACGTTATTTGTCATACATATATTTATATGTATTATAAAATATAAATAAGAAAATATTGATAATATCATTATACTAAGTAAAATTAATAAGTAATAGATATAAATAAATAAATAAAGAAAAAAAAACAAAAAAAAAACGATTTTTTCAAATTTGGACGATATTTTGTCGATATTTGTCGATATTTTGGATTTTTTAACTACTAAAAATATCGATATTTTATCGATATATCATCGATATTTTAACGATATTTATAAAACGATAACGATTACAACGGATATTTTACCGAGACTCTTCAAAAGCAATATATCGACGATATATCACCGATATATCCCGATATTTTGAACATTGGTCATGAGCGCCTAACAGAGAGCCCAAGTCGAAGAGAGACGTGCTGAAAAAGTCAACGAAAGCCCGATCAAGGAAAATGCTCACTAACCTGAGAATGAAAGAATTTGTGGATAATGACAATTTTGACCATGGCATCCTTCTTTTTTTAGGATCTAGGATTTTAAATTTCTTTTTTTAAATTGTCTATAAATAGCATGTAAGAGATTTATTCATGGACGTGACTTTTCCATCTATCTCGCATACTATTTGTCTCTTTCAATTAATTATTGTATTACACTTTTCTCTCAATAAAAATCGTCTCTTATTGTATGTTCATGTTTTCTTGGTTTTAACTTCTTGTCTTTGGGTCTGAGTATTTTTTTTACGTGAGTTTGAGACCCACTAAAAAATAATAATTCAATCTTTCGTGACTGTTTTTTATCTCGGATTTTTCCGACTTCAACAACAATCAAATATAAAATTGGATTTTTTTCACCCTTTGCTCGTTTGCTTCGTCTAAGTCCTTTAGACTCTATCTCTTCTTCAGACTCTTCATCGTGTTCTTGAGTTATTTCCTCAATATCCTCAAGAATTTGATTTGATGAACTCGGTTCATCTTCCTTAGAGTTATAAAGAAATACATGTTCGAAGAACGATGCGTTTTTAGATTCCATAATTGAATCATTGTGTATATCGGGACTTTTCGAGTCATACGCTAGAAATCGATACACATTACTATGATGTGCATATCCAATGAAGATGCAATCAACATTCTTTGGTCATATCTTCATTTTCTTCGGAGCAGGTGCCATAACCTTGGCGAAGCACCCCCACATTCGCAAATATTTATAAGAAGGTCTCATTCCTTTAAATAACTCATATAGAGATTTATCCTCATTTTTCGAGGTATCTTGTTCAAAAGATAATTTGCCCCCCCCCCCCCCCAAACGTGTCTTGAGGTAACCTAGAACTTAACAACATCGCACTTATCATTTCTTTGAGTTTGCGATTCTTACGTTCGGCAACGCCGTTCAATTGAGGAGAATAAGGTGGAGTGACTTCGTGAATAATTCACCTCCTCAGTCACTTCGCACCATTTTAACCTTCTTATTAAGTTGATTCTCAACTTCCAATTTATACGTGGCAAATTTCTCAATTGCCCCATCTTTGCTCTTGAGCAAATATACGTGACAATATTTTCTTTCGTCAACGAAAGTCACAAAATATTTATTACCACCTCTCGTTGGCATGAACTTTAGATCACATAAATCAGTATGGATTAAGTCAAGGGATTCATTACTTCTTTCAAAATTATGAAATGATGTTCTCGTTAATTTTGCTTCAACACAAATTTCACATTTGTGTTTAGAGTGCATATTAAGCTTAGGAATACAATCCAAGTTAATTAATATTCTCAATGTATCATAATTCACATGATCTAGTCTACCATGCCATAAACTAGAAGACTCAAGCTAATAAGCAGAAGAATTATTGTCATTAATTTCTTCGGCCTTGATGGCAATTACATTCTTATTAAATATGACATCTTTAATATAGCCATTGCCCACATACATCCCATTCTTGGACAATACAGTCTTTTGAGATTCAAAAACCATCCTAAAACCATGGTTATACAACAAAGTCCCAGAAATGAGATTCCTCATAATATTAGGCACATAGAGAACATTTGTGAGCTTCATCTCCTTCCTATTAGTCAGCTTCAGGATGACGTCTCCCTTCCCTTTGATTTCAGAGGTGGCAGAATTGCCAATGAATAATTTCTCCCCATCATCAAGCATATCGAGGGCACATAAGGCATTCTTGTCAGAGCATATGTGGCAGGTCGTTCCAGTGTCCAACCACCACTCCTTGGGATTCGAGTCTACCAAGTATACTCGGAGACCACAGCTACAGACAGCTACAAGGAGGTTATCCTCCACGGCATTGGTTTCCTTCTTCTTCTTTTGCGGCTTCCTACAATCCGCAATACGGTGACCTTCTTTGTCACAATTGAAGCATTTACCAATAAACTTTGGTTGGTACTTCTTTTCTCGAACGTCTCTCCCTTGGCCCCAAGCTTGTCGGCAGATTTCTTCCCCTTCCTCTTGCCGTGTTCGATGACGTTGGCCTTCTCCGAAGTGGTCTTGAACCCATCTCTTGTGCTTGAGATAGCTCTTGAAGTCCTTCCACCCTGCGGGTAGTTTCTCGATGACCGAGGAAACTTGGAAGGAATCGCTAATGGCCATCCATTAGGCATGAATTTCATGAATGATAAGTTGAAGCTCTTGAACTTGATTCACCACGGTCTTCAAATCCACCATTTGAAACTCGAGGAAGCGGTCCATAATATACTTCTTAGAGTCTACCAAGTTCACGGGGATGAAGCGATCCAATGAATCCCAAAGCTCTTTGGAGGAGTTTTATAAACGCTATATAGCGAGTCATTGAGACTATTCATCACAGAATTTCGACACAAGAAGTCGGAGTCTTTCATGCGCTAAATGCCATTAGCACTTGTGGATTGGTTTCCTCCTCGCGAGGAGTCAGTGGATCTTCGGCTAAGAAACGTGCAAGACCGAGCATTGTCAAATAGAACAACATCTTTTATTGTCAATGCTTGAAGTTCAACCCCATGAACTTCTCCGGCTTCTCGGCCGGTACCACGGCGGGCACGCGTTCCACAGAACTGCTGGGAGCAAGACCCGCGGGTCCATTCCCGACAGTAGCCGTCATCGAGGCTTGTCCCAAAGTCATGGAAATTTGACCAATGGTCACAACATTTGGGTTGTTCACCACTTTGAGAGTCTAGGTGACATTTCCACCATCATTCGTGATTGTCGAGTCGTTAGTCATGTCTACAAAAAAAAAAAAATATATTGGTCTCATTGAATATTTCAAAGATGGGAAATAAACAAACCACACTATGTAAATCGCCTAAGCAAGCAAACTGTCTAAAAAAATATTGCTTTAAGATTGTTAGAGCAATTAAATAAATAACTACGAGATAGAAGACAATTTGCAAAAACCTTTGAAGATAGTTATCAACAAAAATGATAGAATAGAACTAGAAAAGGGTGTAAACAGAATATTAAACCGATTAAAATAAATAACGCACAAAACCTTAACCGGAAAAAGAAAACAAAAGGTATTGTGGGGCTCGTTAGACGATCTCCTTAAAAGCAATATTGTTCTCTCACCGGGTGCTGGAAATAATGAGCAAGAGCTTCCCAGGATACAACGATAATGAGACGGACGGTGCACCACAACGTATGACTTCGATGAACAGAACTCTACGTTAGAACCTACCACCGGACTGCGAAGAAAACCAAACTCGAATTTTTGGAGTGAGAGATTAAACTGTTTGAAGGCTTGCTTCAGTGTATTTGAAAGGAGAGCATACAACCTTTTTACATACGCGAAGCCAAAGTCCAAAACCGTTCAGCAATAACCACAACCATTAAGGCATGGTTACAACGTTTGAAACGTTCGGACAATAACAACAATGTTAATGTACGTTATGGACATTCAAAGCTTGCTATGAAGGCCTTAGATGCACGATTACAAAGCATAAACCCATAACCCAATAACTACTCGGTTACAAACTATTAAAACCATAACCTTTAATACCAAAAAGTTATTTATTAAATAAATAAATAATATATTATGGAAGGAAAAAAAATATTAATTAGGCCCAAACCAACCAACGTGGACTTGGGCTTCCCTAAGTCCTTGCCCCTCTATAAAACTGGGTCACTCTTGGGAACCCAAACCCTTTTGACCAAAATTGGTATATAAGCTCATACAAAGTCCACATATCTATTCCATGTGGGAGTCTTGTCTGTGCACTCAACCACAACACATTCACTTTCCTTCACAAATATTGATTTTTTTTCAACATACTTTGAACATCAATTTCTCATTCAATATAGCATTGATTTTGGCGACTATATATTCAATCTTATACCGTCGCAACGAGGAATAAGAATACGTTGGAATTTATCAATTTCGATGAGTGGACCCCACTCAAAACTTAGCCACAAATCATCCAAATACAAGGTATTAAATGCTCTTTAATACCTATTATTCCAACATGACCATCGAGGGCTTGGAGCGATCCTCAACGAGTGTCTGAGGATTGAGTCGCTTGACCTTCGTAAGACTTTCAATGGTTTTGTGGAACTGGAAGAGTGGGAAAGATGTGCCGAACAGGTAAAGCGGTTGCATCTTCCGACCTACTCTTATCCGTTCAAGGAATATGATCATTTTGATGATGACGATGATGACGACAGCTTTGACTTTGACAATTTCACTCTGCCTGATAATTCAAGTTGTTATTACTAGTATGTTCTTTTGGGTTTTGGACGATGGTAACTATTGTTGGAATCGATCTAGGGTTTGAGAAAATAATTAACGCTTCGGTAAGCGGCGGAATTTTAAAAATTTTCTTTTACAAGTAAAACAGTTTTTACTAACCTAGACAAGTGCAAGTACATGTAATTAAAAACCAATATGAGCTAGAAGTTTACTAACCTTTCTTGAAGCTTGAACTTTGAAGAAGCTTGTGGAAAGTTTGCAACGCTCGTCTCCCCTCGCAGCACGTCTCTCTTTCTTTCCTCGGCACCTCGAGCAACCACGAAAGTTTCTATCACTAAATCACTCGAAAAGAAGGAATCAGTGAGTGGGCACTTTTAAACGCTACGACTTAAGAACGAGTCTCGAAGTCGCAGAGCTAAACACTAGGTCGAGTGAGGACCTAGGTGCCAAGACAAGAAAAAATCGAAAATAAACTAGAGAGAGAGAGAGGATTTTCGGCCAAAGTTCTAGAGAGAGAGTCTCTCAAATCTCTTAAACTTGGATGAATGAAATGTGAGGAAATGAGGCTCCTATTTATAGGAGAGGTCTCACCTTCAATAAGGTAGTTTCCTCTTCTATAGAATATCACATATTCATGAGCAATTTCCTCTTTTTTCCCTTTGAGACACTCGGCCAACTCAAGGCTTCTAGAAGCCTTGATTTGTTTCCTATTTTGTTCAAGGCCTTGCCTTGTCTCTCACTTGGCCGATTCCCACTTTCCTCTTGGAGGAAATTTGTTTCCTCTTTTTCTTTTGGCAAGTATCTAAATACATTTATGCACAAAATAAACTCTCCTATTTCTCTATTAGGGTAGGCGCCCAAGTCTCTCTAGAAGGAGCTTCTAGAAGCTTCTTCATTTGTTCATGACAACATGAGAAAGACCCATTAAGAATTTTCAATAAAATTCTTATGAAATGAAATTAATTCACAAGGCCCAATTAATCATATTATGGCCGAGTGACATTAAGTCATCAAATGAACTTGTCAAAATTTATTGACATCCATTTCATCCTTATGTCTCAAAAGACAAAAATACCCTTTCGACAATTTTCGTTCTTGTTTTGACTTAGCTTCCAGTTTAACAATTCCTATCGATGTGATTCGTGACAGTGACCTCATGGACCCAAATGAACAAAGCTTGAGCTAAACACTTGGACTCAAAAGTTCACAAACCTTTTCCAAGTTTAGCTTAATGCCAACTGACTCCACTAAAGAGCTGACACTGAAAATCTCTCGGTTCAAATGAATTTATTTTCTACTCAAGAATTCGACCTAATTATGATGAGCGGATCCACTGAATATTATCTATGTTTACCCTTCATGAATGTCATCAGCTAGTCGGGATTTACTAAATTACCATTTTACCCTTCTAGCTGTTATTTCCTCAACTCCTTTGTCGCTTGTGAATAAGTTAGAAACAATGTATTGACGAGGAGCTAACAAGTCACACTGTTTCATCCAAAAGAGTCAGGACTCAATTTGGACACTGGCCAGTTCATTTATTCACACTCCAAGGAACAAAGCATGAGGTGACATACATTGCATTTCAGCAATCTTGTACATGAATTCCATATCTATGAGAACTTCACAAAGTTACTCATGACAGACTCACAACTTAGTACTTCACCAATAGGCCTTGTTCGGAATCACATAGTGAGTCCGAACTTTGACTTTCTCGAATGAGAATACTAAGGTGTGAAATGGCATGTCTCATTTCAGGATTAAGGTAAGCATGATGCAATTCATACACAGTGACTTCGAGACATAAGAGGTTAAATGGTTTGTTCTTATATTGTCTCTAGAAGTGCACTGGTCAATTCAGTACCTTCGGAAGATACCTAGAAGAACTATAGAGTCTCCAACTCTCAATGCCTCATAACCAGACATCATAGATTCTTCTAACAATCATACTGAGGTCAATAGTCCTTTGACCCTAAGATTGCGAATATATCGTTTTAAGCAAACTACGAAGAGTTTGTTCATGCAAATCTACATTTGTCTCTTCGTAAGTTGTTAAGTTTGTTTATGGACTAAAAGACTAAGGTTTTATCATAAAGCTTCAAACAAAGAAAGAATGAATGAACGTTTCAACTTTATTAGTGAATAGATAGGCAATTACAAGCAAGAGTCTTCATGAGACTTTATTACATCAAATGTACAAAATAAAGACTACAACTCTTCTTGTGGGCACCATTGACAACAACTATCACACCGGCTTTAATCTTTCTACTTTTGTGTGTGTGCGTACGCAAATCACATAGCGTAAATCACATAGCTTATCGATTTTCTATGCCACTGAATCACAATTATTTTATTTTATTTTATTTTGAAATGCAAACCTTTGGATTAAAAGTAGGAATAACGGGACTATGAAGAATGTGGACCACTCATGTCCAAAGTTGGATCATCGACTGATGAAGTATTGTGAATGCTCTTACAAGATTATCACATATGTATTGGCGGAGTATGAATAAAGTTATGAATTCCCTATATTGGAAGGCTAGGCACCTTTGTTATAGATCGCCGATCATAGACCTTGTTGATCGAAAACAAATTGGACTTCTAATATAAAAGATCTGGGAAATGGGTGTTTTGTTGAAGATGGATTTCGATAAGGAAAAAAACATGGAGTTAACAAGATAGATTAGAGACTTGTAATATAGAAGATTTAGGAAAAAGATGTTTTGTTAAAGGCGTATTTCGAAAAGGGAAAAAAACACGGAGTTAACAAGTTGGATTTTAGGCCAATCTCTTCAGCCTTTTTATAATCCATTATCCGATGACATCGGCAAAGGATTCCCTGCTACATTGGAATAAGATAGAAGATCATGTGACTATTCATAAACACTACTACATATTTCACTCATTTTAAGTGGTATTGGGTGCGACATGTCGCACCCAATACTATCCGGTGCAACATGTCGCACCTAAAAGTTTTAAAAATTTTAGGCGGGCTTAAAATCCCTCCTCTTATGTTTAATGTTCTGAATTGAAAAGTTTTTTTTTAGTATCCGGTGCGACATGTCGCACCTAATGCTCATTTAGGTGCGACATGTCGCACCCAATATGAGCAACAAGTACGACATGTCGCACCTGAAAGTATTAGGTTAAAATTATAAAATATCGCTCATTCTTCTTCTTCTTCTTCATTTTTGCGACTCCACTCTCTCTCTCTGAACCTATGCGACTCTCTTTGCGCGACAAACATCCTCGCCGCCGCCTCTCCTCCTCGCCACCACCTCATTGTAAGCGACTCTCACTCTCTATTTCTCTATATCTCACTCTCTTTTGGTCTATCTTACTCTCTTTCTCTGGCGATGACCTCGCTCCGCAGAGACCTCAGCCTCTCTCTCTCTCATTTTTGGCGTCGATGCTGGATGCGCTTTGCAAGCTCGACGTCCTCGGAGACCTCATCGAGATCGAAATCGCGTCAGAGAACGAGGACGACAAGGACCGAGCAGAGAAATACCGGCGACAATGGCCGAAGCTCCTGAAGAAGATATGGGTGCTCGGGCCGCGGCGAAACGGCCCCAACATCCTCTTCACGCCAGACCCAGAAGAAGAACTCAGAGGCGGAGCGGCTCGAGACCAGCGTAGTTTCAGGGTCCCATCTTCTAATTTGTAAATTTTTTTAAATTAAAATAACGTATTAGGTGCGACATTTCGCACCTAATACTCATTTTTTAAGATTTTCTGAAGCCAAATAAGTGCGACTTCCTAAAAGTGTCGCACCTAATATGCAACACTTTTAGGTGCGACATGTCGCACCCGAAGCCTTTAGCGATGGACTATTGGGTGCGACAATATCGCACCTAAGTCGCACTCGAAAACTTTCGGGTGAGACATTCTGGGCATCGGGTGCGACTTTCGTCACACCCGATGCCTATATTTGTAGTAGTGAAAAGAAAAACAAAAGGGAAATCTAGGAAATGATATATCACAATGTATCTTTATAATTTTCAAATAATTGGCCTGATATATATATATATATATATATATATATATATTTGATGATTGCTTAAAATAAAAATATATATAATCATTATGCGAAAAATACAAGCATACAGTTGATACTTGTTATGTATTAATAGTCATTTATAGAAAATAATTTTTACTGTAAATATATGTTTATAAGGATCCACATGTATTTGACTTGGTCAATTCTCAAATACTACTGTGTAAAAAATCAAATACTTTAATTCAACATTAAAACACTTAAGAAAGAATTATTGGTTATACTCATTTTTCCATTCTTCATGCAGCAGAGTTTCTTTTGTTGTTAAAGGCTCACAAGTCAGAAGAAAGAGTTTGTGCTTGTAAATTCCATTTTTGGACCTTGTCACCATGGTGGCCATATGGGATCCCGCGGGACCCCGTTTCCCGTATTATTGGTACCATGTGGGAAATGGGAAAAACCCATATTATAAAATATGGTACCGGGACTTTTGTCCCGGAACCATCCGGGAAATGGGACGGAACCGGGATCCCCGTTTAGCACCGTTTAGTACCGTATTTTTTATATTGTATTTTTTTAATTGAAAATATATGAATTTTTATTTATTTTTAAATGTATTTATGATTAAAATAAAATAAAATAAATAAATATGGGAAATATGGGAATCCCGGAACCGCGAAATATGGTACCGGGAATTCCCGGTACCGTGGAAAATGGTTCCGGGATTTCCCGGTACCATTTTTTACAGTCCCGGGAGTCCCATTTCCCGCAAAATATGGGACGGGACCAGGGGATCCCATTTCCCGGGTTCCATATGTAGACAGGGTGGGCGATGACTCCTAAATGTCTGAGTGTATCATTTCAAGTGGTTTGGTGTAAACAGTTTTAGAGATTGGAAAAAGAAATTTATGCAGTTTTCGAAGACAACAAGAAGAGGAAACATAAAAAGGCATTTGATTGATGAGCTTGAGATTACAGGTTCCTACGACTGATTTAAGTACATTTTGAGGGCAATGACTGAATCTCTTATGCAAGATATCATCATAAGGAATAGTAGAAGCAACATTAAAAGACACATCATAACATTTTGGTTTGATGGACTCAGTGCTATTGCTAGTATGTGGATCTACTTTTCCCAGGTTTGCTGCAGTGTTCTCTATTGATGATTGATTTGAATTATGAATATTGACTTATGATGGATTGAAAGCATAGAGACCTCCCTTCAATTCACCCTTCATTAGGATAGCCTTGCTGGAAATATCCTTCAAAAAGCACAAGTTTTGACCGAATTCAAAAATCACATTAATATCATGAGCTAACTTTGTCACGGGCCAAATAAATTCGCTCGATAGATAGTCGAGACGTACGACACTTCGCTAGCAAGTCAGCCTACTGAATGTCTGCAAGACAATATACGATAATGATCAGCCACAAAATAACATTGCAATGAGCCATAGGGTCTACAACATTCACACACAAGAACATATCGACAAGCATACGAGAAAACAAGCCAACAATCAAGCAATCATTCATAGGGACACGACACGGCAATCGCAGAAACAAAATAAGTCTACTTATTTATTGCTATCAAACGGGAAGGTTATACGGCAAGTTTGATATCCCCGATGGTGGACTAAGGATCCTTGGGATAGTTCTTATCCTGCCCTTCCACCACTCCTCCCTAAAGAAGGAAAACAAACATTTGACTAACTGACTCCAGTAAACATTAAACAGGTTGATGAACCATACAAAATTCCTCAGGGATCTGTGTGCAAATATTTTCTGGAGGAAAAAATAGGAAGTCTCTAACATTCACCCCCACTAATTATGCCGATGCCCTCATCGGGCTTACAAAAGGAAATCCTAAATACAATCTACCCAAAATACTTAGTGCAGGGCAAGAGGCCATGGGTTTACTTACGACCCCGGACGATTTTGGCCTCGTTCGTCGTTGAAGCCTCCACGTCTTCACCCTCTGAATTGGCCTTCTTATAGTTGCCTTCCTCTGAAGCTTTGAGCAGCACGTCCACCACTGTAGTTTGAAAAATTGCTTCAATTTTCTTGAGGATAGGCATTGAACGAGGACATGCCTTGATTGTTGTTGACGAAAGGTCTTTGGTTTTGACTACCTGCATTCGCGAAACCCTCACTTTCATTCTTCTTCTCAAGCATAGCTTCATGTGATAGGAGTAAAGATTCCACATTGTTGACAGAGTATGGTTCAACGCTTAAGTTGATCGAGGTGACATAAGTCTCGTACTTGCTCGGCAATCCTTCAAGAATGACATCAATGTGCTCTTTTTGACATGTTTCTACTCCAACCATAGCAAAGGGATCAAAGCACTTCCTCACTTTCGATAGGGTAATCGTTGATCAACAAATTGTTTTTTCGTGTGTTTCTCAGAGCACTTTTGTATTGAGAAACTTTCACTCTAACTTGAGAACCATAGATATCCCTAAGATTTTTCCACAATTGATGTGTTGACTCACAATTACTTATTCGTGACACAAGATTAATCTGTTAGGAATTCTTGCCCACGAGAAGATTTTATTCGTAATTCTCGCTGAAATTATTAATAAAATAAAGTTCGACATTTATTATCGATTTGAATTGAAAGCAGTTATTTCTTATAAAATATTTATCAAACATTCATCAATCTGTAGTCCCCGAGTTCGGGCGGTAAACTAAAACATGGTCGATAATTGATTCATTCCTGGATAGCTGAATCTAAAATCATATATGTGGAACACGAGTGAAGGTTGATCACTTAGTGGGAGCATTCTGCACTTATGGTAAGTGTACGACCCGGACAGACTTTGGTTGTAGATGTGTCGTTTAAGTACCGTTACGACACACTAGCCTGGGTCGCTTATGATGGTCACAGTGAGACTTGATCTAAATCCTGAAGTGATCATGGACTTCTAGGTCATATTGCCGGGTTCTCTGACACATTCGTTAAAGGCTATTGAGATGCTGATTAAACTTATGTCTTGGGAATCTGGAATATGATCTGAGGGGAAAATGATTCACAGATACAGAATCCAGTCTTCCTAAAAGAAGGTAAATGTTCACTCACCTAATGGTTGATTCCGATACCGATAGATTGCGCGCACTTCCAAAGTAAGTAACGTTCGGAAGAATCTTTCACTGGGTAGCAACGGTGCTTAGGGAATATAAGTATCAAGAAAGGTATAACGGCATAATTGACATTTCTCGATACGGGTTGAAACTGGAGGATCTTGATCACGAACTGACTATATCAGTGGACACTTGTCACGATGAGTACATATAATTCTAGTATAAAGAAGAGTTCAGTCTTGGTTTATATAGTGGAGTACTTGACCAAGATTATACGAATCGATGGAAAAAGAGAAAGGACTATTTCGTCTTTTTCATCGGATTTGTTAAGCTTCTATTACTAGGTCCATAGTCCCCGATTCGACTCTGATCACGGATAAGAACTCTCTAATAATAATGGTTCTCATTAATACAAAATCACAAGCTGTAAAAGGTATTGACAACATGAATTATAAAATATGGGTATTTGCATAATTAAATAATTATTTATGGTAGAGTTAATTATTTATTGTTTGATCAAGTAAATAATTAATTAATTAGTTATTTGTTTATTGTTGGACCAAGTAAATAAATAATTCATTGGGTTAATTGGGCCTTGACTAATGGAAAAGTCAAATTTGTATAATAGCATAATGATATTTGCGTTTTTTTTCCTTTGGCCGTGTGCCACAAATTGTCGAATTTGTTATTTTGTAAATACTAATATTTTCTCTTTAGTTGTTTAAATTATGTATAGAGAGAATAATTTAAAAGAAAATAAGATATTGTCTTCTATTCTCTCTCATGAATATTTAGAGATAATATATTTAAAAAGGAAATAATATATTCTCATTTATTCTCTCATGAATAAATATTCACTATTTAAATAGGAAATAAAATATCATAGATTATGATCTGATAGATAAGAGAAAAGTATGACTCATCAGATGAAATTTTGAGATTAAATCCATTAATGTGAACACATAGTTTGAACACAATAAAAGAGAATAATATATTCTAGAAGGTTCCAGAATATCTCCTTCTACTACTAGAAGTAGACTAATTTTGCCTCTCTCTCTCCCTCGGAATTTTGTTATTCTATTCTTAGAAAAAGAAGAGTGAGATCTGAAACACAATAGTTTCAGATCTAGTGAGATTCAGAGTGTGTCCACACAACTTTCTTATTCGTCTCAGAGATTACGTTTCGGTAGACTAAAGTGTCATCATCAAGTCCATCATCACGAGAGTACTCGGAGGTCTGATCGAGTGGAGAAAAGCTTGAAGAACGAGATACGGAGTAAGAAGGACTCATTTTGGAGCATTCAGTAGCATATCCAAAACCCGTAAGTTTTTCTAAAAACTTTTCTATGGTTAAATTTTAGTTGCTTGATATGCTCTCATGTTTATATTAATTAAAGGAAAACTAGATCTTGTTTTATAATCAATATTAATTAGCTCTTGTTGGTGTAATTAATTTTTCGCATAGTTATATAGGTGATTAATCACCAACATAATGTCGCTCATCAAAGAAAAGAGCCAAGATAGGATCAACTTATCTTGTGGATCACAATCCGCGTACTCTGGATTTATCGGATCGACAACTTCATCTGCCTTGCTCAAGTACTTCTTCGGAGTACGGAACGAAGATGAGAGGTAGTTTAGGAGACGATGACCTCTTACGGAGTGCTCGACTTGTTTTATCCAAGAGATGAAGTTCAATTGATCAAGCTTCGAAGCGATTGGATGATTGAACACGATCGATGAGAAACGATTGCTCTGACTAGAGTTTGGCTGATTGGAGGAAATGGGTGAGTAATCGACTTGCTCTAATACCATGATAAGATCTTATAGATCTAGGTTTAGAGAGAATTAGATTGAAGAAAAGGGAAAAAGAACGATTTTTTCATGAGTGTACTATGTGTTAAACAACATAGCTTTATATCAATTACAAATCACTAACTGAAAGCATAACCAACTTTTAACTATGGTTACAACAAACTCTAACTAACTAACTCTAGTTCTAGTTGAGTCTTGAACTTTAGTTCTTGTGCACGCACGTCACGGCACTCGTTCATATTTGAGTTGTTGCTTCCTGCGCATGGAACCACGTTTAGTGGCTTCGAGAAACACTCATATTAATTGGAATATACATGTATTCTTGCCAGTGTTTAAAAGCTGAAAAATCTCATCCGAGCTTAAGCCCGACAAGGAAAATGGCGACTTGCGCCTTGGAGGTTTTAAGCGTACGCACTAACGAAACGCTAGAATTGCGTCTGGAAAATGGCCAATTAAAAAAACAAATTGGCCCAATTTAATGTGTGGCTTTTTTCTAAGCATTTTTGGGTTTTTTTAAGTCAGAGTAATAAACACAAGCATGTGAAATCAGGAAGAAAAAAAATTAGGGTTTAATTATTCCTAAATTGCGTTCAAACTTGCGAACCTTCACGTTGCTCTTCATCACCATCGACATAGTTTTATATCAATTACAAATCACTAGCTGAAAGCATAACAATCTTTTTAACTATGATTAAAACAAACTCTAACTAACTAACTCTAGTTCTAGTTGAGTCTTGAACTTTGGTTTCTTTGCACGCAAGTCGCAGCTCTCGTTCATATTTGAGTTGTTGCTTCCTGCGCATGGAACCATGTTTAGTAGATTTGACCAGCACTTATATTAATAGGAATATAAATGTATACTTGCCAATGTTTAAAAGATGGAAAATCTCATCCGGGCTTAAGCCCGACAAGGAAAATGGCGACTTGCGCCTTGGATGTTTTAGGCGTACGCACTGGAACGAAACACTGGAATTGCATCTGGAAAATGGCCAATTAAAAAAAAACGGCCCAATTTAATGTGTGGGCTTTTTTCCTGGGCATATTTGGGTTGAGTAATAAAAAGAAACACGACTCCTGCTCTTTGGCTTTCTTATCACCATCGATTCCTTCTCTTCTACGCTTCCAGTAGCGAGCGCGCAAGGCTTTCGTTTCTCTCTCTTTGTATTCGAGTAAGTTTCTGTCTTTGTTTTTCTTTTTTTGTTGATATCTGCATTTTTGTTTTTGGATTCATTCCTGGCTTAATCTCTGATTGGATCTTCCTTTGATTTTCTTGCAATTATTACTTGATTGGTTGGTGGGATTGTAGATATCTTCTACTGATTTTTGTTTTGTAGGATAATGAGAAAAAAAATTTGCTCATAAGTTTTGTGTGGAGCACTCGGCCAGAGATGAGTCCGAGGAAAAAAAAATTACACCTACTTGAAGTGTAATTTTTGTCAGAAGATTATCAAGAAAAGCATCAAACGGGTGAAAGATCATCTAGCCGGAACACACGATAATATCAAACCATGCGACAAGGTTATCGACGAGTCAAGAAGCTATGCGCCGAAAATCTTAACCATGCTAAAGTCTCGAAAGAGATCGCTAAAAGAAACAAAGAGCAATAGATCGCGAATGGTTCGTATTTCGGCTCTTCTCAAGAACGTGGTTCTTCTACTGAGAATGTGAATGTGCCTTTTTTTTGGCCGATCGAGGTGTACGAGGACCGATGGACAGATTCGTGATGAATGATTAAGATGAGAATCAAGCTCAAGAAAACCCTCCTGCTACGGCGAAAGAGTATCGGACTAGAGTGACCCTCGACATAGCATGATTCATTTATGAAAATGGAATTGTGTTCAAGGTTGTAATGAGTCCATCATTTATCGGTATGATGCGCTTCGTTGGGAATTTTGGTTGAGGATTAACATTGTTGTCCATGTACGAGATACGGACATGGTGTTTGGACGAGGAAGTGAAGACACCGATGAAGACGGTTGATGAAGTCAAGATTATGTGGGCCAAGACCGGTGTAACAATAATGCCAGATGGGTGGTCGGACATCAAACAAAGAGGCATCATCAACTTTCTCGTCAACAATTCATATGGTACGGTTTTTTAAAAGTTTATCGATGCATCGGCTTTTGTCAAAGACATAGATTTGTTGTTCAAGATGCTCGACAATGTTGTTGATGATGTCGGAGAGGAAATTGTTTTCCAAGTCATGACTGATAACGCGAGTGGGTATAAATCCACCGGCAAAAAGTTGATGGAGAAAAGGAAGCAACTTTATTGGACACCATGTGCAGCTCACTGTATCGATCTAATGCTTGAGAAGATCGGAGACTTATCGCAACATCAAAATGCTTTACATACAGAAAAGACCGTAGACAAGTTTATCTATAATCATTCGTGGGTGTTAAATTTGATTAGAAAGTTCACCGACAAAGAAATCATTCGGCCATGCGTCACAAGATTTTCCACGGTCTATTTGACTCTACAAAGGTTCAAAGAGTTGAAGCAACCTTTAGAAGCCATGTTTGCTTATGAAGAATAGGCTTCTAGTTTGTGGTCAGAGAAATCTGAGGGGAAAATGACGAAGAGGATCATTGCCAAAGATTATGTATTTTGGTGAGGAGTAACCTATGCTCTTAAAACCACCGGGCCTCATGTTAAAGTGTTGAGGATGGTTGACGGTGAAAGGGCACCAACAATGGGATTCATCTATGATGGTATGGATAAAGCAAAGGGGGAGATAGGTAAGGAATTCAAAGGAGAAGAAACTATCTACAAGGAGATTTGGGACATCACGAATGTGAAATGGTAGGGCCAGCTACATCACGAGTTGCACGCGGCTGCTTACTTCTTGAACCCGCAACTTCACTATGGCCTTAACTATCTTCTTTGTTGACAAAGAGGTTAAAGTTGGTCTTTATACGTGTATGAATAGGCTTATTCCCGATGTAGAGTATGTGAACGCCATTGACCAACTTGAAGATTTCATATTGAAGAAGGGATTGTTTTGCACGACTCAATTATACTACAAAACATGCTTTCCCAGTAAGTGTCTACAGTGCATTAGTAGTAATCTTAATACTTTTTAATTATTTCATACTAACTATATTATTGTTTACACATTAATCTAGATCGGTGGTGGGCTGAATTCGGAGATGAGGTGTCGGAGCTTCAAAAACTCGTGACTAGAGTGCTTAGCCTCACTTGTTCCGCATCCGGGTGTGAGTGTAATTGGAGCATTTTCAATCAACTTCATACAAAGAAGTGGAATTGACTAGCGACTTCTAGGATGAACAAGTTGGTATACGTCATGTTCAATAAGAGATTCAAAGATTGTCACTTGAAGTTAATGAGTAGACAACCAAGGAACGATGGCGAAGAATTTGATCCTTTGATTGTTGAGGATGTAGCATCCGATGAAGAATCGCTATTAGAAGAGGAAGATGAAGATGAAGATGGACGTGGAGATGAAAGACGTGGATGCAACTCATAGATCTCGAGCTTCTTTATCCGAAAGAAAGAAGCATAGCGTGGTCGGAGGAGGAACGGCCAAAAAAGCGAGAGGTAACTATGACTTAATTTTTTTTTTTTTTTTATCAAAATATGTTCGATAACTTGAATAATAAATTATACATGTATAGGAGCAAGCAAACAAACAATGGTGTTTGACGAGGACACCGATGACGATGATCACAGAGAATTCCATGTTTAAATTATACATATATTTGTTGTTAAATTACTATTTGAGATTTATGACGTATTATCAAATATTTTCATTTATGCCTACGCCTCGCTTTGAAAACACAATTCCCCTGAAGGCTCGTTTACGCTTATTTAAACATCAAATTTTTGTATGAAATAACCAATTCAAATTAAACGTTTAGCAAAATAGTCAAAGTTTCAAAGTTAGTACATTCTAGCCACTTATAATATAAAGATACTAATATACCCTTAATTTTTTTAGTGAACCCGTTTTTCTAGGATTTCAAGATAATTAATCCAGATATCCAAAATTTTAATTCACTACTTTTTTAATACACTTTTAATATATACCAAATAGTTTCAAAACTAATTCCATTATTAAAACTAGGCAACAAATATTCAAAAATTTAATAATGCCTTCAATTTTCTAAATCCAATTTCAAACACACGATGATTTCAGTGAAGATACATTATTTAAAAAAATTTAATCTGCCTTCAAAATATTTAATCCACTTCTATAGCAGAAGAAAAACCTATCTAAAATTTAAGTTTGAACCCTCATCTAAATAGGTAACAAAATATTTGAAGTCGAGTCTAATGCAACGAGAAGGTTACGAAGTGTCAAAATATTTAATACTGCTTTCAAAATATTTAATCCACTCTTATATAACAAAAACATTCAAATCGAAGACAGCAGCATAAGAAGAAGAAGAAGATGAAGAAGACCACAGTGATGGCGCTGGTGATGACAATCGATGATGATATTGGCCACATAAATTGACAAAGATGGATATGGCATAGGTTTGACTAGTCATAATCAAGCTTCGAGTTCGAGTCGAAGCCCCAAATCCCGACCGCAACAGCCAAACGGGGCCGATAAGAACTTGCCGACGAACCATAAGAAGTCTCTGACCAGCTCGCTCCCGGAGAAGGTGACGCAGATCCAATTCGCCACCGCAAAGCCTCCGATGCCTCCTTCCCCGGCGATCAGAGAAGAGGAAGAGAAGTGCCAATCATCAATCCAGCTTCGAGTTCAAGTCGAAGCCCCAAATCCCGATCGCGGCAGCCTAATGGGCCAATCTGAACTTGCCGACAAACCGGAAGAAGTTTTTTACCATCTCGCTTCCGAAGAAGGCGACGCAGTGGATCCAATTCGCCGCTGTGAAGCCTCTGATGCCTCGCCGACGGTGGAAGAAGAGGAAGAGGAGCGCCACTACAGGGGAGTCCGACAGAGATCGTGGGGGAAATTCGCGGCAGAGATCCGAGACCCGACCAGGAAAGGAATTAGAGTTTGGCTCAGAACGTTCGATACAACAGGTGTGGATCAAGACAGAGGCATGAGAGATGGCGGCGATGGGGTACAAAGAGTTTGTGTCAGACATGTGCAAGAAGAGACGGGGTATTTTGGAGATTTTTAAAATTTGTGCTAAACTTTGAAAGTTGAAGTATTTTACCAAACTCAAACTTTAAAAAAAATGACTAGATAGATAGCTTGACTCTCGCCGACGAATCCGTGTACTATATATTTATTGTAGTATATACAACTTTTATATTTCTTTCATCTACTATTATAATTACTTTACACATAAAATAAAAGTAATTTTTTGAAGTCCTATATTGACTTTTATTTTATATATCTATTGTATTAGTGAATCGGGTGAGTCCATATCTGAAACAGTTGATTAACGCAAACACAGTACTGCTCAGTCACTAAAGATATTATAAAACTTCGAGGAAAGGTAAAATGTGTTTTGAATTAGAGGAAGGAAAAAAACTTAGAATGAAGTTCAAGTCGTACAAATTTATATTGCGACAAATGAATGAATACAAGTTGTAATTTTTCAGCGGTTGAATGACATATCTTCTGTAGGTAGAAACAATGGATCAAAAACAAACTTTTTTTCTTTATCTTCTCTGTAATCTACAAGCTAATCATCCTCTCTTGGAAAAGTTACAGTGAAACTATACTTTGACAGTGAACAAGTAAAGTTTGAGTACAACAGCGAGACCCATCTGCAGTAGAAAAATACCTGCCACAATCAAGAACCATCTCTGACCCGCTGACTCAATGTGGGCTCGGAGGTTGTTTGCTACAAAGGTCGCGGACATGAACCCAGCGACCCCTGCAACGACCCATCTGAAAATCTCCAACGGCACGACCGAGAGACACTGCAACCACACACCAATCGACACAATTCAGCGAGAATATTTCGCAATGATCCCGTGTACAAATATAAATTTGATCATGAAGAGAAAAATATGGTCCCGCCTATGAAACTTTTGGTTACTCAAAGAGGGTTGTGGGATTGTATTTTTGTACCTTGGAGAACAAGTTATTGATTGATACATGAATGTAAACCAGTAATTTAATAACTTCGAGAAACAGGGTAAATTTCTACACCTAATTATTTTTCGCTTCTTGAATTTGATATTCTGGTCCTTGGAACATATAAATGATATACTAACCAATGTGAAAAAAAAAAGTGTACTAACCAGCGCTGGGATGAAAACGAATAGCGAATAGCCGTAAAGACAGAATAGGTTAACAAGCCCCGATGGTGCTGAGAAGTATTTGAGGATTATGTATAACAGGAGAGGAACAACAGTGACGTAACCATAAAACAAACCGGCGGACCAAGTCACGAGATTGATATCATAGTCCCATTCTTTCTTGTTCACTTTATGTGCCACATATGTCACAAAAGTGCCGATCGCAGCAGCAACAAAAATAAGTGTAGTGCAGATCCAGAATGGTCCGTACCTGCCCAAGATCAAGTAGAGACAAAATTGGCGTTTGCTATAACATCGAAATAAAGAAAGAAGCAAAATACACACGAGGACAAAAAAAAAAGAAGCTTACAGATCAGGGTTTCCATCTGTTTTTTCATTGAAAGCTCCAGTAAATGGAAAAAGTGTGTGTTTAATCCTCTCCATAACATCAGACGTGTCAACATCAAAATATGGCTTGTAAGCTGCTACGGAAAATGTCTGAAACCACCCACTCTGCTCAGGCTCATTGGAACTCGGCACAGGTTTTGAGAATGAATCTGTAGCAAAGTGAAAATATGTCTATAACCACAATAAACAAAACTCAATAAAGCAAAAGAATAATTGATCCTTTACATCATATAAGAAAACGATTTTAAAGACACGACTTCCGAACATTTATGAAATGCTAATGTCTACTTGAGCACCCACCACTTAAGCCTACAATTATAGTTCCAATACAACCAATAATATCTCAACTGTCTGTCCTCTTTCTAGTTATGCTCAGAATAGTTTATTTTCTGAAAGCACTGGATCTGAATTCTAGCCTCTTATTCTCGTGATAACTCCATAGTGGATCATAATTATAATGAAAATATGATAAATCCCTTAAGTGATTCAACGCCCCTTACAAATCACTAAATCTCTCTCCAAATTCCCCATACAGCCCTCAAGAACGCACGCTCAATTAATCTATCACAACCAAAATCAAATAAAGATTACAATTGGAATTACAAAAGCTTGTACTGGTCAAACCGTCAAGGAACGGAACTCAAGACCACATGGGGGCAAACCATGAGCCTGATATCTCAACCAAAACCTCAATGGTCTCGAACCAAAACTACTGGCTTCTAATTACTTATTATACACCCATCTATATCAACGATCATTTCAAGCATCACAAATCTGACCTTCCCATCAGGCTCTGAATCTAGGCATTATGTACCCATGTTTTTTTATACTAAATCATCATTCTAGAGCTAAAGAGGTGATGGTTCATCAGTATAGCCAGACAACTAAAATTACAAGATCACAATCTATTGCGGAGCTAAACTAAACATGCCTGCATTAAAGATCAACCTAAAAATATGTTTAAGAACCCATTTTAGATAGCAATATCTAAGCATCAGCAAGATTTAAAGCATTAAAACTAATTAGAAGATCAAAACTGCATTGTACCATCAGCATCGCGCGGAGGACGTGAACTAGTGGAGATTTTCCCTTTTGCCTCCGACGGAGGGAATGTCTGAAGATTTGAATCTGCAAGAAGAAGCAAATAAATCGCCATAAATATTTCGAACAAGACAATGGAAGAAACGAGAGAACTGTTTCCTGTTCAACGACTAAAATATCGCATCACAGAACATCAATCTAAAACTCATCACCAAACAGAGGAAGACAAATGAAGTAACGACTAGTCAGAAATATAATGCTTGATCAGTAGTTAATCACTATGGGAAATTGAAAGAAAAAAATAGGATGAGAAATCACAATCCAGTCGCAAAACCCATAAACCGCAACCAAATCCAACAAATCCCTGCTGTTCTGTCCCAATTTTCAATTAGCAAATCACGGAAAGTAAAACAATAGGAATTTGATATACCTTGGAATTGAACGGTGACTTGGCCTGGATCTGAGACAGCCTAAAATAAGAGAGCGAGGTTGATTCAGATCTAAATCAGAAACAGAAAATAGAGATTTCGTGGAGCTATGAGAGACTTACAGGAACAGATCCCGAAACGCTTTGATGGTCAATCGAGGTATATTTTCCCGTCATCATCTTCGTCTCCTTCGTTCTTCTCTCCCTCTCTCTCTCTCTCTCTCTCTCAAGTCGCTCAAGGATATCTCTCTCTCCCCTTAGTTACCGTGTATATTAATTTAATAGTATTTTGTTTTTTAAAACAATTTAATACTGTAACTAGTGATACTCGTACTCGGCATTTCACTTCTGTTTTTTACCATCTCAATCCATATTCCGATAAAATACAAAGAATGTTTAAAAATATTTGGACATTTTTTTTTTTACATCTACTTGAGAATGTTTACATTTTCTATAAAATATTTTATAAAAAAATTTAGATGCAATATAGATATTTTTAGAACAAATTATTTTCAAATATTCACATTTTTACCGTTTATTTTGAAAGTGTCTCAAAATATAGGAATTTGTTTACATTTTATTTTGAAAGTGTCTCAAAATATAAACAATTTTAATAAATGTGTTGACCTGTAAAATTAGTACAACAATATCTTACGAAAGTACACAGACTCCGAGTACAGTGACTCCGAGTACAGAGATGATTTAGGTAAGACTTTCTCTTTATACAGACGAATCTAATACAAGAGAGCAATGTTTTCTAGAGGTTCTAAGTGAACGAAAGTAAGTAAGAAAACTCCTGCTTAGTTCTGTGCCGCGGCCTCTATTTATACTCGTCTGGTGTAGCCTCGTGGTCGTGTCTCTGACGGTTATTCTGGGGAACGTGGGGTGATCAATCCCACGTTCTGGACGGTTTTGGGTAACTGCCTCTTCCCTCTCGCTGAGGTGGACGGTTATTACTTTTCGTATGGTTCCTGAACCGTCAAGGTGTGCGTTTTAGGGTTTGAAACATGTTTTCTTTTGGTTTTGACTAGTCTTTGACCCACGTTCTTCTCTTCTCTCCGAAGTTCTGATCGGTGGGTTTCGTTCTTGACTTATGAACGGTTCGTTCCTTTTCAATGGATGGCCCTTGGGTTTACTTAACCTGAGCTCGGTGCTGGATTCTTCTCGCTGCTCGGGAGTCCGACTACCCTGCTCAGTGTCTGACTAATTTATCCCGTAACAGCTGCCCTCCAGTTTCTTAGTATTATTAGCAAAAATGGTAAGGAACTATTTCGGTTTAATTGATGACCGTGTTCATCTTTGCTTATTTGCCTCGGGACGATCCGAGTAGAATTCTATATTCTTTTTCTTTTTTGCAGGACATCGTACGACGTCGTTTGTTTTTGGCCTTACTGAATCGTCGCGTCTTTTCGCTTCGACGGTCAGATGTGCTTGACTTCTTGGACAAGCTTAATCCTTGTCGTTCGTGTGGTCTTTATATAAAGCCTTTTTCTCAACTTTTGACTTCATTCTGCTTTTTCTTCTAAATTTTACTCTCGGAGCGTTCTCGGCTTGATCTGCCTATTAAGACTGTGTTCTCAGCTCTCTCATTTTTTTGCTCGGATCTTCCGATCTTCAAACTCGCGGGTAAGGCTTTTTCATCATTAATCCGATACATTCCTTTGTTTTGAAATCTTTATTCGGTGATCAGTATTTTCCTTTACTTCTCGTATTCGGACCCTTCGGACTTTAGGGATCATAGTTTTCGACTTCCTTAGGGACATGGGAGGACTTGCGCGTCCTGACCTGAGTTTTGACTCTCGCGTCGTTCGACGATCGGAGCCTGATCCCGATAGTGTTATCTTGTCGGATGGGTCTACGTTTCCTTTCCTCAGGAGTCGTGTTTGGTATCATGTCTCAGAGATCGGATGGGACCGCCCCGTAATGGCTTTTGATGAATCATGCGTGTATCCCAGTCCGGAGTCCGAGGGGGTTGATAACGAGAAAAAGGTTTTTGATTCGTCTTCCCTGGCGTGTAGGGATACCATGGTTTTGGAGATATCGTCTTCGTCCGCTTCTTCGAGGGGGAGCGAGTCAGAATCTCGTGATACGACGAGCCTTTCTCTTTCGCAAGACCGAGGAGAGGGCTATTCTCAAGGCACTCCGGGTCCGAGTGGGATGACATTTGGGGTCGATCTCCCAGAGGAAGAGGATGAGGCCTTGGTTTTTGAACGGAAAGAGGGCCAGTTTTCGGCCAAGGTTTGGACTTCTCGGGTTACCGAGAAATATATACGAGAGCTGAGAGAGGAATTTGAGATAGCAGAGGGAATTATCATCTCGGCACCTTTGGAACATGAGAGGGCCGATCAGCCTCCCGCCGGGAAGATAGCGTTCAATAAGGCTATTTTGAACGTGATCGGAGGGTTACCGATGCATCCTCTCATCTCACAGTTTGTTTCTGACCTGGGTTGTTCTCCTACCCAGCTCGTCCCCAATGTGTATAAGATTTTTGTTGGGATGGCCGTGCTATGTGCGAAAGTTTATGATCGCCCCGTCACTTTACAAGACTTTTCGCAATATTACTCGTTTAAGTCGGCTCCAGGGCAACATGGTTATTATTATGCTCGGGCCAATGATGACCAGTCTAAGGTGATCACTCGCCTTCCGACCAGCCAAAAAAATTGGAAGGACTATTTCTTTTGGGTTGAAGGGAACGCCTCTTATGAAAGGTGCCCCAAAAGAGCTTCGTTCTCGGAACTGGGTGTGACTCTGGTTCAGAATTCTTATTTGATAGATTGGGCCAGGTTTTTGTTCTGGTTTCCTCATATGTTTTATGTTTGATTCCAGGTTCCCTTCCACAGTATCCCGAGGACGAGCGACCACTCCACTCTGAGATCTTTGATATTTCGGAGGCTAATCGGTCGACGTTTGTGTTGTCGGACCCAGACTTACTCGAGGAATACTATTATTATCCCTACTCGAGTGAGCATTTTATTCATTTCTTATCAAGTCGCATATGTTCAAATTTTCCTCGTTCTTATTTTTTGTTTCTTTACAGAGATTGCACAGATGGCGAAGAAGAGACCCGCTCCCGAACAGGTTCCTCCTAACCCGAAACGTACTAAGGCTTCCAAGGCCTCGGCTGCTAGTAAGCGGGCAGCCGTGTCTGCTTCAAAAGTTTCGGAACTTCCGAGTTCTTCTGCGGTTAAAAGCTTGACCGAACCTTCTTCTGCATCCGACCATCTGAATCCGATCGTCGCCTTCCTTCGCGAGCATCTTCCTGCCGAGAAGGTCCAAGCGGTTCTCGGGTCTGAGCCTTTAGAGAGGCTTAACCAGGTCACTGACTCCGCGGTTTCGGTACGTTTTACTCACCTAGTCGGTATCTCTTTTCTTTCCTTGACAACTTTTGTAATTGACCTTTTGATTACCACAGGTTTTCGTTGGTGTGGTCGGCCTTGTCGGACTACTAGGCTCCGAGCTCACATCATTGAGACAACGGAACGATCGTTTTCTCAAGGAGAGGGATGCGGCCAGGGACGAAACGGTGAAGACCCGATCGGACCTTACGGAGCTTACGCGAAAATTCCAAGCAGATCTTGAGGCTGCTCGTTTAGCTGCGGTGGAAGAGTACAAGGCTTCCGAGGATTATCCCAACATGCGCGATGATCTTTATGCCGTGGGATAAACGAGGCCGTTCGGATCCTCGGCCCGAAGAATCCTACTCTGGATACTACAGATCTCGATGAGGATTCGGAATCAAGAGCTAGTGATGACGCGGATAGAGGCGATCAGGAGTAGATTTATATATTTTTTGTATTCTAGTTTCTGTTAACCCGCTTGGGTTTTGAACAATTGATCCGTGGTCGGATCTTTACTATGTAATTTTTGTTAACCCGCTCGGGTTTTGAACAATTGATCTGTGGTCGGATCTTTTATTACGTAATTTGTGTTAACCCGCTCGGGTTTTGAACAATTGATCCTTGGTCGGATCTATAATTCATGTTAATTTATCTGTGTTTCTGACTTTGGCGAAAAAAGTAAAAAGTATTTCTGAATTTTGGCAAAATAAAGTATAACTAAGTATATTTCCTTTAAGTTTTCTAAACAACTGTTTGCTAATTACCCTGCCGCCTAGTTTATTTTGTCGAGAATGATAGAAATTATGTGATCAGATGCCGAGCATAAAAACAAAAGATAATTTACTTCTGAAAATCGAAAGTACGTGCGACCAAGCTGTTTTTTGAAATTGTAAAGACAACACTTGCGACCAAGCCGCTTTTTGAAATTGTAAGTACAACATATGCGACCAAGCAGCTTTTTGAATGTTTGAAAAAAAGAAATACTTAAACGTAGAATCGGCGAAGGTGCTCAGCATTCCATGGTTTTTTTTTATATCACCGCTCAACTGTTGTAGTCGGTATGCCCCGTTTCCGAAGTCTTCTCGGATGATGTAGGGTCCTTCCCAGTTTGCGTTGAATGCTCCCTCCTGGTGGATTTTGGTGTGGAGAAAAACTCTTCTGAGGACTTTGTCGCCGACTTTGAAAGATCTTGGTCGGACTTTCCTGTTGAAATACCGAGTAACCTTTTGTTGGTTAGCGAGATTTCTTAATCTGGCTTTTTCTCTTTTTTCTTCTAGCAGGTCTAGGCTAATTTTTAGAGTGTCGTTGTTTACCTCTGTTGAGTAGTTTTCTCTCCTCACTGTTGGTACCGTGACGTCGGTCGGGATGGCCGCGTCGGATCCGTATGCGAGGGAGAAAGGCGTTTCGCCAGTTGTGGAGTGCTCGGTGGTTCTGTACGACCAGAGAACTTCTTGGAGCATATCCACCCACTCTGACTTCTGTTCGCCTAAATTTGTTTTTAAGCCGTGTTTTATTGTTTTGTTGACTGCCTCCACCAATCCGTTGGACTGTGGTCTGACTGGAGTAGAAAAAACCTTGTTAATGCCATACTTTTCGCAAAAACTTTTGAAGGAATCGCAGTCGAATTGAGTTCCGTGGTCGGATACAATTTTGACTGGTATTCCAAACCGAGTAATAATATTTTTCCATACAAATTTCTCAATTTCAAGGGCCGTTATTTTATTTAAGGGCTCGGCTTCCACCCATTTTGAAAAGTAGTCGATGGCTACAATTGCGTACCTGCATCCGCCTCGGCCTGTTGGCAAAGCTCCGATTAGGTCTATCCCCATTCTGCGAATGGGATCGGGCATGAGAGGGAGATGAGTGGATTAGGTGGGAGCCTCGGGATGTTAGAAAACTTTTGACATTTGACGCATTTTTGTGTCATGCGCCGAGCATCGGCTTTTACTGTTGGCCAGTAGAGTCCTTGCCGGATGATCTTTTGTGCCAATGCTTCGCATCCGATGTGACTTCCGCATATCCCTTCATGGATCTCTTTTAGAGTGTACCCGGCTTCGTCTTCGTCTAGACATTTGAGTAGAGCCTGAGAAAATCCTCTTTTATAGAGATTCTGACCTTCTAGGAAATATCGAGCAGCTCTGAACTTCAAGCTTCTAGCCTCATTTTTTTCTTTGGGCAGAGCTCCGTGCTGCAAGTATTCCCTGATCGGAGTTTGCCATGACTTTCGTTGATCGACCTGAAGTATATGGGGAGCTTGCTCAATGCTAGGTTGCCCAATCTTGATAACTGGGATTGATTCCGAGTCGGATCCTTGAGTGGCAAGCTTCGCTAATGCATCAGCTTCTTCGTTCATGGCTCTGGGGACTTGGGTGATTTCGCAAAGTTCGAATTTGTTTGCCAGGCTTCTGGCTTTCTCGGCATATAGCGACATCTTTTCGCCTTTTGCCTGAAATTCACATTTCATTTGATTAACAATTAACTGAGAATCCGAATATACTTTGAGCTTTTTGATTTCTAAATCTTTTGCTATTTGTAGCTCATGTATCATAGCTTCATACTCAGCTTCATTGTTTGAAGCATTGAAATCGAATTTTAAAGCGAATTTTACCTTGTCTCATTCTGGGTTGGATAGCGCGATCCCGACCCCGGATCCCTTTTCGTTGACCGCTCCATCTACGTACATGTTCCAAATTGGGAAATCAACTGGTCTGTACGTGAATTCTGCAATGAAGTCAGCAACTGCTTGTCCTTTGATTGCTGGTCGGGGGCTGAAGTGTATATCATATTGTGTCAGCTCAATCGACCATTTCATTAGCCTTCCGGATACGTCAGGCTTTTGCAGCACCTGGCGCAGCGGGAAATTGGTGAGGACTGTAATCGGGTGCGCGAGGAAGTAGTGTTTTAGCTTCCGAGAAGCGGTGATGAGGGCGAAAGCTAGCTTTTCGAGTTCCGGGTATCTTCCTTCCGCCTCGTTAAGGCGTCGCGAAGTATAATAAACCGGGACCTGGTGCTTTCCCTCATTCTTGATCAACGCTGAACTCACTGCATGCTCCGATACGGCTAGGTAAATTTCCAGGGGCTCTCCTTCCTGTACTTTTCTTAAAGTCGGAGGCCATGCCAAGTGCTCTTTTAGGGACTCGAAACTCTCATCGCATTGCTTGGTCCATTCAAATTCCTTGGAGCCTCTGAGTACATTGAAGAAGTGAATGCTTCGATCGGTAGACCTTGAGATAAAACGACTTAATGCAGCTATGCATCCTGTCAATTTTTTCACTTCTTTGATGTTTCGTGGTGGTCTCATGTTCCATAGGGCTGTGATCTTCTCTGGATTCACTTCGATGCCTCGTTCATGAACTATGAAACCTAAGAATTTACCTGCAGAGACACCAAACGTACATTTTAGAGGATTCAGTTTCATGCGATATTGCCTTAGAAGTTCGAATGATCTTTTAAGATCATTCGTATGTTCATCTATTTTTCGGATTTTAACCAGCAAATCATCGATGTATGCTTCCATTGTAATCCCGAGTAATTCAGCAAACATTCGATTTACTAATCTTTGATATGTTGCTCCAGCATTTTTTAACCCAAAGGTCATAACTGTGTAGCAGTATAGCCCTCGGTCAGTTATGAATGCCGTGTGATCCTGGTCGGGACCATACATAGGGATTTGATTGTAGCCAAAGTAGGCATCCATAAAGCTTAAAATTTCATGGCCTGCTGTGGCGTCTACTAGCTGATCTATTCTCGGCATAAGGAAACTATCTTTAAGGCAAGCCTTGTTCAGATCTGTAAAATCCACGCAAGTTCTCCATTTCCCGTTAGGTTTCTTGACCAGGACAGGATTGGCTACCCATTTAGGATATTTAGTTTCTTTTATTGATCCGTTAGAAATCAGTTTATCTACTTCTTCTTTTAAGGCTGTATACATTTCGGAGTTTAAAGCCCTTCTCTTTTGTCTGATAGGTTTTTCTTTAGGATCTATATTTAACCTATGACACGCTATTTGAGGATCTATCCCCGTCATGTCGGAATGTGACCAGGCAAATATATCTAAGCTATTAGATAGGAGAGTAATTAAGTTACTTTTGGTACCTGATTCAAGATATTTTCCAATCTTGAGCTTCTTCTCAGGTTGTTTTGGATCCGGAGCGACTTCCTCGACTTCATCTCCTGGGCCAATTTCTTCTCGGCTCGGAAGACGTGGGTCAAAGTCCGAGTCGATCATCATAACTTTGTGGACATCTTTGTCCTGACTCTCTTTGAGATAATTTGCATAACAGCTTCTTGCGATAGCCTGAGTTCCGACTACTTCGCCTACCCCGTGTTCGGTAGGAAACTTCATCTTCAAATATTCCACAGAAGTGATAGCCCCGAGGGACTGCAACGTTGGCCTGCCAATGATAGCGTTGAACGAAGATTTTCCGGGAACCACCACCCACGTTGTGTTAGTGGTTTTACTCCTCGGGCTCTCTCCTACAGTTATCGGGAGTGGGACTACTCCCTTGGGCCGGATTGAGTCTCCTGTGAAACCATAGAGATTTTCGGGAGAATGAGCTAATGCGTCTTGCTTAAGACCCATTTTGTTAAATGTGTCTTCGTAGAGCACGTCAACAGCACTTCCAGTGTCCACCAATATTCGGTGTACATTCCTGTTTCCGATAAAAGCTGATATGACTAGTGGATCGTTGTGAGGAAACATCACCCACCGAGCATCTTCTGCTGTAAAGGTGATAGGCTCCGAGCTAGGCTTGGCTATCTTATTAGGCCTTTGTTCGGCTGTAAACAAGATTTGTCGGGGTCCCGCGTAGGCCTCTCTTACATAGCTCTTTTGAGCGCTCCTTGAAGTTCCTCCCACATGTGGTCCTCCGACTTTGAATGAGATTTCAGCATACGCCTCACCTATCTGTCCCTCTTGATCCCCTTGTTCAGCCTTGAACTTCTTCAACGCTCCTCTTCGGATTAGAGCTTCTATAGCTTCTTTGAGGTTGAAGCAGTCAGCAGTGCGATGACCGATGTCCGCGTGGAAAGCACAATATTTTGTTTTATCTCTCCTTGAGATATCTTTCTTGATCGGTCTTGGTTTAGGGAAATCTTCTTTGTCCTGTGTAAGACTAAATATCTCCTCTATCGGGGCATTGAGCTTATGATATTTATCAAACTTACTGGAAAAAGGCTTCAGAGGTCCTGCTCTTGACCGGTTTTTCTTCGGTGGGCGGTTATCCTCGGAATTTCGTTCCATGTGCTCTTCTCGGTAGCTCTTTGGTGGCTTTGCTTTTCTTGCCGCCAGCCTTGCTTCCTCCGCGTTGATATACTTCTGAGCTCTCTTCAGAAAATCGTTGTAATCCCTTGGACTAGTCTTCTGAAGTGACCACCAGAATTCTGATTCTGTTCGGACGCCGGAGGAGATCCCGAAGAGCTTAAAGTCTTCGTTCATATCGTCAACTTGAAGAGCTTGTTCCGAGTAGCGATTAATAAAATCTTTTAGAGATTCATCATGGGCTTGTCTCAGAACTAGCAGCCTTTCTTTGGGAGTTTTCCCTGAGCTGGAGCCGACAAACTGTTCCATGAATTTTCTGGATAACTGCTTCCAGGACCCTATGGAGTTTGGCTTTAGCTTTCTATACCACCTTTTGGCTGAGCCAGTTAAAGTGATAGAGAATGCTCTGCACATAACTTCTGGTCCGGCCCCTTGCAACAGAATCCAAGAAGAAAAGGTGTCTAGATGGTCTCCCGGGTCGGTCTTTCCATCGTATACTGGGATGCTCGGCATCCTGAAACGATCAGGCAGCGGGTGTTCTAACACGCGTGCTGTGAAAGGGGAGACAGCTTCTCCAACCTTCGGGATAGACTCCTTCTGACCTAGGGCCACTTCTTCGATTCGACGCTCCAATCATCTAAAATTTGTTTTGTTGGTGCTCGCGCTGTCTTCAGTTTCCGAGCTTACCATGCTATTTCTGAAAGTGTTTGAATGACCTCTGTCCATAGTGGGCTGGTACCGATCAGGAATCTTTTCCTGACTGGACTGCTCTTTCTCGGATTCAGAATCATCTTCCATCCTCTCATACCGATCTTTAGCATGTTTCCGAGATTTCTTAACCTGCGGATCCTGCCCGACGGGTTCTTTCCCTGATCGGTGTGAGGGTTCTTCATCTGGGATCACTACTGCGCTTCGCAGTGTGACTTTATTTTCTTGCAGCCTTCTCTTCTGTCTGAATTGTTCTTCGAGACTAGGTTCCGGGAGAAGTTCAGCTATTTCCTCCAGGGTGAGAGGCAAAGTGCGATTGTGATGTTCTATCTCCGTCTCCTGGTTGGGGACAGTGATCGGGGTGGATGAGCTAGCCATATTCTTCAGCTGCCCCCTCCTTCTAGCGCCAACTGTTGACCTGTAAAATTAGTACAACAATATCTTACGAAAGTACACAGACTCCGAGTACAGTGACTCCGAGTACAGAGACGATTTAGGTAAGACTTTCTCTTTATACAGACGAATCTAATACAAGAGAGCAATGTTTTCTAGAGGTTCTAAGTGAACGAAAGTAAGTAAAAAAACTCCTGCTTAGTTCTGTGCCGCGGCCTCTATTTATACTCGTCTGGTGTAGCCTCGTGGTCGGGTCTCTGATGGTTATTCTGGGGAACGTGGGGTGATCAATCCCACGTTCTGGACGGTTTTAGGTAACTGCCTCTTCCCTCTCGCTGAGGTGGACGGTTATTACTTTTCGTATGGTTCCTGAACCGTCAAGGTGTGCGTTTGAGGGTTTGAAACATGTTTTCTTTTGGTTTTGACTAGTCTTTGACCCACGTTCTTCTCTTCTCTCCGAAGTTCTGATCGGTGGGTTTCGTTCTTGACTTATGAACGGTTCGTTCCTTTTCAATGGATGACCTTTGGGTTTACTTAACCTGAGCTCGGTGCTGGATTCTTCTCGCTGCTCGGGAGTCCGACTACCCTGCTCGGTGTCTGACTAATTTATCCCGTAACAAAATGTAAGAAAATTACCATAATCATAAGGACAGAATTCTCCAAAATATGAGTAAAATTACTATTTCTATAAATACAAAATTAGTTAGTTCGATCTTAAAATCGATATTCATGTCCTTTTTCTCATAGGACTACATAGTATCTACAAAATTAATTAGATTGTACATAACTATTATGATCGCGAACGACTTAGACGACTTCTACATATTGGTTGTGGTATTGGTTCGGTATCAAAATAGACTTTAATTACAAATTGGACGCTCTCCGATGTATGAATATTGACACCAAATGAGGTTAGACATAACCATTTCAGCTTAGAATTAAAAACAAAAAGATCTATCTACGCATTTCTCAAAAGTTGTACTTGATGTCATGGGTACAAAATATCATGGAGAAAAAGTACATTATTACAATCGAGGTCGTCCTATAATCATAGAAAAATATGCATTAAAGTATTAAAAAGTTCGAGTGAGATACATATATTTATCGTCATCTAGTTGTGGGCGGAAATTTGTTCATGTTCACGAAAAGATTCACTTCCTCTCTACCGAAATATAAGACATTTATACACGTTTTAAGTGCAAATTAAAAATAATAAACAAAATTAAACAAAGACAACATGTGAAATAATATAATTTATACTAATGACGCCTATTATAATTTGTTTTGTATTTTTGTATTTTTTCTGTTTTTAATAAGGCAACATGTAAAATGATGTATTCGTACATTTTATGTAGTTGATTTGGATTAATGGGTATTTTACCAAATCTTTCAAAGAAGTCGAGTACAAATTATTTGAATTTCTAGTTACACTACTTTATTATTTATAGAAATAAATTAAAATTATTATAATTAAAATATAGAAAATCATTTAATTGATATATCTTATATTTATTATATTATAAAAAAACACCAAATAGATATTAATAATATTTTATAAATTGTAAATATATCGTCAAACGTTGACTAATATGAAGTTCAGTACTTTGATTTAACTTATCATGTCTGGTTTATAAATAAACATTTACGATGTTCTATTCATTTTTTTTAATATACTCAATGATGTTAAATGATAAAATATTATTGTTGACGTGAAGAATCACACCATAAACAGTCTCGACTACTTCGTGGTTGAAATTGTCGATTTAGATTTATTTGAGATGTGCCTCAGAATTCCATAATGAGATTAAATTCAATTATGAAACAATGAATGCTAATACGTAAACAGGAAAGAAACGAAGATCAAATGATAGCTCTAGGATTTTTATTGAATGGGCTTGTTATCAATACAATTGCAAATGATAATAATAATAACACTAATTTACCAAAACGTGCTTTAAAAAGGCGTATTAATCATATATATATATATATATATATATATATTCGAGGAAGCAGTTGGCGAGCTCCGGTCTTCTCGAGGCACGTCATAAGTCGGATGAGGGAGCTCGTTATTATCCAAAGGGACACTTGTCGCTAGATGCCTAGTCTTGTGCGAGGCAGTTACGCCATTTGACTGAGCAAGCTGGCATACCCCAATTTGAGGGTCAGTCCATGAATACGCGCATCGAGCTGACCAAAGTCGATCTAATTCTCAAAATGAATTGATTTCTTGGGCCTGGGCTCAATTACGGCTATAGTGGGCTCACACGCTTGTTTATCGATGGAGTATGAAGCCCAACATCAGCAGTCACTCCCCTAGTTTATTCCGTACGTGGATAAACTAAAAGACGGTTCAATGTACCTAGTTTCAAAAATTCGAACGAGCTCACTTTAAAGCGATCTCTCTGAAACGCCGAGTCCATGTATAATGCTATGTTGTGCCATGTGGAACGCACTTTATTGGGAATGCAATATTTTATTTTAGAACCGTAATGATTTTCTTCGAGAAGATCAAGCGATTTTTTGAATAAAATATTGGGTTCGATATGATATGATTTAACAACGCATTAAATACTAGTTTGTTGAGCTTCTGTGTCTATATAAATAAATAAAAAAAAGACGTGAGTTTCTCCTCATATTTATTTGACTTCGCATGAGTGCAAAAGGTATTTTTCTGTTTCTCACTCTCTTATCTTCTCCATGCGATTTTCTTGCTCTGGTAGGGTTCCCAAATTTTTTTTTTAGAAATTCATCGTTGCTGGTGTTCGTATTGTAGCATTTTAATATTCTATTTCTTTCTTCTGATTTTTGGGTTTTACTTTTTATGCACGCAATTATGTTCTTACCAAAAATCTGTTTCTACATTTCGATAGCTTCTACGTCGAGTCTGACGAAGAGGGTGAGGGATCGTGGAATCGAACACTCTCATGGTGTTTCTCTCAATGAATGCCTTCCCTTCCAGCTCCGTTCGTCGGACTTAGAGCCTATTAGACGCAGATTTCATGTTCCGCCGAAGAGATAACTGATCTTACCTACCCTCATTGACATGGTTGAGACCGTAAACCTGGGCACCTTTCTGTTTATGAAATATTCTTCGAGAAATGTGGGCTTAGGGTTCACCTTCCGCTCTTCTTATTGGTTTTATCGCGCAAGTGGAATTAGCCATTCCCCAGCTCGCACCGATATTCTTTCGAATAGTGTACGGGCTGCTTACGCTGGCCACATAAGAGGGCGTTAGTTTGAGTCTTGTCGATATGATTCGATTGGTCACGACCAAGAAAACTTCACGTCATCTCGGATTTTCTTACCTCTCGTGGAAGCCAAATCGATCAGTGATCGTTGGGATCCCGGCCCAGGATTACAAGTGGGCAGAGAGATACTTTTACTTCAATATCTCAAAGCATTCAGTGGGTCGATTTACTCACTTGATTCGCTCGGTGTGGTCTGAAGAAGCGGGATGGACTTAGTTCAGATCCACTCTTATTAGCTTTATTCTTAGGGTCCAGTGGCTATCTAGCTATATGAAACGTTAAAAATTTCTAAATAGCCAATGTTTCATTAATTTTTGGTATATAACCACGTAAATCTATTTAGGCACAGTAAATTTCTAGTAACAATGTGTAAATAACGTTGGTTACCTCATATTTTTAGCTAGTTACGAAACATCTATTTACGAAAAATTTACAAAACGTTGTCTAAAATGCAAATGTTTATGTTTTTTGTGGCCTATATCGCTAAATATTTGTTATTTTTATGATTTGTAGGCTCTCATTCTCATCATTCTTGTGCAGCCGGACTCAAGTCCATTTGTCCAGACGACAAGTTCGAAGACAAAATAAAAAAAAAACTCTGAAGGGGTTCTGTGAATTGGTCTAAATTTACGTCAACTAGATTCGATCGTGCTTTTCTCGGCTTGGAGATCCCAGGTAACAAGCTCGAATTAACTTCTTCATTATGCTTTAACTTTGCGATATGACTACTTACTCCCACGTTTTCTCAGTTGTTGAGGACTTGTGTGCCCGGGTCGAACGTCAAGACAAAGACCAGAACAAGGAGGGTAAGAAGGAGAGGAAGAAGACAAAGATCCAGGAAAAGGAGTAGAAGAAGAAGAAACTATGGTGCGAGCATAAGGCTGGATAGCGAGGAAAGAGGCCGAAGCTAGAGCGGCCAAAGGAAAGAGAAAATCGGGCTCCGAGCTCATGATCCGAGTGCCGGTCATCATGCCCGTGCCCGAGGAACCCAAGGTGGTGATCGTTCACATAGTTATCCATCCGGATCCCAATATCACGACCTCCTCCGTGCCCGAAAAGGAGGGTCGGAAGAAGAAGAGGATTGGAGAGGATGACGAGTAATAGGAGGTCAAGGAAGGAAAGTCCCTCCTCGAGGAAATGAGGGCTCAGAGCGGCCCCCTACGATCGTGACGCCCAAGGGCGCAAAAAGTGCACTCCGTCCAAAAGAGAAGGGTGTGCAGTCTCCGAACTCAAAGGCCCCGACCAGCAGGCTGAACAGGCCATCGAAAGCTCAAGCTTTTGGGAGCTCATTGAAGAAGCCTCGGGGCTCAGATAAAGATAGGGAGGGACAAGTCGCCTAAACGGGCTCTCTGCACGGGCTATAAAATTTTACTATAAGGGTCATCGGCCCTTGTATGAGGATTTCAAGGTGTCATCCGCCCTCAACCGTCAAATCAACAAGCCCATAGTGAGACTAGCCCTAATCAGGGAGCTAACAAAGAACGAGCAATACTAGCGAGCTCACGTGGCTAATTCTAGGGTAATATATCTTCGTTTCTTGTGCTGTGTCGGATCATAAACTTTGATTTTTTACTGGTCTTGGTATTTTCAGTATTTTGTTGAAATCAACCTTCTCCGGCTCAAACACGAGCAGAAGCATACGGAGAAATATAAGCGCGTGCCAGAGCTCATTGAGAAGTTTGAAGTGGCTGAATCCAAGCAGGCAGTGTTTGCAGCGGAGATTGAGAGGCTCAAGAAGGAGACGGTTGAATCCAAGTAGGCGGATTTCGCGGTAGAGATAGAGAGACTCAAGAAAGAGGCAATGACTCGCGAAGAAGGGACGGATCAATTGAAACTCAATCTCAAGGCCCAAAATGAACAGATAAATGGGTTAAGGATCGACTATGCTCAAGCCAAGAATGTAACGACCCGATTTTTTTTTTTTAGAGTCGTTATCCGATTTTAGAAGCTTGAATTTCATTACATACTTCTCAATATTTTTTTTTTAAAACAACTAGAACTGAAACAATTATTTATTCTTAACTAAAAACTTTAACTCTAGAGTATAATAATATGAATAAGTACAAAAAATTATTTATTCGAAACTAAAATATTTATTTGTCTTCAAGATGTTATAAATAGAAAGGAACATGCTTAACACAATTATCATAATAACTTGGCAGCGGAAAAACGTTTCAATTAGCGTAGCGGTATCCATCTCCACCCTTTACTCTTGTCGCCACCACGATCACAACTCAAAGTCATTTACCTTGCACGTGTCCTACAATGCGAACGAAGAAAAACATATACAAACATGTGAGCTAAAGCTCAGTAAAATTCATGAAAAAAAACTCACAAAACATTTTTCTACGTAATAATAAATAAACATTATAAAGTTTTATTAAATCTTATTATCAACGTGATACATGTCTTGTTACTTGATTCATGATTTTTGGGGACCCCTAGTGATCGTATCGTATCGTGCGCACTAAGGCTTATGGAAAACATGCGGCCAAACATCGATTCCGCCCTTCCTGAACATGTACGACTCACCTTATCGAGACATAAACATCTACGAGGTGGGTCGCAAGAACCTACTCTGGCGTAGGCCGATACGTCACCTACTTAGTGTTCTCACTTGCATACTTATTAAATCATTTGCATGGTAAAGTTCATGAAATAAAATAAGTCTAAAGCATACTTGGAAATTCTTAGATAAAAATACTTTAATACATATTAAACATAATTCACAGATATGATAAGATAAACTTGGAAACATAATCATGTGATCTAACATGCATATAGAAATAAAATAATAAACATCCATAAAATTAAATAATACTTGCACATAATATTATTTTGAACTAATTCGCATTGTAGTGAGATGAACTCACCTCTCGGTTTCAAGATACTTAGCACTCGAGCTAGGAATCCGACTCTTTCTCGAACCTATAGGAAAATAACTTATGAGCTTCTATAATCTATTCTTACCAAACCAAGCTTAAGGGATAAAAGACCTATAAGAATATTAAAGCTCTAAGAACGATCTAAGACTCGGGAAAACATGATGCATATCGAAAATATAATTTGAAAGTTTGTAAAAACGTTGCTGGAAAAAAAATTATTTTCAGGATGACCTATAGTTACACTTTTGTTAATTACGGATAGCTCGTGACTCGGAATTCGGTGATTCTTTTTGCAAAACAACAATAACATCCGTACCTTTAAAATGACATATTAAACATAACTTAATAATCTGTAAAACATTCCCAGAATTATTTTTAAGTTCATTAAACGAATCTGTCCGGATGAGAATCTAGTTTCGGGACACAAAATTGAAAGTACTCGTTCGAACTCTTTAAAACTTTATTTTCTGAAATTTCTTTTTGAAACATTTAAAACACGTGATATATATATTACAAAAAATATTTTTAAAGTAAAACTATTAAAACAACATGTTTAAAATATACTCCATAGCATGACATCACTTCTCGGGTCCTAAGGATATCTCCCTAGCAGTGTGCATTTAGAGGATTTTTATGAACGAAATAAAACACATAAAATACATATAAAGACATACTACAAAAGAAGACATATGTAGCTTCGTTTTGGTATATTCCATAAACAATTTGAGTATTTAGAAGTGATAAAAACTAATTACCAAAGTTACATAAATTAAAAGGCGGATTTGAAGAAAAATAAAACATTTCATGCATGCATTGTAAGGTTCTAGTTTCTAGGGTTGGATGGGAACATGGGAATAAAACTAGAACTAAAACATACTAAGGAACTATAATTATAAAGAATTAAGACGAGAAAAATGCTAACCTCTTGGATTTGAAGAAAGGACAAGAATTAATCTTCACCTTGATCTCTAGAAGAAAATCTAATGAATTCTCTATTCTATGATTTGTCTCTCTCTCCACTCTAACTCACTTTTTTTTCTCTCTAAACTTTGAAAATTTGGGATGAAATGAGAGAGTGTCTTGGGGTCTATTTATAGGAAAATATTGGGTGCTATATGGCTTGGACAAACCGTGCATGTCTACCCCTCCCACTCTTCTATTTTTTATTTTATTTCCTTATTGAAACACACCAAAAATCCTTACACATCCATACACTAAAAGGATGTCATATTCTAGGTTCTATGCATGATCATGCATGAGATAAAGTTGTTCTTATCAAACTATTGGAAGGGACAAACTTATCACCACCAAAAGGTTTCTTACACAACAACCAATTAGGGCAACTTTCATGACAACAAATTTTGTCCTACTAGAAACATCTTGCACGGCTACACCAAGAGGAATAAGTCAAACAATTTGGCTTTTGATGCCACAAGGTTGTTTGAAAAGTGTACCATTGCTAGAAGTTGTAATTGTGTCACAATATATAAAAAAAAAATGTGTCACATTCTTAAATAAATTCAATAATAAATAATCTAAAAGTGATTTAATGAAATTGATTCATGAAACATGAAATTAAATATCTCATGACATGAGATCGTATCAAAATTTAAATGTTGACCTTTTTATCTTGAGTCAACTTTCTTAAAATAGAAAGTTTGACTCGAAACGAGACCTTCCTAAATTAGAAATAATTTCCGAGAGTGTCTAAAATGATTTTTGAGTATGATGTTCCTCAAAATTTCTCATTGATGTAGGAATATTTCAAATACAACATATGAATAAAGCTGAAAACGTAATAAGGAAAATTTGAAATGTCACAAAGAAAGAACGTGATATTAATATCACAGTGTTGGGCTTAAGAGATGAAGAGTTCAAGAAGCTGGAGATGAACTATTTTTTATGAATGTTCATATGTGTTTTAGGAACAAGATTTGGTGAGACAGATTGGTCATGCCGAACTAAGTGTCGGACTCTACATCCTCGAGCCATCCAATGTGACCCAGTTATGTCAAATGGCCCAGTCTCCACCTCCACACAGAGAAATCATACTCAACCATCTTAGATTAGGACATCCAAGTTTCATGTATCTCAAAAGAATATTTCCTTCTCTATTTCTAAATAAAAATTTAATTCTATTCAGTTTGATATATGTGAGTTCACCAACATACTCGTAGCTCGTATTCTCTCAATCCATATAAACCATCCCGTCATTTTGCTACAATACACAATGGTATCTGGGGACCCTCTAAAATTCCAAACATTACTGGAGCTCGAAGATTTGTACTCTTTGTTGACAACCATACGAGACTAAGTTGGGTATACATGATGAAACACAAGTCAAAAACAGCCCAACTATTCAAACCCTTTCACAAAACCATTCAAACTCAGTTCGACACCTCCATTCAAATCATTCACACCGACAATGCTCAAGATTATTTCAACTCGGAGATCGATCTTTTCTTCAAAACCCAAGGCATAGTTCACTCCAGCTCGTGTGTTCATACTCCTCAACAAAATGGGGTAGCTGAGCGGAAAAATCGACATCTTCTCGAGGTAGCGCGAGCTATCATGTTCTCCTTAAATGTACCCATCCCACTTCTGGGGAGAAGCAGTCCTCACAGCCACCTACTTCATTAATCGAATGTCGTCTCGGGTCTTTAACTTCATAATTCTAGCTTGCGTTCTCCTTGAAAAATTTCCTCAAATACGTCTCATATCCATTCTCCCACCAAAAGTGTTTAGTTATTCTGTATTCAATCACACATACAATCAAGGAAAATTCGAGCCAAAATTATCGAAATGTGTCTTCCTCGACAATTCAACAACTTAGAAGGGCTATGAACCCACATCTAGAAAATTCATAGTATGCATGGATGTAACCTTCGACGAACTGAGTCCTTACTTCGCCAGTTTTGGTCGTCAGGGGGAGAGCAACAACAAGGACTCCCCAAATTGGCTTTTCATCAATCCAGACGATAGTTTGGTTCCAAGCTCGTCTCAAACACTTCTGAACCTTCCAAACACTCCTCCTATGTCCAGTATGTCGAACTTACCTCAATCCCTTTCGAACTTACCAAACACTGCTCCCGGGTCCAGTTCCCTGAGCTCGAAACCCTCAAACTCCAGCTCGGAAGCCCCTTGTGATCTAAACCACCCAAAGTCCGGCATAAGCTCGCATCCATGCAGTCTTTCCAGTTTTGGACATCAAAAATAGTGAACAAGGTGATATCTCGTCTCCCTCAGACTTACCTATTTCCTTGAGAAAACCTGCTCGATCATGTAGCCCGTACAAGATTGAAGATTATGTGTACTACGTAAATCTCTCAGCAAGCTGTCAAACCTATGTGATGAAAATAGACCAGAATCACGGTCCATCAAAGAAGCTCTTCGGATTCCAGAATCACGAGCTGACTCACGCATAAATCCCAAGTTTTCGAACAAAATGATATACGCGAGATCACTGAGCTGCCACCAGGAAAATTAACTATCGGGTGCAGTTGATTGTTCACCTTCAAACACAATCCGGACAGCAACGTGGAGAGGTTCAAAGCTCATCTTATTGCTAAAGGGTATACTCAGGCGTATGGCTTTGATTATCAAGAAACCTTCGCACCAGTGGCTAAGTTCAACACCATCATAATTCTTCTATCTCTAGCGGCCAACTTTGATTGGCCACTTCTCAAACTCGATGTGAAGAATGCTTTCCTAAATGGTGAAATCGAAGAATAAGTCTATATGCAAATTTCACCAGGTTTCAAAAACAATCAAGATGCCAATAAAGTCTGCAAACTGAAGAAGTACCTACACGGACTAAAGCAGTCTCCTCAAACTTGGTTTGGAAAGTTCACTCACGTGCCTAAACAATGCAACTATTCAAAAAACAAAGCAGATCCTATACTTTTCTCAAAACTCTCTGCTCAAGGCAAACACTTGATCCTCATTGTATATGTTGACGACATAGTCATAACAAGAAAAGATCTCGAAGAAATTGCGAGATTGAAGCAGACCTTGTCATCCGAGTTCGAAGTCAAGGATCTTGAAAATTTGGGATACTTTCTAGGCATGCAGGTCGCTCGGTCTGAGAAAGGTATCTCTGTGTCTCAGCGGAAATACACACTAGATCTCCTCAAAGAAATAGGTATGCTAAATAGCGAAACAGTTGATACTCCGATGGATCCAAATGTGAAGCTCACAACCTGCACCACTAAGATAGCCGCAGCGAAGAATGATTCTAGCAGCTTGTGGGTAAACTCATCTATCTCACACACATCAGACCCGACATCGGATTCTCAGTGAGTATGGTAAGCATATTCATGAACAACCCCTCAAATCCCCACATGGAAGCCGTCATGAGAATCCTCCAATACCCCAAGTCTGCCCCAGGAACATGTCTTTGGTTCAAGAAAATAAGTAATCGAGGTATCGAAGTCTTCACAAATGCTGAATGGGCAGGATATGCCTCAGATCGAAGATCTACATCTGGCATGTGTACCTGTGTTTTGGGTAATCTCGTCGCCTGGCGAAGCAAAGAACAAACCATTATTGCTCGAAGTAGTGCAGAAGCCGAATTAAGGTCTTTTGCAAATTGAGTGTGTGAAGGATTGTGGTTGAAACGGATAATGGACGATCTCGAGATCGAGTTCGAATGTCCTATTAAGCTCATGTGTGACAACCAAGCTGCCATAAGCATTGCAAAGAATCCAGTTCATCATGACCGGACGAAGCATATCGAGATCGATCGACACTTCATCAGTGAGAAGATAGAGTAAAAAATCATTACAATGGAGCACATTCCGACTCGACATCAAGTGGCAGATATTCTAACAAAGTCTCTCCATCGAGCTAGTTTCTCCGAGCGGTGTACCAAACTTGATCTTCTCAATATTTACCATCAAACTTGAGGGGGAGTGTTGAAGTTCAACTCAACCTCGAAATCATCATCATCGACATTGGAACCATAATGTCAGAAATTGTGTATATTTATTTCTTTGTCATTCCGGATACAATTAGTTGGGAATGTTCTCATTTACTTCCTTGTCTTTTCTTGTTTCTCTATATATACTTGTAAATTCATCATTCATATAAAGTAGAATATTCACATAATCAAAACTCTCTCTCTCTCTCTCTCTCTCTCTCTCTCTCTCTCTCTCTCTCTTAAATTCTACATTTACATACCTTCTCTTAAGTTGATTTGAAGCAATGGGTGTTACGTAAGTTCCTAATTCGGTATAGATTAATCATGGCATTTTTCTTTGTGAATATAAAGTTTGCATTTTGGAGCCATTTACAAACACTGATCGCAAGAAAACAAACAAAAGGACTGCTGACTACAAAGACGAAAAGTGTGTATAATTTACAAGAGTTTTGAGGGTCGTTTGTTCTTTGTTGAGATACAGATCTCCTGAAGAGGGCTTGGAGCCATAGATAAGGCAGAGGCAATTGAAGTCGTGAAAGCAAAGAGAGCGAGTGAATACTCTTCATGGTTGTTTTACTCTAAGTTTATTCTAATATATGAGGTTTGATGTCTGTTTGTTGTATATATCATCACAGGGCTTTCGAGTATTTCTCTAAAAAAACTTCTATCGAAGACTGGCTTTTGTTTCCACATTGGTAAATTTGGATGCACAGTTTTGTTATTTTATTTGTATATCCAGGTTTTCTGAGTATGCTTCAACTAAAAGTAATTTACCTAGACCAAAAAATAATAATAATAAACAAATAACTTTCAGCGATGAAAGTATGAAACTAGTGACTTTTATACTTCCAATTATCTTGTCAATACTAGTCAGTGTCTTAAATATCTCCCTAGCCTTCCTCTTTATATTTTACTTGCGAAGTTAAGAAGAGCGAAGCAAGAAAAACAAATATTGCCAGGCTAGTTTACGGGTTACACCTTTGAAGCACATTGCCAGACTAGTTTGGAGAATAAGGTGTATAACAATAGTTTACTGTGGTTTCACTCTGCGAGATCACCACAGATTTTATCTTTGGCAAAAGAACTGGTCGTCCTCGGACCATGGCACAAATGGTCCAAAGTTCTCTCTCGGCCATTAGGCAGAGATGAACAGAGAATATGGCAGCGCAATGTCGGATCCTTTTTGGCTGCAAGGCTTGTCTAAACTTACGTTGCAGACTTGGAGACTAGTTTTTAACATTTGGAATTTTCCATGGCAATCTGATACTAGGTCGAGAGAGGTCTTAGGTTGTAACTTAATCACAAGCACATTTGTTAATACTGGTTTCCTTCGACTTGTCTAACAAAAACTAATATATATATACACACACACACACACATATATATATATATATATATATATATATATATATATATTAACGGCAAACAGCATCTTTCTATCAATCTTTGTGGAAGTCAAGTTCTTTTAGAAAGTGAGAAGAGCTTTGATAGGCGAGAAGTGTGAATGTTTCTCACACTAAAAAGTAATAAAGAGGATTAGAAGAAATTCAAGCACCAGAACGACGGGTAAGGGAGAACATCTTGGCACAAACTAAGAGTTATACGCATCAAGAAAGATTATATGTGTCACAGCCAAAGGATTTCCTTGATCATCCGAGTTTATGATGATCTTAGTGGTAGTTAATCGTACCGCCATTTCATTCATTGAGCCACCCCACCACTGTGAGTGTGACAATTGCAGTGACCTTCATTCGGCTCGGTTGTATTCCAGATTCGGCCCGGCCAACTCGAGAAGAAATATTTCTTTAAGGGTACGGTCCAGGTCAGACCTGAATATAGATTGAGATTAATCTGTATAGAAGGTTTTATGTAGACTGTGATCAAGAGCATGAAAGTAAATAATTTATTTCATTTATAGTAAACTGAAGCGAACCAGCAAAGTTACTTAATTGTTTTATTTTACCACTGAAAGTAAATAGTTTTAGCCTAATGTCCCCAAAAGTCGAGGCAAATCTGTAATCAAAATTCAACATTTTGGAGACAGTAATACAAAAAGAAAATATTTTATTTTATCTCAAACCAACATGGAGCAATAATTCAACAAAACCTATTCAATCTGTGTTCTTTAACATAACAAGTTCTCCAGACCAGTAGTACCATAATTTCCCATGCCCTCCATGCTGAACCTGTAAAAAAAGGCACTTGGCAAAAGATCATTCATCACAGATATTTCTCTCCCTTAAAACCTTATCCGAACTCGATGAACAAAGCTAGAGCCCATTTACAGCGCTCACGCATATTCCCGGTTGGAACCAGAAGAGCACTTAAGCGTTTTTCAATCTACCCCGACTGAGCAACAAAGATCTCCTGATCGCGAGTATAAGGACCCACGTAGTTTTGGTTATTTTTTCCTTGATCATCAAAAGCAGCGCCGAGCTCAGAACCGTTTTCAAGATCTGAGCGTGCAGACCCTTGAAAAACCCGAGTATGCCTTCTGATTTCCAAATAGAGTGGAAAACCCCAGATAATGTTTTTCGCGGCTTTCGCGGGATTTTTGTGGGACCCTCTTCATCATCATCTGGGTCTGCAGCTTGGATCATGACTTTGCACCTGTAATCAGGGTATATTTTTATTGCTATGTCCAAGCTTGTCGCTGTAATTATATACAGACCTCTCAATGAAAATATATATATATATATATATATATATATATATATATATTAATATTATAAAAATGTACAAACCTGATCGCTGGGTATGTCAGGAATGTGGCGATACTCTTCGAGACTGCACCGACGACAAAAGCTGAAAAGGCAGAAAGTGCCTCCGGAGACGAGTCTTTGTCTCGTTTTTCCAACTTTTCCCTCAGAAGTCTTTGCTTTAACTGATCAAACACGGTATACTGGAAAAACGTAACATGGGTCAATATTATAACAAATAGTCTTGAACTTTACTTCTTTGGATAGATTATTCTTAATCTTTTTTTTTTAGAATTTAGTAAAGCACCTGAATTGCAGGGTTTGAGGTGAGCAACAGAGAGATTCCGAGCCCATCAAATGCATTGCTCCAAGAGCCCTCCGTAAGTGTCTTCCATAGACTCTTCGACTTGCCAAAAGCAGTTGTCTGCATCCTTGAGGAAGCTGTATCGAGTGGCTACACGGAGTTGTACACACCAATTCATGAGTCAACACATACCCTCAAAAAACGTCTGTGATTCTTCTAATAATAATTATTAAATAAAAAATTAGCCAAATTCGGAAATCCTTTCAGTAGATAAGCCAACATTTTCCACATTACAGTGCACAAGTCATTTGAGGTCACAGCCTATCAATTGGGAAACACTGACCATTTACCAAAAGCTCAAAAGTTTCAAATGGCTCACAATTCACAAAGCTAACAAAGCGTTTCAAACAATCACTCCGATAGAATGAATGAGAGAGAGAGAGAGAGAGAGAGAAGTAAACCTGTGTGACAATGGCAGTACAAGCCCCAGCAGCGGCGGCTATGATAAGGTTTGCTTTGGTTCCGATCTTTCTGTTTCCGCTTCTTTCGAGATACAGCCTTTTGAAGTAGCTGTAGCCATAAAAGTAGATGAACTGTGCCACAAAAGACTGCAAGTTCTTCGTCCCTAGTCCTTGGTACAGAGAAATTACTTGCCCCGTCGATACCGCTTCCCATAACACATCCGAAAGATTCCTACACAACGCCACGCCTCCACAGAGTCACATAAAAGGAACAACAATCCAAACTAAAAACACCAATTTATTTGCGTACTTTCAATCACCAAGGATCGCCCTCTAATTATCTTATTCTCTGACCCATGCAATCTGATACTGCTCAACCGCTACCTAGTTTGTATTTTGGCTTTCGCCTAACGAAAGCTTTCCACTTTCTTTCTTCTTTTTTCTATTTTATTTATTTACTTGAGTTTCTTCGATATATCTATATATAAAATAAAAAAAATGAGATGACATCTTAGAAACCCACCTTAAATGTGAGCAATGCAAACAAGGCATGAGAAAACTAAACTAAACATGTCTAGAAACCTTAAATCAAATAACAGAACACCAAGAGACGGAGTTAGTAACGTAAATCTAAAGCCTCTTCTACGAATCCACAAAAAAAAAAAAAAAAAAAAAAAAAAAAAAAAAAAAAAGCGCCAAACAGAGACCAAAAAAATCCTAATCACGCGATCACATAATCCTCCACTAAGTAGAGAAAGAGAAATTGGAAAGCAATTGTTAGGAAGGACCTGTATTTTCGGTGACCATCGGCTCGAGCCTCGGCTTGGTATTTGGTCTTGCAGGTGTCGAGAGGGTACAGAATCGTGGTGCTCAGCAGAGACCCGATCGCACCCGATGTTGCCTCCGATATCGATTCCAAATCGATCCCTCCCATTTCTGGATTAGATCGAGAACAAGGAGAACTCGGCGTCGTGATTGTCTGATGATGATGAAGATATTAATCTATCTTTGGTCTTCTTATTTTAATTTGATATAATGGATTGATGGGACGACCCAAACGAACGAACGTGGAACATAGTGGGAGTATTTATAAGGAAAAATGGTATAGAGAGAGTATGGGATGAGAACGAGATGAGATGAGTGACGTGATTGGCTTTTTTCTTTATTGGGATTTGAAAAACGTGATCCATTTTCCAACTCAAACGTTTATAAAATAAACTAAAATCCAAGCCATGCGATGGTCTCCCTCACCCGCGCTTTCCCACCAGACTTGCCGTGACGGCTATGTGTTTTCATGGGCCTGGCCTGGACCGACCAAACAAACCTTGGTCGAAATTTCATTTTCTAACTTGGTAACTAAAAAAAATTATAATTAAATTTGATAGTTGTAAACAGAATACTTTTTTGACACGTTTCTGAACAAAAATTCTCCACTAAACTTAATAAATTCTTTCAATCCCTTTTTTTTCAATCAGAATTCATCCTAATTCATAAAACTCATAGTAAGCTCATGGAATTCAAATTTTTAAAAGTTTAAATTTAAAGGTAATAATCCAGAGGAATTTATGTCACAATTAAGTATTCATCGGATGAATTCCGAAAGATGAAATAGATTTTTGAAGGATTTATTAGGATTGGATGAGTATTTTTGTCCAAAAATATGACAAAGTATATTCTTGTAAGTTGGTAACTACAAAACATAACCATAAATTTATTCTTATTATTATTTAAGGTCTAGGAAATAAAAAATTATCTACTACAAATATAATTAACGATCAAAGTAATGTAAGGTGTTCTAGAAAATCAGTAAAATTGAAACTCCGCGTTTACAAAATAGTGAAGATGTAGTTTATATTATTATATATATTAATAATAATAATAATTGTTAAGCCGTTTTTTTGGATTAACACTTACGGACACGTGACGTGAGCGGACTTGGTCACGTGTCTTCGAATCCGTGAGATTAGTGATGGAATATTCCTCTTATCAAGTGAAAAACATGATAATCGATTTCTCAAGTTCTTGGACACTCTTGTAGAGGGAATATAATTTGGTTTAGGAGTCTTGGGTTTTGAGAGAGAGTGAGTTTTTCTTCTCACACTCTAGAGAGAATAGAAGTATATTGTTCCTCTTTTTGTATGAAATTGTGTGAGTGATGTGGCTTTGATTTCTCTTTGTTCTTGATTTCGGTCTCAAAGGTGTTTCTAGTGAGAAAAATAGCTGAATAGAGGTTTTGACACAGTCTAGCTAGAGAGAGAAAAAGCCAACCTTTGACTAGGGTTTGTCTCAGGTATTTATAGTATGGTTGTGATGGTCGGGGTAGTCTCGTCATTTGGCTGTAATTTGAGGGACGGTCATGTTTGGGAGGGGGCGAACGAGATCTACCGAAGGGTCATGGGACGTATCCATGAGCCATGGGTCCTGCTAAGGGGTCATGAGACTTACCCATGAGTCACGAGGCCTGCTAGGGGGGTCATGAGACTCGCCAGGGGGTCATGAGACTTACCCATGAGTCATGAGGCCTGACAGGGGGTCATGAGACTCGCCAGGGGGGTCGTGAGGCGTACCCATGAGTCATGATACCTGTCAGGGGGTCATGAGATGTACCCATGAGTCATGAGACCTGCCAAGGGGTCATGAGACTCATCAACGGGGTCACGGGACGTACCCATGAGCCATGAGACCTGCCAGGGGGTCATGAGACTCGCCAGGGGGATCATGAGACTTACCCATGAGTCATGAGATTACTGATGACATGGCCCCTTGACTTGTCATGATATTCTTTGGGCTGGCCTCGTGTTCATCTTCTTTTTGGGTTGGGCCGTAGCGTTTCTTGTGAAGGAAAAAGACCCATAACAATAATAATAATAATACCGCAGACAAACACACATATAGTTGAAATCCCTACATTTAACATTAAATTCACACGTATACGGGCAGACCTCGCGATCCCCCCAAACCCATAAGAACATTGAGCAAAAAAAAAATTATTAGAGAGTTAGAAGAAAATTCATTGAGAAAGCTAGAGGAATTTATATAAGTTCATTCATAAAAATAAAATAAATAAATAAAAAGTCACAATTTTGACTTAAAATCAAAGTGTTTATAGTTAGAGTTTATAAGAGTATTAGCAGAATGAATTATTTTACTAATTCGGATTTATACAGCCTAAAATACAACCAAATCTAGAGAAAATCAAGGAGATTGGATCTTATTAGAATCATATCAGTATAACTAATTAATTCCTTGTATTATGGAATTAGTTTTTAAAATATCATAAGAAGAAAATAAATAATAAAATGTATATTTCAACACTCCCCCTCAAGCACGAATGCAAATAGCGTATAGTCACTTGCTTATGAGTTCTTGGAATGTTAAGACCATGGAGACTCTTAGTTAAAATGTCGACTGTTTGCTTTATTGATGGAACCAATGGTAGGCAGACCTCTCCTCAGTCGACCTTTTTCTTTGATGAAATGTGGTCAACTTCCACATGGTTTGTACAATGATGTTGGGCTGGGTTATGTGCGATATTTATTGCAGATTTGTTGTTGCACATGAGTTTCATTGGACTGTCACATGGCTATTTCAGTTTCGTGAGGACTCGCTTAAGCCACATGATTTCACACACCCCTTAAGCCATCGCTTTGAATTCAGCCTCAGCACTACTGCGTGCAACAACATGCTGCTTTTTGCTTCTCCGTGTAACAAGGTTCCCACGTACATAGCTACAATACCCGGACGTTGAATTCTCTATTTTGATGTTTTTGGAAGAAGAGCCTTTTCTCGAACAATTTATAAGATAACAAAGGATACGGAGGACAACATCGTAATGTTCTCGGCATGGATCATGCATGTACTAGCTTATGACTCCAACCCCGTGTGTAATGTCGGGTCTCGTGTGAGCCAAGTGTATTAACTTTTCAACCAATCTCTGGTACCTTTCTTTATTAGTTGATGGTCATTCCTCGACCCCTCCAAGTTTAAAATTGGTGTCCATCGATGTTGAAGCTGGCTTACACCCGAGATGGCATGTTTCTCTTTAAAAGATCCAAGACATATTTTTGCAGAGACACGGAGATTCCTCTGTTTGACCGAACTATTTTCATCCTAAGGGAAGAGGCCCTTCATCTCGAACTCCTTGGCTAGGATTATCTTAAGTTGCTCAATCTCTTTAACATCATTACTGATGGTGAGTACTATGTCATCTACATACACTATAAGAACAAATATTTTATGATCTTTAGAGTGTTTGTAGAACATAGTATGATTAGTGTGAGCTTGGCAATAATTTAGACTTTGCAGATGTTTTTTGAATCGTTCAAACCATGATCGAGGAGACTATTTAAGGCCGTATAGTGATTTGATGAGCTTACACATTTGACCTTTGTTGGTCTCTTCTTCAAAACCAGGTGGTATGTCCATACATACTTCTTCTTTAAGTTATCCATTTAATAATGCATTCTTAATGTCAAGTTGTTGAAGCGGTCAGTCTAGATTTGCTGAAATCGATAGGAGTACCATGATTGGGTTTTGTTTTGCCACTAGGGCAAATGTCTCGTGTAGTCGAGGTGTGTGCACCTCTTATGCAATAAGGCGAGCCTGGATTTTTCAAAAACTGCATCTCTGCACTTTGGAACAAATAGTGTTTCCTGTTAGACTTTGGAACAATAACGCTTTAAAGAAATTGTCAAACATTATGCAATTTATCTTTCCCTTTCTATACCGATTTCTTGGTAATATTGGCAGTTTTATTTATTTTAATTTGTAGTTCATGTCTACGTATTATGTTACTAGTTTTCTATTCTTATTTATAACATTATGCAATCTATCTAATTATTTTTTTCGCCTATTATTAGCAATATGACTAACATTTTGACCCTAAACTGACTTAGCTTGGATGTACAAATCTATAATTACTTTATATAAAATTGAAATCTTACTTAGAAATATACAAAATTTAAATATAATTATAATTAACAATATTTCTAACACTCTTGAAAGTTGTCATTAAAATATTTAATTGTATGAGTTGTGAACAAGAATTCAAGCGTCAAGTGTTTATACTTTATTTCGCTTTCTTTTTAAAATTAAGGAATACACATCATGTTTCGAGCGATAGATTAAGAACAATATTACATCAGTCATGAGGGTTGACAGGTGGGCGAGCTAAGTTGTTGATGACCCTTTAATCTCAAATGAGATGTTGAGTTTAAGTCACATAGGAAATAATATAATAAAAAAAATTATACAAAATAGCCATTTGAAACTAATTGATTAGCAAAATAGCCCACGTTTCAAATTTTCAACAAAGTAGTCAAAGTTACAATATCAAATTTTTTTGACATCAGGATTAAATTTTTTGATAATTATTATAAGCAATTTTTTATCACTTTCAAAAATATTAATCCTACTATTAATTTTGTTTTTGAAACCTGATTACTTAAATTTTGGATGTTCCTCTAATTTTAGGCAAACTTTGACTATTTTACAAATCCTTAACCTTAAATCGGCTATTTAGCGAAATCACCGTAAAAAAAACTAGGATGAAAGTCATTACATAAAGAAGCAGCGTGATTATAATAAACCTTGGTTTAAAAACAACATTTATAAAATAGTAATGCTCCCATCGTGTTTTTCAATATAGTTTTAAGAGTTTTGTAACCAACTAGGCCACTTTAAACATGTGGCAATAATTAAGGTCTGATTTGTCTTTGTTTATTAACAAATTCATCACTTTCTCTCTCTTATTTTTTTTAAATATTTTTTTTTTGCATCAAAACTTCAAAAATTCGTATATTTCTTATACGAACTCGAAATTGAGTGATTTCAGATCCTACAAATTCGTGGTATCGAGATTTCAAAAATAGACCCATTGTGTTTGATGAAAAATTATGTTTAATGCATCATAGTTACGTTTCCATTTAATTTTTTGATAATTTCAAAAATTTACAGTTATTTCCATATTTAAGGTAGTAACGTGATTTTTCTACATCTATGGTATTAAACATGATTTTTCATCAAACACAATGGATCTATTTTTGAAGATCTCGGCGTCACGAATCCGTAGGATTTGAAATCACTCAATTTCGAGTTCATGTGAGATAGATATGGTTTTTTGAAGTTTTTATGTTAAAAAGTGTAGGAAAAAAGCAGGAGAGAGAAAATTACGAATTTGTTAATAAATAAAGGCAAATTAGTCATTAATTATTGTCACATAAACCTGTTGGCTATTTCACTAAAAGTTTTGAAACGTAGGCTAAAAACAAAATTCATAGTTTCATTTTGGCTATTTTGCTATACTGCCCTAGTTTTAATTGATGATCATTTTAATAAGTCTTTGAAGCATTAGTCTTACAATAAAACTAGTTCCAAAAAAAGCTTTTTTTACCATCAGATCAACTTTTGTGAAGAAAGTAAATTTCATTTTTAGATATTGTCATAACATTTATTATTTATTTGTACTTGCATAAACAAGTTGGTTAACAAAACATACTACATACTCGTTAGACATATTTATCATTATCTTGCGCAAATCAAATTATTGTATAGTTTAATTTTACAATTTTATATTTTTATTGTTGTGTTCGAGGCTAATAATTATGTAGCTTATTGATAAGTACCTTTTATACGTGATAATCTCTCTTTTCCAAGAGTTATTCTAGCTAGGTCTCAAGTGTATTTGTGTTGGAATTGATCTAAGGTTTAAGAAAAAGTTTAACGCTTCGTTAAGCGGCGGAATTTTAAAAATTGTCTTTTCAAGTAAAACAGTTTTTACTAACCTAGACAAAGTGCAAGCACATGTAAATAAAAACTAATATGAGCATAATAAATTTACTAATCTCTTTAGAAGCTTGAACATTGATGAGCCTTCGGAAGGTTGATAACGTTCGTCTCCCTCGCAGCACGTCTCTCTTTCTTTCCTCGGCGACTCGAGCAACCACGAAAGTTTCTATCACTAAATCACTCGAAATAAAAGGAATTAGTGAGTGGGCACTTTTAAACACTACGACTTAAGAACGAGCCTTGAAGTCGCAGAGCTAAACTCTGGGTCAAATGAGGACCTAGGTGCCAAAACAATAAAACGAAATTGAAGAGAGAGAGAGAGAGAGAGAGAGAGAGAGGATCGGCCAAGCTAGAGAGAGAAGCTCTCAAATCTCTAGAACTTGGGATGAATGAAATGTGTGGAATGAGACTCCTATTTATAGGAGAGGTCTCACCTTCAATAAGGTAGTTTCCTCTTCTATAGAACATCACATATTCATGAGCCAATTTCCCATTTTTTCTCTTGAGATAATCGGCCAACATAGGCTTCATTAAGCCTTGGATTTGTTTCCTTTTTTGTTCCTTGCCTTGCCTTGTCTCTCTCTTGGCCGAATCCCTTATGCATCCATATGCAAATTTGTTTCCTCTTTTTCTTTTGGCAAGTATCTTGATACATTTATGCACAAAATAATCTCTCCTATTTCTCTATAGGGTAGGCGCCCAAATGGTCTCTAGAAAGGCCTTCTAGAAGCTTTTTTATTTGTTCATGACAACATGAAAAGGCCCATTAAGAAATTTCAATAAAATTCTTATGAAATGAAATTAATCCACAAGGTCCAATGATCAAGTCATGGCCGAGTATTATCAAGTCATCAAATGACCTTGTCAAAAAATTTATTGACATTTATTTCATGCAATGTCTCAAAAGACAAAATTACCCTTTTGACAATTTTCGTTCTTGTTTTGACTTAGCTTCCAGTTTAACTATTCCTAATCGATGTGATTCGTGACAGTGACCTCATGGATCCAAATGAACAAAGCTTGAGCTAAATACTTGGACTCAAAAGTTCACAAACCTTTTCCAAATTTAGCTTAATGTCAACTGACTCCACTAAAGAGTTGACACTGAAAATCTCTCAGTTCAAATGAATTTATTTTCTACTCAAGAATTCAACCTAATTGTAATGAGTGGATCCATAGAATATTATCAGTGTTTACCCTTCATGAATATCATCAGCTAGTCGGGATTTACAAAATTACCATTTTACCCTTCTAGTTGTTATTTCCTCAACTCTTTTGTCGCTTGTGAATAAGTTAGAAACAATGTATTGACGAGGAGCTAACAAGTCACATTGTTTCATCCAAAAGAGTCAGGACTCAATTTGGACACTGGCCAGTTCATTTATTCACACTCCAAGGAACAAAGCATGAGGTGATATATATTGCATTTCAGCAATCTTGTACATGAATTCCATATCTATGAGAACTTCACAAAGTTACTCATGACATTCTCACAACTTAGTACTTCACCAATAGGCATTGTTCGGAATCACATAGTGAGTCCGAACTCTGACTTTCTCAAATGAGAATACTATGGTGTGAAATGACATGTCTCATTTCAGGATTAAAGTAAACACGATGCAATTCATACGTAGTGACTTCGAGACATAAGAGGTTAAATTGTTTGTTCTTATCTTGTCTCTAGAAGTGTACTGGTCAATTCAGTACCTTCGGAAGATACCTAGAAGAACTATAGAGTCTTTAACTCTCAATGCCTCATAACCAGACATCATAGATTCTTCTAACAATCATACTGAGGTCAATAGTCTTTTGACCCTTAGATTTCGAATGTATCGTTTTAAGCAAACTACGAAGAGTTTGTTCATGCAAATCTACATTTGTCTCTTCGTAAGTTGTTTAGTTTGTTTATGGACTAAAGACTAATGTTTTGTCATAAAGCTTCAAACAGACACGGAAGAATGAATGAACGTTTCAACTTTTTTTATTAATGAATAAGCAATTACAAGCAAGAGTCTTCATGAGACTTTATTATATCGAATGTACAATATAAAGATTACAACTCTTCTTGTGGGCACCATTGACAATAATTTGAAAGTTATTTGGTGTTTTATAGTGAATTTCAGGTTTTGGGTGCTAAATTGAATTTCGGGCGTCACTTAAAAGAAAACGAGAATCAAAACAAAACAAAACAAAACGTCAACTTTTGAGAAAAGTCAACTCTTCTTGGAGGTGGTCAACATTCCGGCGCGTCGCGCTGAAGTCCAGAAACAGACCGCGCTTTAATCAGGCCAGCAGCGCGCCATGAAGAGCAATTTTTTGAAATTATTTGCCATGACGCGCTGCGCCATTCAAGTGGCGGACTGCGCTTTGTAAAAAACTGCAAAGCGCCCCGCGCTATAAAAGAGGCTCACCGCGTTAGTGCAAAAATCAGCAATATTTGTTATCCGATTTTTGAGGTCTTTGAGCCTTTGGATCTAATCCAAAGGTCCATATTTCTCCGAAAACACCCCTAAACCTATTTAAAAGGTCTTTGTAATCTAAAAACACATCTTTCCTTTATTTTAATTTTTATTTTATTGTTTGGCTACTTTATAGAGTTTTTGAAGAGAGAAAAAAGTGTTCTTCATTGGAATTGACGCATCCATCGAGTCTCTTGAATTCAAAGTCATTCGTTCTTCTTTATTCATTTCTTTTATTTATTTTATTGCTTTAGATTATTGTTGAACCCTGCTTTTGATTTAATATGAGTTCGTTTTTGGTTTTATTTTTTGTTCTTTTGCTTTTGAGTATTATTTTATGCTTAGCTTTGTTTACGGATTCCTTTACCAGTTAGATTTTTATGGGGATGTGATGCAGCCTGAACCGATACTCTAGTGTTGATGATGCTCTAATTATGTATATTGCTCGTTCCAATATTGTTTGCTTGATTATTAGCCATGCTTGTTGTTAGTTCATTGATTAGCTACCTTTGAATTATTCTATAAGATTTGTTTGCTACTCGAGAGAAAGAGTAAATTTATCATGTTTTTGCTAAAATCTTCATGATCGACCTAGGTTAGTAGAAAAATCTAAGCGAGTTTGCAATCGTTTGAATTCTAGAAAGAAGTCTACGCCCTCGAGTCAGACGAAGTTGTGCCTCCGCAACCCCCACCACCGACACGTGCTCCTCCCGACAAAACCACGAAATGCGCTACAAAAGGGGATGACTTCAAAGTCTCCATTCAAGTCATGGTGAGGATATTGGCCAAACCGTTCAAAGAGGTCTGGAAGAAAAAATGCGTCGCGCAAAAGAAGATCCATCGCTGCCTGAGCGAGGCAGCGACGATTAGGGGCGTTCACCCACCCCCGCCAGGTAAGTTTTCTCTTTCCCATGTTTTTATGGATCTACCTTGAGGGCAATGTAGACATCAAGTTTGGGGGGATGAACTGCTTCGTACGGGATTTCTGTAGATCAAGTTGTTTTTATTTTATTTTTCTTACTTTTGTTTGGTGATCACATGTTAGTAGTGGTGTTTATGTGTTTATGTTCGTTATGTGCCAATGATACCATGGGTCCCTAGAAAATGTCGGATTTAAGTCAATTTTGAAAAAAATTATGTGTTTTATCGAGATTAACTATGATTTGCGTGACATGATCTTGTGATGTTTTTACCATTTATGAACATACACACACGCCCGTCCCAAAGTTTGAGTAGTCCTCAGAGGTTCGATCATGTTTTTAAATGCTTTTTAGCTCACGAACACTAAGAATCACTCTAGCCTTCTTCGAGGCAAAATGACCTGACATGAGCTTAGGGAAAATGATTTAGGCCTTCATTTGGACCGATCAAAGCCAAAAAGCCGATCCTTACATTTATACTTAAGCACCCTTTCACAAAAAACCGAACGATTTATGCTTTCTCGATACTTATGCATTGGGAAATAGATTTAGGAAAGAAAACGTCCTCGAAATGCAAAATTTTATGCCACGAATGTGGGAGAGGGTTGAGAAATATATATATATATATATATATATATATATATATATATATATATATATATATCCTGTTAGAATTGGTGAGTTATTGTGAAATTGAGTCGCTAGTTTGACGTTTAAACCATTATTTTTCTTTATCCTACTGTTACACGCCAACAAAGTCCTATTGATTTCTTCGGTATCTTGAATGTGGGAAAAAGACTTAGGAAAGGAAACGTCATTGAAAGGCGAAATTCTATGCCATGAACGTGGGAGAGGGTTGAGAAAAAAAATATCATGTTAAAGTTGGTGAGTATTGGTGAAATTGAGTCGCTAGGTTGACATTCAAGCCATTATTTTTTCTTATTTTACTGTTGACCCTAGCCTAATGTTACAAGCCAATAAAGACCTATTGATTTCCTCGGTAAGTGTCTTGCACTATTAGAAAGTGAGTGGCGAAAAGCATTATGGTGTTTGATTCACATTCATCTCGTTATTATTTGAGCATTTGACATTAAAATGCGTATGAACGAACTTATTGAGTTGACTGCTCTCTCTTTCGGGACATATTTTCACACACGAGGGATCTTGATCGGGAACATATTGCAAAAGGCGATTTAGTCAATCTGACTTTTTTTGTTTCATACGTGAATTGACTCGTCTTCGAAATTTTTTGATAGGTTGAGGCATGTAACATACACTTGATACCGTTACTAAATTTTGTGATCATCATTTGTTTTTAGTGTAACTTCTTTAGCATGTTTTTTTTATTGTCTAATTTTGTGCGTTTCTTGAAAATAAGCAAAGGTTCAAGTTTGCGGGTATTTGGTAACTACGTTTTATATGTACTAATCTATCTTTTCAGAGCGTGATTCTAGCGAGTTCTCAGATGTATTTCAAGGTTATTTGGTGTTTTATAGTAAATTTCAGGTTGTGCTAAATTGAGCTTCGAGAATCACTTAGAAGAAAACGGGAGTCAAAACGGGTCAAACGTAAAGTTTTGAGCAAAGTCAACTCTTTTTGGACGTGGTCAATCTTCCGGTGCGCCGCGCTAATGTCTAGAAATAGGTCGTGCTTAAATCAAGTCAGGAGCGCGCCGCGAAGAGCAATTTTCCGAATTTTTTTGCCATGACATGCTGCGCCATTCAAGTAGTGGACTACGCTTTGTAAAAAATGCAAAGCGCACCACACTATAAAAGAGGCGCGCTACGCCAGTGGAAAAATTAGAAATTTTTGTTACCTGATTTTTGACATCTTTCAGCTTTTGGATACAATCCAAAGGTTCATATTGCTCTGAAAAATACCCCTAAACTTATTTAAAGGGTCTTTGTAACCTAAAAACACATATTTTCCTTTGTTTTAGTTTTTATTTGATCATTTGGCTACTTTGGGGATCTTTTGAAGATAGGAAAAAGTGTTCTTCGCTGAAATTGACGCCTCCGACGAGTCTCTTGAACTCAAATTCATTCGTTCTTCTTTCTTCCTTTCTTTTATTTATTTTATTACTTTAGATTATTGTTGAACCTTGCTTTTGATTCAATATGAGTCCGTTTTTTTTATTATTGTTTGTTCTTTTGCTTAATTAGCTTTGTTGAACCCAGCTTTTGATTCAAATGTTTATGGGGCTGTGATGTAGCCCGAACTAATACTCAATGTGTTGACGATGGGGCTTTTTTTATGTTATTTTATGGGGCTTTGTTTATGTTATTTTATTACTCGTTCCAATATTGTTTGCTTGATTATTAGACATGCTTGTTATTAATTCATTGATTACTTACCTTTGAATTATTCTATAGGATTTGTTTGCTACTTGAGAAAGAGTAAATTTATCATACATTTGCTATCATCTTCATGATTGACCTAGGTTAGTAGAAAACTCTAAGCGAGAGAGGAATCGTTTGAATTCTTATTCTTAATGCGTGTAATTGTTTTAATATGATTAGAAGCTGAGAGGATTATAATATGTCAATTGCATAGGTTTACTAGAGCACTAGAGAGATGCTAGTGAATATGTTAAAAAGAGTGAGATTGGTAACATAGAAACGAGACAGCAATAGATAATATAGGATAGTCAACATATTCGGTTCGTGGTGAAGTCATAGCCTCAATTTTTTCTTTGATTTAAACTCGTGTTTATAATGAATAGTAAAAACTCCAAATACGAAGTTAATTACACATTTCACACTATTTTTTTAGTTAGATTTTAATAATATAAACTTTATTTATTTATTTGCAAATCAACTATAGTACTTATTTTATTTATATATTTTATGTATAGTTGTCTAAATTTATCACTATAATAACTTATGCAATTATTTTACTTTATTATAATTTTATACAATAATTAATCAATTAATTGAGTAACTAAGTCACTAAAATGTGGAGATTTGCTAAATAACCAATCTTTAGTTAATTTTAAGTACATTGTCATTGACATTGTTTGAACTTTTTAGCATTCTATTTATACTCTTGGAGTCTAATAATTATTTAAAATTAAGAAAACACATATTTGGCCCATTAAATATGACAGTGACAAGAATACATTTTTGTACTAAAAAAATCGACCACTTTGCACTTTAAAATAAAGGAATTTTCGTAAATGCCCTTAACTTCTATAAAATAAATTCAAAATTAAATGGAGATAGAATTTATTTATGAGAATAAATTAAAAAAACAAAAACAATTTATGTCTCCATCTCCTTCGAATCTATGAAGCTTATTTCTCTCTCCTTCTTTCTTCATAACCTTCTCACTCTCTCTGCTCGCCCACCAACGTGAACCACCACCACCCTCCAAATTGCTTTCTTTAGTCCATGTTTAGTGCGATTGTGCTCCGGCATGGCGGAGGACAGCGTTAAGTGCCTCTGATGAAGCTCTCCGGCATAGCCCCTTGAGTATTTCGGAAACCTCCAGAAGCTCGATCGCCCCGGCATATCCCTCTAGATCCACAGCTGGATCCTCTTTGTCATCGAGCTCGACCTCTCTGGCAACGCCTTCTACGGAATCATCCCCAAGGAGCTCTCTCGCTGCATCTACATCAACATCCTCGTTCTCTTCAGGAACCGCCTCTCTAGCCAAATTCCCTTCGAGCTTTGCACGCTTCCCAGGCTCAAAGACAACAATCACTCCGGCCCGATCCCGATGCCCTCTTGTTTCAGATTTATATTTTTTTTAAACTAAATTGTTTAAGAAAATTGACCATGAAAAAGTGGGTGGATTTCCTTTAGAATTTTGTCTCGGGTATATTTGTATGTATTTGTAATTTTACGGTTTCTGTTCTTTGGAGATGCCATTATCAACACATATGAAGAAGAAAACTCCTCCTGGCGACCGCCACTCTTTTTTTTTTACTTCAAACACGCCTTGACTATGGAAGTGAATGTGATAGTGAAATAATGGGGTCGAAACTCTGTTCCCAACTAAAACTTGAAGAACACTTTAACAGCGTCTTCGTGAAGATCGTTCCTCGTGTAGGCGCTCACAATCTCGACGATGGTGCGGCGAAGGTGAAATTTGTGGATCGCGGTGAATGAGAGTTGCGAGTTGGGTCGGCCTGAAGAATTCGTTCATGAGATCAGAGCCGGCTCAACGATTTAAGGGGTCTAGGGCAAAAATTCATTTAAGGGCCCCCAATTTTTTTAGAGAATTGTAACGAATTAGTCATTTCACAAGAGGAAAGTTAAAATTTTGGCCAAACTATCGATTCTATTAAGGAAATAGCCAATAAATATATCTTGTTCCTATTTTGCCCTTTTGGAACGGATTACTTCTTCAATATTTTGTCACAGCCCAGCCTTCGCCGCCGCCGCAACGCCGACCGCGATCGTCGCCGATTCCCGGGAGGAGACCAGCTTCGAATCCTCCGCGGCGAAGACCTTCTCGCTTTCATCGAGCTCCGGCGGGAAAAAGACGACGTCGATCGGCGGCGGATCCGGCGATGGAGGCCTCCGCAAGAGACTCGGATCTCGAGAAGCTCTCCGTCGAGGTGATCGATCTCCCGGAAGAGACTTGGCCGGGGCTTTCGGAGCCGTTGAGATCTGCGGTGGAGGAGGAATCAAAGGGGGAGAAGACTACGTCGACGTACGACGGAGGGTCGAGGTACGATCCGTCGGCCGTCTGCGGCGGTGGCGACGCGAGGAGGGGATCGGAATCGGCGACGGAGAGAGATGATGAAGGGGAAAACAGACAAGAGTGAAGAGGAAGAGTTAACAGAGGTTACCAGAAGCGACGCCGGGTGGGCTAACGCGCCCCGAGGTTGAAGCCAGCCGGCTGGGGCGTACCAAGGTAGATGAAGATCGATGATGGCACGCGGTTTAATGTAAAATTGAAAAGTCAGTACTGTGTTTATTTTATCTATCCTTGTTTTTATTGTGTTCTGGATTTTTTTGAGTTTTGGGGGTTTTTATGGCGTGTAAAAACGAATGATTTACTCAATGATTAATACGATTTACCATTAATATGAAATAATTAGTAAATCGTATTTACTGTTAGATTAGCTATAAAATGTTACGGTAAATAAAATTTACTTTTGTTCTTGTTACGATAAATAAGATTTATTATTGTTCTTATTACGGTAAATAAGATTTATTGTTTTCTTGTTACGATAAATAAGATTTACTATTGTTCTTATTACGGCAAATAAGATTTACTGTTATTCTTGTTACGACAAATAAGATTTATTGTAGTTTTTGTTATTGTTAATTAGATTTACTAATTTTTTTTTGTTATGGATGATATTATTTACTATGATAGTTAATAATATTAACCTAAGGGTATAATTGGAATATTTGAATGTTGTCATGATAAATTGGCTATTTTCCTATATGTTAATAGTTGGGCTATAATTTTAAAATAGGGGTGTCATTTTGGCTAGTTCTTTAGCCGGCCCATTTTTTTAAATAGTTTTATTAATTATCATATAAATTATTAATAAATACAAAATGTTAAGTTTATTTAATTGTACTTGTAATTATAACTGTAAATTAATACTACAGATTATAACAATTAAATAATATTGTAACTAAAAATTAACTATGAGTGAAGTTATATAATAATTTTATATGTATAAATATATTTATTAAAAAATATTGGCCTTATTGGGGGGAGGGGCCTTGGGCAATGACCCCATTTGCTCTCCCCTTGAGCCGGCCCTGCCTGAGATTCGCAAGAGGATCACTGGGCATTTTTTGTATCTTCGACGACCTTTGACAAAGTTAGAATGATAGGCATACAAAGGCGATACGACAGTAAGAATTTTTTCAATTTTTATTTTATTTGTATTAAGATGAAAATTGTATGTTTACAAAAAAAAATACCATTTATTTTACTTATCACATGAAAAAAACGTACAAACTTAACTGACGTCATGTCAAAAGAATAGACAGAAGGACTACATTGAAAAAAAAAACTAATGATTAGGGGGAAAACATCTAGATTTTAAAGCACGAGGGTTATATTTTAGTCACCGTTATATTTCGGGGGCATTAATATATTTTTCTTCTTACAATTATTAACGAACATTTACAAATATTAATGTATTTTTATTTTATTAATAAAATCTCGTGGTTATTTACTTAAAATTTACTAAACGTTGTGATATGATAAGAGCAACGTCAAAACCAAGACATGTGAATGAGCCAATTCCGAATTCAAGAGCTCAAGATTTTAATGAGGAATTTCACGAGTTAGTGGGAGATGAATGGATAAAGTATAATGGGTTAGTTTTGGCTGATTTTACACACATGATATTGAGGTGTTTAGAGTCATAATATCAATTAAAATGCTACTATGAAGCTACAAAATGTGAAGAAGAAGATTTGATATAAATGGGCATGACTCTTTGTTTTCCATATTAGTTTCAGCACCATTTAATGGCGCTTTCAATGGGTTGAAACTGAAAGAACCCTCTTATTGTGTGTTTTAAGTATTTAAGTGTGTTTAATGATTTTTATTCTGATTGTGTTTAATTTTATTAGTGGGTTATAAATGCAGCTTTTTGTATTTCTAACACGAAGAGTTGTTTCATGGATATAAAAACTTATTTATTTATTTAATGAAAAGGGAATCCAGATTTTGATCGAAAAATGAGAGTCTTCTCTTGAGTTCTATATGAACTTTTATCAAGACGAGTCTTGTGGCGTTCAAACTGACTTATTAATCGGTCTTCCACATCCAATCGTGACGTCATTCAATTCCCGACTTATCAAACGAGTTTTCACCATCGTTTGCGGTGTCATCATTATTCCAAAGTTAACGTCTCTCTATGCGTTGGGTTGCGGAGTCACCAACCTTGTGAAAAAACGATTTGCTTTACTAAAACCATGTTCCTCGCGACGAGTATCACATCATTTTGATACAAACCACGCCGATAGTGCGACGAAACTTGTGGTTCACATAGTCTCCAAGATCCTTTCTAGAATCAGAGTCTTGAGGGGGGGAAACCACGACTCATAGCTTATAAAGAAGCAAGAACCTTGGTATAAGGAAGAGACCACAAATGGTAGTAGAAGCCCGTTTGATAAGTCGTTGATGATCGCCACGGAAAACTCTTACAAGTTTGAGACGGTTCTTGAAGAACCTAAAAGAGACACACTCTTATTTTCTATTGTATATGTTTTTATTAATCTGAAAGACTATTCATAGGCATGAAACAACCCTTCATGTTAGACATACAAATTGTCTAACTATAAACACACTAATTAACATACTAAATACTCATAGCCACACAAAATTCGTCCATCCACTTCTGAGTGATAATTAGACAGCTACGAAGCAAGTGAACAACCACATTAAATAACCATTTGACTCCCTCAATGCATATGAACGTGCATGCATCTTGTTTGTTTCTTCTAGATCCTAATTATAGTGATTAAGTTGTCTTCAATCTAATTACTATTGACTTTGGGCCATAATGTGTAAACTTTGTTAAATCAGCTCATTTGGAGACTTCTTGAATCGGTTGGATCTAAACCTTGTAAGAAGGCCACTTAGAAAGCTTGGTTGATCATTTGAAATATGTCCTTGAGTCTTCAAAAAGCCACTTGCATCATTGTTGTCATTTGCCTCCATTTCAGCTTCGCTTGATTTACATCATCATAATCCTCCTCTTGAAATGCAATGGGCTCCTTGAAATGTCTTTGTTTCTTCTTTCCTTGGATCACATTAGGTTGACTATATGACAAAACTTGCGTTTTCGTATAGTTATATATCTAGAGAGCCCATAATTTAATTTTGATGTGTGATAGAGATTAATTACACTAATAAATTCATTAAAAATAAGATGTTGTAGATTTGTAGCCAAAACTAACCTATAAAATTGAGATGTAGTGACCTCATCTGTTTGATTATTTTTTAATAAATTTTAAAACGTTAGTTATGTCTCAAACGTGATGTTTGAAATGACCTAGTAAGTTACGAATTTCTTAAAAATACTAAACTTCATTGCAAACACACTAGATAATAAATAATATGACATGCATATATAAATAAAATTAAGTCATAGTTTTGTATGATGTTAGTTTATAAAATTTGTACAAAATATATACATATGTCATATGCAATACTACAATTACCAATACCGAACTTTTGATTTTACAGATATATTGACTACTGATTGATGTATCGATACTGATACTATAACATTTAGAGTACCGACTACCTATCATCGGACTATCGACGGATGTATCGACAACAATTCTATAACAAAAAATAAAAAATATAAAGTCAAATCAAATCTATATAATATAATATATATGTATACACATTTATACTAGTGTGTATTATACTATTTAAATATAATCAATTAATAATATATATCATTACTTTCGAACTATATTTTTTAGTTACGTTACTTAAAAAAGTTTATATACGAAGTTTGTATATATATATATATATATTATATAAATATAATTAATAAGAGTAAGGCAAAAAATAAAAAGAAAAAGCAAGAAAGAGTTTGGTGTTTTACGCGTGCACCTTTTAGGAATGAGTGTGCACTGCAGTGTTTAGCATAAAACGCTTCATTTGAACCAAAATTGAAATTTAGGCTAAAACAAAAGTCCCCCGTCGATAATAAAAGAGCAGTTTTCGGGAGACTATTAGCAATAAATAAGAAATATAAGTAGTATGATTAAAGAGTAATTGGGATTGCGCTGGACCTTGTTAAAAGGAAAAACGCAGTAAAATATTAATGACAAAAAACAGTCCAATTCAGACAATTTTTTTTTTTTTTTTTCAAATATAGTCGATATTTTGGCGAATTCAACTATCAAAATATCGCGATATTTTGACATTTCGTCGAAATTATTCGATCTTATAAATTTTTTTTAAATTTTTTATTTTTATAAAACGAAACGATTTATTATCGTTTTTTTTATCGAGTAGTGCTCGGTAGCGATATATCAACGATATATAACCTAATATTTCACGATATTTTAATCCTTACAACTATATATTTAGAGAGCCCATAATTTAATTTTGATATACGATAGAGATTAATTACACTAATAAATTCATTAAAAATAGGGCATTGTATATTTGTAGCCAAAACTAAATTATAAAATTGGGATGTAGTCAATGTTTGCAAACTTTTAGGAAAATAGGCAATGACAATTATATTTGACTTAAATATCCTCATATTAAACATATTATAATTAACAAAAAATGTAAATAATTTAAAAAATCGACAATTAATGTACTAATGGTGAGCTTCGGCGGAATTATACAGTAATAGACATGAATTTTCATCCAACACAATGGGTCTATTTTTGAAGCTCTCATCGCCACGAATCCGTAGGATTTGGAATCACTCAATTTCGAGTTCATATGAAAAAAAACATGAATTTTTAAGTTTTGATGAGAAAAAAAATGTATGAGAGAGAAAGGGTGACGAATTTTTGAAGAAAAAAATTGCTTTGTTTTTTTTTAAACAAATGACAAAATAAAAAATTAAAATGGTTTATTCAAGCGCCACCTCATCTGTTTAACTATTTTTAATAAGTTTTCATAACTCCAAACGTGATACTTTGAATGACCTAGTAAGTTACAAATTTCTTAAAAATACTACACTTCATTGCAAACGCTATATAATAAATAATATGACATGCACTTATAAATAAAAAAGTTAAGTCGTATTTTTGCATGATGTTATTTTATAAAATTTGTACAAAATGTATACATATTTCATAAACTCATATGTAATATGTATTTATTTTTTATTTAAAAATTTAACGTAGTTACAGAATATATAAGTTAAATAGATATATATATATATATATATATATATATATATTATAATGTAATGAATTAAAATTATTAAATAATAGATAAATGAATAATATGTTTTGTTTTTTTGTGTTTAAAATGAAGTAGTAGGATTTTTTTGTTTGAAAAATATGAAGAATTGAGTTGGAGATTGAACAATATTTGGTGTGATAGAAATTGCATTTTGGAGTTTTGGATTGAAATGCTCTTATATATCAAAGCAGGTAAAAATACAGTCTAGTCTTACACGATTCAGTTTAATTTGGTCTAAAATAATATAAAACGATCTGGTCTATAGTCTAAATGATTTAAAATAATTTAAATCAGATTGGACCGTTTTAACTAGTTTGACTGTGGGTTTGATTTTTCTTTTATTTGATCCGATATATATATATATATATATATATATATATATATATCGTTTAGACAGGTTCGGTCTTTTTTTTTATTTATTATCATTTTTTTAATTTTTTTTTACCGATTTTGGACATGATCGGACCTTGCACATCCCTTAAAAACATATAATTTTTGTAACGGTCTAAAACAATATAAAATGGTCTAGTCTATAATGATATAAATGGTCTGAAATGATTTAAATTGGACCAAAATTATTGTAACTAGTTTGGTCCGATCCAATTTTTTCTCTTATTTAGTATGATGAGGTTTAATTTTTTAGAATCATTTAGACCGATGTGGTCTGATTTTTGATCGATTTTGGACCTGACCTTGCACGGCAAGAAAACATATAATTTTTGTAAACTAAATAATCAAACTAACCGGTAGCGGTAGGGAAAGTAAAACATAGTCGAAGGGTTAAAGCGCAATTAAAGAGAAATGTAAAACAGGAAAGTCTGTCTAAAGAAAATATATAAGCCCCAGTTTCCATTTCCTCTGTAGAAACTTCGTCTTTGTTTTCTCTTCACCCAAAAACAGAAGAAAAAAAAAACTCAGCCTCCACAACCCTGATTTAGGGTTTTGGTGGTTTTCTTCTTCTTAGTTGTTCTCCAAGTTCTCTATACGGTTCGTTATCTTGTAGCGAAGAGCAATCTAGGCTTTAGATTTTTCGAATCCAGGTTTGATACAATCTCTTTCTATACTATATATCTCTCTCTGCCATGTAGTTTGTCACGATTTTATATTGATCTAGTCATAAATTTTGGCTTCAAGTGGACGATTTCTGCAATCTTACTTTTCTGAAATCGGATGTGTTACTGTTCCACAATGGAATGAAATGGCATGCTTAGCCATTTTGTTTTTCAAATTATAGTTTTCAGTCTATAAAAGGAAAAAATATATTTTAATCCGAACTTTTGAATTGGTTTGGTTGATATTGACCTCATTTATCGGCGTTAAATTCTTATAGTTTCTGTAACAAAATGAATGATGAATCAAGGTGTTGTTGCAGTATTGATGGCGAGGGCACAAACAGGGACAGCGAATCCTGTGAGCCGAAGTGGTGTCCGGATTGTTGTGGCCGGAGACCGCGGCACTGGAAAATCGAGCTTGATTGCCACAGCTGCATATGATTCCTTCCCCGCCAATGTTGCTCCGTTGTTGCCACCAACGAGTTTGACCGAGGATTTCTATCCCGACAAAGTGCCAATCACAATCATTGATACTTCCTCTCGGTATGAAATCCATTATTTTGTTTGTTCAAACATTTGTATGAATTATAAGTGTGTATCAACTTTTGGTTCCACATTAGCAGCCCCTTTTTGTATATCATCCAGCTAGAGAAAAGAAAATTATGCCCTGACCATATTGGTTAGCCTTAGTTCAATTTTTTTTTTTTTGTAAATTTTAGGAATTTCATTATCGTATAAGTATAATATAAATTATAATGTATGTTTCTGAAGTATAGTTTATTTGTTTGCTAGTTTGTATTATTTATTTATTTATTTATTTTTTTTTGTGTCTGCGTGCGTGTGTTGTTGGGGTGAGATCTCTCTCGTGACTGTTGTTAAACTTAAATCAGATTGGGTGAAACTAAAGAATTATACTTTATTTTGGAACAAGCTTGGTTTTTTACATGGCCAGTTTTTAAAATAATTAAGACTTTAAATTTGAATCAACTGGAGGGACTGATTGGGGTTCCGACACTCGCTAGATTAAGCCCCCAGAGTGTTCCCACTAATTATTTTAGCTCCCCCTCATATGTTAATTCGGGGCTAATTGATTGGAACTTCGAATTCCCTCCAAACATTACTGCTCGAGAGCTCAATAAAATCACTAATCTCCTCGGCTTACTCAAGCCAGTTTTTGCTTGGTGACCGGAAGACCTTCTTTGCCTAATTGATGTTTCTAGCTCTGCTGGGCATCCGTTCCTTTTTCTTTGGACTATTTGGAAATCTGGGGCACCCAAAAAGGCTCAGATTTTTAGTTGGATGTTAGCGCTCAAAAAGATTTTTGTTTATAACCGTGGTGTTCGGGTTTAATCCGAATAAATTCCATAGGCCATGGTACTATCGACCGGGAGACTACCCCAGTGTTGCGTCCAGGGGGAATCAAATCCATCCTCGGGAAAAATAGAAAGTGGCACACAGCAGGAAAACTTTGAGTTCTTACAATGACTTTGAATGTTTCGAGCACATGTGAAAGTGCATTCAAGTGTTTGATTTTTCTTTTAAGAAGGGGATTTTTCGTAGTTCCCTGTGTTAGGTTTTTCCTTTGGTTCTGGGATGGTGTGATGGTTGGCGTGTGGTTATGTCTCTCTAGATTTTAATTCATGCCTCTTTGTATTCTCGTGTTTCCTGGCTAACTAGGCCTTTATATATATGAAGGTTGTAAGTTTTATTAAAATCAAAGAAAGGCTATTCATTAATATGTTGAGACTTTTTTTTTTCATCCAGTCCCGAGGATAATGGTAAAGTTGCTGAAGAGCTGAAGTGTGCTGATGCAATTGTTCTAACCTATGCTTGTGATCAGCCACAAACGCTTGATCGATTAAGTAACTTTTGGCTTCCTAAGCTTCGACAGCTAGAGGTTTGTTATCTTTTAATGTCATCTTGCCAACGCACTCACAATGTATTATGATCTACAAAGCTTGTTGAAATGATAAGAGAGAAAAAAGTGTGACAATTAAGATCTTTTATGCAGGTGAGGGTTCCAGTTATAGTTGTGGGTTGCAAACTTGATTTGAGAGATGAGAATCAGCCAGTGAGCTTGGAGCAAGTCATGTCACCAATAATGCAGCAGTTTAGGGAAATTGAAACTTGCATTGAATGTTCATCGATGAGACAAATTCAGGTTCTAAGCTTTCTGATTGAAAGTACATTTGTGCTTCAATACCCTGATCCTTTAGTATCTGCGCTGAATTTGAAATATCAATCATATTTGGTTGTACTCTTTGTAAGATAGTGACTTGGTGTTTCACGTTCACTGTGTTAGTCCTGCTAAAGTCTGTTTCGGAATCAGTAATTAAAATCTCTGTAGCTATATAGCAGTAGCATCTGATTCATAATATAGTACAGCCTGGTTTGAGTGCTCCAGTTCTATTGGAAGTTGATTTTAATTGTCATTTGCATTGTGTGGTCTGGGGGGTTATCCAGACCGCTTTCTTTTGTTTTTTCTCCTGGTTCCTTTCCAAGTTATGCTGGCTTCTGCCAGATTTTCAGGGTATTAAATTATTAATAAGAGCTTTTGTTTCTTCTAAGAAAATAAATTGTGTCATTTACATTGCATGTGTAATTTATATGCAATCATATTTCTCTTTGCAGATTCCCGAGGTTTTCTACTATGCTCAAAAAGCTGTGCTTCATCCAACAGGCCCTTTATTTGACCAAGAATCACAAACTCTGAAGCCACGATGTGTGCGAGCCTTGAAGCGAATATTTATTCTTTGTGATCATGACAGGGATGGTGCTCTCAGCGATCCAGAGTTGAATGATTTTCAGGTTACTGTTCAGTTTAGTATATGGTGGATATTGTATTTATAGATCTGAAAAACCCCACGGGATGTAATGTGCCATTGACACAATTTTTGGCTGATGACTATAGAGATGCTTCCTATGATTATGGAGAATCTGATTTTTACCATTAACAGGTTAAATGTTTTAATGCTCCACTACAGTCTACGGAAATTGTTGGCGTTAAGAGGGTTGTGCAAGAAAAGTTGCCTGAAGGAGTGAATGAGCGTGGACTTACTTTGACAGGGTTTCTCTTCCTCCATGCACTGTTTATAGAAAAGGGACGTTTAGAGACAACATGGACGGTCCTCAGAAAATACGGATACAACAATGATATAAAACTTTCTGATGAACTCATTCCATCTCCAGTGAGGCGGGCACCCGACCAGGTAATAATTTCTCATCGTGTTAATTGACAAATTTCTTAGCTCAAATGATTGCTGAAGGAATGTCAAATATATTAGAAAAGCTTGAGGAACTAAATTTCCCTAGACTAGATATCTAGCTTGTCATTTTTTTTTTGGTGTTGTGAAATGCCAGAGCTAGTAGTTTATGGAATATTGATGATCTAGTTTCTGCTATGTTCTTTATTAATATAGTATATCTTGCATACAACATGCGTTAATATGTCTTATTTTGTATGACCTACCGGCTTACAAACAAAGCTTATGGTTGAGTTTCGGACATATTTCAGATGTTATTTTTGAACTCAATTGTAATTTGTTTTTACAGTTCGCCTTTGGTGATATGTCATTGTTTCTTTTTTATTGTTTGTTTGTGCGTTTTTTCATTTAGAAATTGAATTGCCTATGTAAGATTTGTGAAGTGTTACTTACCAGTAGTTACCCTATGTATAGAGTGTGGAGCTGACAAATGAAGCCATAGAGTTTCTCAAAGGAATCTTTGACATGTTCGACAGTGATGGTGTAAGTCTTGTCTAATCACAGTTTTTCTAGATTCATTTAGTCATTTTTGCATATCTGATTCAACTAGGTCTGTGTAGTACATATTAAGTTTCATTTCCTTTTATTAGTTGAGTGAGTTCTTTTCAATCCTGATTTTATCGTCTAATTTTGCTAGGATGGTGCGCTGCGACCTCGTGAAATTGATGATCTGTTTTCTACGGCCCCAGAAAGGTAGTATCTATAATCATCTAAATTATTTTTGGTGTCTTGCGTTAATTTTCACTTTGCTCAGCTTTCATGCATTGAGATGTAACATCTTTGGATTTTTACTAGTTGAGTTACTGGTAATGATGGACCTGTTGTAGCTCTCCTGTTTCTGTTTAACTGACCTTGTATGTCTTAAATGTCCAGCCCTTTTAGTGAGGCTCCTTATAAGGATGTTGCAGAGAGAAATGCTTTCGGGGGAATATCACTTGATGGGTTCTTATCACAGGTCTAGTATTTATACATTACATTTTTCATGTCTTTTATTTGTGTCTTCTCTTTTAGGTGTAGTAATGTCCTTTCTAGGAATAAAAAGCCTGCTTGACGGGTATTGGAGATCCAATTGTTCTAATCTGTTTTTATTTCAAGTTTTTAACTGTAGTGAATCTGGAAGAACATTTTGCAACTTTAGTTGTCACTTTTCCTGGATAATCAGTGACTGAACTTTTGTGTGGAAAATATTTGGTTTGCAGTGGGCACTCATGACTCTTCTAGACCCAGCTTTGGCCATGGAGAATCTAATATACATTGGTTATTCTGGCGATCTTTCATCTTCCATCCGTGTGACTCGGAGGAGGCGTCTAGACAGAAAGAAACAACAGTCAGAAAGGAATGTTTACCAGTGCTTTGTTTTTGGCCCTAAGAAATCTGGAAAATCTGCATTGCTCGATTCTTTCATTGGAAGGTCAGCTTCCGGGCTGTGATTTTGATTCGGACCACCCACTCCAATATTTTTTTTAAAATCAGATATGACCAACTTTTTTGGTGGTTTCTTATAATCAGGCCGTTCTCTGATACTTACAATCCTACCACAGAAGAACGTTATGCAGTGAACATTGTTGATTTACCTGGGGTACGTGCTCTTTACATTAATGTTTCGTGTCTAAGAGTCCTTGTTTGTGCCTGATGGAAATCTGGTCTAGATTGATTTTCTTCATGAATAACTTGAGAAATTCTGTGACTTTGTATAAGTAAACATATATATGCTTTATTATCATTCGTAGACGTTGATTTCTTTAACTGAGACGTCGTTCTTTACGAGCCAGTACTTGTGTTTGATCTCTACATTTTACAAATATATCAGCAGGGACCAAAGAAAACTATTGTGCTGAGAGAAATCCCCGAAGATGCAGTTGAAACTTTGCTGTCAAGTAAAGAATCTTTAGCTGCTTGTGATGTTGCCCTGTTTGTTCATGACAGGTAACTAGTGGTGAAATACAGTGTCGTTCTATTTTGCTGGTTGCTTGTTTATGAGGTTAACTTTTGTGCGTTTGTATATCTATGCATTGCCAGTTCTGACGAGTCATCATGGAAGAGGGCTACTGAACTGTTGGTTGAAGTTGCCGGTCATAGTGAGGATACTGGATATGAGGTGCCTTGCCTCATTGTTGCAGCTAAAGATGACCTCGATGCATTCCCGATGGCCATACAAAATTCTACAAGGGTATGCCATGTACTTTAGCACCATTACTTTAGCATCATCACCTGAACTATTAACATTAATATATAAAAAAAAACCCTATATTGGAGATCTTGACGTGGTTTCCTCTGACCCCGCTTCTATCATAATCTTGGACTTTTGCAGATCAGTCAGGATATGGGAGTTGAAGCTCCGGTGCCAATTAGCACAAAGCTCGGGGATTTCAACAACGTGTTCCGCAAGATCATAAGCGCTGCTGAGCACCCTCATTTGAGCATCCCTGAGACCGAAGCTGGTAAAACCCGCAAGCAATACCACCGACTCATCAACCGCTCTCTTATGGTCGTTTCAGGTACAAAACAAAAGTGATGGTGGTTTTATTTTCATTTACTTTTTATTTGTTGGCGATGAGATCTTATGTTTGTTGTTTGTTCGTTCTGCAAGTGGGAGCGGCGGTCACAATTGTCGGACTGGCAGCGTACCGTGTCTACGCGGCAAGAAAGAGCACCTCTGGTTAATTCAATAATGGTGATTCAACATATCTGAAAACTCCCTCTCTTGAGTTTCTGGACTGGATTTCAGCCTTGAATTCTATCTCTCCCCTGTAATTCTTGTATCCAATGTATGGCTTTGCTAGGGATTTTTTGAGAGTTGCTTTAACATAAATCGTTTGTCAATGCCGCGTTGCGGTTGACTGGATAATTTAGATTCATAGATTAGCTTATATTCAGATTCGGAATTTTGGTTCGTGCTCGTGGAAATGCAGTGAGATTATTTGCTGCAACTTTGATTATGCCATGAAAGAAAGCAGCACATATTTCAAACACAAGATATTTATTAATAGTAAGTAATAAATTCAGCTGTTTTTAATTGTCCACACATTGTTTTTATAAGCTTTTACTACTGTTCAGCATGAAAAAATAGCGTCGGTGTATTAGGAAGATCTACAACCTTTGTCTATTGAACAATACAGACTTGCGTGGTTTTGTAGTTTGCAGCACGGCTGATCACAATCTTGCCTTGGCTCCTCCTCGGGGGGTCCACTTGGCACTCTCTCCTCCCTCGATGGCTTCCTCTGTGTTGAATGTATTGGCAATACTGAGCAAAGACCTCCGTGGTCACCTGAAGTCTGAACTCCAGACCGAATAAGAGCTCGATTTCTAACTCGTTCATTTCCCTGGTGCTTACTCCTCCGACTAGGGCATAATGTGCATTGCTTTCACACCTGCAACAACATGCTCATTCCAAAAATGACTATAAAAGCCCATGTGAAAACAGAAGTTTCTTTCTTTTTGTTTGTTTCTTTGTTTTACTTACTCGTCGTCTAGGAACTTCGCAGCGATCATGGTGCTCGTGATCAGAAGCCGGTGAACGTTCAGCGAAGTAAGACAAACGCCGGAGTGGTTTTTCATGTATCTCTGTATATATATGTAAGCGACGACAAAGCAAGACGTACTGCAATTAGTGTACTTGGAAATCCGCTCGATGTACTGCATAACGCTCAAAACCGGGGCTTTTGAGCTATTAAATTTTGTGACATTGTGGTCTTCTGCTCTTGATAACATCTCATTCTTCTGAATAGAGGTGTCAAGGAGAGAAGCTAGAATCAACAAAACTTTTGGAGTTCCCGAAGAAATCTTTTGGTCTGATTCGCCCAACCCCAGTACCGAGCAAATCTCCGAAAAGCATGTATTGCCTTCAAATGTTGATTCCATGGGTACTTGTAATTGAAGCTTGAAACACAATGCTGTGATTATATATTATATAAACAATTATAGTATTGTGTGTGTGTGTACACTGAATATGGCTAATGCTTTTAAATACTTAAATTAGACCTGTATGGTCTTGGTTTGATGATGATCCCATTTAACTTTAGCATATTTTAACTTGTTCTTTTCTTTCGTGTGAAGTCAGTGGAGGAAGTTTCAGGTTAGAAGTTAAGAAACACATCATTCTTGCACGGGCCAACAACTATTACACTTCCTCTCTTTCAGAATTGCAAAGTAGAGTCTATAGAATCAAGATATGCTATTATTGGGGTTTGAGCAATGAAGAATTTGTGCAGTTCACAATATGAAGAAATACCTAGCCACTTTTTTGAACTACTGATAGATAATAAAACTTTTAGGTATGTGACTGTTCGTTCACGGATTAGAGTTGAATGTGATACACATGAATAGATATAATTAAAAGAAATATGGTAATATAAAAGTCGTATATATTGCATATAAACTAATATAAACGTTATACATATGTCATACGATAATCTAATATATACATAACAAACTCATACAAAATATCATGAAATCACGTATCAAGATGCTCATCTGCGTCTCATGATCGCGATGTTCGCTCTCCTCCTAGTATCGGTCCTCGTTTCCGTGCTCCTGATCATTTGCCCTTCGATCCTCTCCTATTTGTTGTTGCTTTACCTTTTCCTGTCTGAGTTGGACGTGTCGTTGATGGTGGTTCATAAGTCGTATGCGCTGAGAAGATGTCTACGGTGAGGACATCCTCGCATGCCTAGGAGTTTGCTGTGAGGCAATGCTTGTCCGTGGATAAGTCGAGGTTGAGAACTGTGATACCATCTGCATTACGTCGGGAGGCAGGACTGGAATCCGCATACCAAGAGTGTTTGCTACCGTGAAGGTTCCCGAGGAGCTCATCTGAGAAAGTCGACATCTAGACCAATGCTCCTGGCGGTCCTAGTGAAGCTAAAGAAGAAGAAGCCTCACTATCGTCGATTCGCTGCGCATTTATAAGCGATTCTCTCAGGAAGAACGAGTCAATCCCCGGAAGATGATCATGCCTGGCCCCGATAACCTCCCTCATGTCATACTTCTCCCACGCCTCAAAGTCTTCTGGTAGACCTTGGTTAATGGCCTGCCACCTTTGCTCGTCGACAACGGCTTGCATCCTACCATGGATACGTTAAAAATATAAATATAAATTAGTTAAATAAATTTTACTAAGTAAAGAAGTTATTTTAAAACTTACATATAATCTCTCGCTCTCTGCCGAGGTCCACGCAACCTTCTTGGTGTAGACCTTCTTATAGATTTCAAGCAAGGTATCCAGGTTGCCGTGCTCGCCTTTTTGAAAATTTACAAAGAAACTAATGAAATATTAAAAAAGATCTTTAAAGTAAAGCAAAACAACTCATCTTATGGCGAAGAGCATTGAAGTCACCGTCCCTTGCCGACTAACACTTTTCTTCTTCGCTCGATACGAAGAGTTACGAGCACTCTTTGGCTACATAAACACAAACAATTATACTAAATAAAAATAAAACATCGTTAAGAATTTATATAAGTTAGAAAACTAACTTTGTACTATGCATTTTAAAAAAGATCCAACACTTTTATCCAAGCAACGACGTTGACGTTCGAAGGAGGGTTCTTCATAACGTACGTCCGATCTTTTCCACATTTTTTCCTGAAGTGAATTCCGCATTTTGTCTTCAAACCCTGTATGCATTTCTTTGCTTTGGCGATGATAGCATGATCAAATTTTTCTCTTCCTTCGCCTGCTCGTCCAAGGACTTTTGTCTCAAGATCTATGCGTCTGATGTCATAATGCTCGTGCATCAACTCCAATAGCCGCCTTTGTTGCTCTGGCAACATCTCATTCCAATAAATCATGTACGCATGAATGACATTGTGAACCAATCCTCCTAAGACGTTCGTGAATAATTTAAAGTGGGTATCTTCATCCATTTATGATTGGACGAACGTGTTGTACTTCGGGTCGAAGTATACCAATTCTTTGGGCCTACCCCTCTTGACCCTCCCAGAGGTTACGTCGATCGTGATTCCGTACTTCTTCGTCAATGGTGTCCTGTCGTCATGGCCACTATCGTCGCGGCGACGAAATGGATCATCTATGCCGCTACCTCTCGCTCCCATAGCCATCGAGATATCAGTACATTTAAAAGCAAAACAAAAGGTTAGAAACAATAAAAGTTACAACAATTTAATTAAGAATATAAAATTTAGAAAACATAATTACTCATTCATCGTCATCGGATACACAATCTACTTCTTCCAAGTCTAAATAATCATCAACATCATCATCACGGTCAACATCCTCAACAACGGCAACATCATATTCAAATTCTTCGTCATCTACAAAATTGTTGTCTTCATAAATGATAACACCATCGATCACAGGCTATTGCAAAGATGTGTTGATGAGTGCGTATTTATGTACGAATCCGCTCTCATTTGACTTGGATTTAGCGCGTTCTCAAGTGTTTTTGATGGTTTTAGTGTGGTTGTAGTGAATTTCATGTCAACATGGATGAAAAGAGGCTGTCGGGTCACATATCGATGAAACGGAAGTAAAAGCGATGAATTTGGAGTCAAAATGAAGAAAACGAAGATTTGGAGGCTTGTGCGCAAGACCTCGCGGCGTGACCACATCGATCATCAAATCTCGCGCCGCGACCATCAGATCTCGCGCCGCGACCCCCGCATTGTCACGAACACAAAAAGTTCAAGGAGCTTCTCACGGTGAGCCTCACGGTGATCTCGCGTTGCGACGAACCGTATAAGGAAACCGCGCGCCGCGATGATGGAGGGCGCGTTGCGATGATGGAGGGCGCGCCGCGAGACGACGAATCCTGACGAAAATAAAGTCGGATTTTGACTTAATCTTAACCGTTGGATTGTTTTTTAAGGCCCATATTAGTCCAAAATTGTACTTCCCTAAACCACTATTAAACATAATTCAGCCTCTATTTTTTAGGTTACGCTTTATTTTTCTTTATTGTTTTGGACAGCTTTTGCCAAGGAGAGAAAGCTTATCAACGGAATTGACAAAATCCGATCAGTCGAAACTCCATTAATAGTTTTTCTTCTTCCTTCTATCTATTTTCTGCTCTTAATTTCTGAATGTGTTTTTGAATTCCTATTTACGTTATAATCATGAGTTCTCTTCTTCATTCTATCATAGTTTTATTGCTTTTAATTATTCTCCTTGTTTTGATCATGGTCATGAACACCGTTAGAGGCTAAGTCTTTAACGGGGTTGCGATGTAGTCGGGATTAGATGTAGATTAGGGGTTTCGTTAGGGTTTGATTAATTATTAATTGTTTCATGAATATGTTTGCTTGTGTGGAAGTGTTCTTAACGCATTCTTTAGCTTGATCACCTTTAGAATTGTTTTATTGGAGTATTTAGCTGCTTGAGAGAGAGTAAATACTCGTGCCCTATTCCATTCGTCATATTGTTTTTAGGTTGCTTGACGGCTTAGACAATTGTGTAATCGTTAGAATTCTCGTGTTTAGTGCATGTGGTTGCTTTAATAGGATTAGAGGCCGAGATGATAAGTAATCCGACAATTGCATAGGTTCGCTAGATCACTCGAGAGAGGCTAGGGAATATTATTGAGAGAATGAGATTAGCTTACATAGGAATAGTTGTAATTGTTCGTTCCCGAAACCCCGATGCTGTGTTACTCGGCGACATCGTAACCCCGTAGTTCTTATTTTTGTTATCTCGTGTTTATTTCTCGTTTTTTTACGTTAATTCATTTGTTAGTTTTATAATCACATCCATCAACAAATCTTGGGAATCAATTCGCTCTAGGTTGTTTAACGTCGCTATAGTAAGTAGTCTCTGTGGGATCGATATCCGTTACTTACGTAACACTATTACTTGTTCGATACGTCCGCTTGCGTGCTAGTTATAAAAATATCGCAACATGTGTCATGAAAGATATCTAAATGCTCTAAATCTGATGGTTATACCAATAATTGAGACGTGGAATGATAAACATTTTCAATATCGGGAACATCTCACACATGACGATGATGACTTTTCTCAATGAATTCGGCCATTGTGAATTATTATGCACGTCTTTAAGATAAAAGACTTGTTGGTCTTTAGTTGATGTTGCGAAAATACACACACACAAGCATACGTGTCGCCCAAGTAATATAGTGTACTAAAAGTACGAGTATCGAATCCCATGAGGACTAAGTTTAATTAATAATTAAATCAACTACAACGAATTGAACTCAAAAGATTGGAGGAAGAAGGTTGTCACAAAATTTTGACAATGAGAAGTTAAGGACCATGACTTCACTAGTCTATTTAATGGTTTGGATTCTCCAAAATTTCACAAATTTAAACACTCATTCTTTGCTACTCACGTTCACAATCTTATCATTAAATCTCTCTCGAGCATCTAGTAACCTAAACCTATGCCGGGATTTTATATCTCTATCTAAACTCCTAAGAACAAGACAAACATTGAACACAAGAACGTATAAACGACTCCGTAACAACTTAGCTATCTCTAATCACATTAATTCAATTCACGTAAATTAATAACCTAATCTTTCTCAAGCACTAAGTTGAATTAAATATCATGAACAAGGTAGCTAATCACATTCAAGCATTAAGAGTAGACTTGAATTAAGCAAAGCAATATAGAATGAATAAATAAATATTTCAATTAAAGTGAATTTGAATCAATAACCATGTTCTAGACTAGCTACACTATCACCCTTAAGGGGATTAGTTCATGGCGTAGCGGAGAAACAAAGAAGAAGAAGAAGAGAAACTAGAATTCAATGAAAATAAAGTCATAATAATTATCATGAAGAAAAACGGGAGTTAACGTGAATAAGATAAGAGAATAAAAACTGTCATTGTTGCATAGACGAGGGCGAACGACTCTTCAAAAATCTATCTCTCTCAAACACAATAAGATAATCTATAAAAAAAAAAAAGCAAAAGTGTGTTTTTTTGTTAAAGGAATTGAATATATGAGTTGAGGGGTTATTTTCGGAGCCATGTGAGCCTTTAAACGACTATGGAAGGACAATATTTTTGGAACTCATAGAGGTATTTAAATAAGGAGTTATAAATATCCAAAATATTTTGCAAAAAAATATCCGATCAAATAAAATTTTACATAGCTCCATTAAATATTTTTTTTAGTATTGGTTATTAAGTTATGGAAGATCAATCTTAATATTTTGTTACAGGTGGTTTTAGCCTTTTTTTTTTAAATTTGTATGGGAGGTGAAATTTGGTGTTCAATTGCCATTTTTTGAAGCTATAACTTTTAACATGTGGGCGATTTGTAACAAAGTTAAACGGTCGGACCCACATGGTGACGCTTAGTTATCTGGGTTTTGGGCCTGTCATTTTGTATGAAAGTGTCATTTTTTCAATAGAAAGACAACGTTATAATACATGTGTAAAAAGTCAAGTTTGCCTTTCACTCATACTGTTTTGCCCTCAGGAACCGAGCCAACCCATATTAGTTGACTGTCATCATACATCTCCTCTTCATACTGTTCAGCATCCAATTGTAACATGCGGACTTTAGACTCTGATTCAATCAATTCTTCTTGACTGTCTTCTATTTGGCTCTCTTCAACGGCATTTCCGTCACCTCCTTGGGACTCTTGAACATGGCCTATAAACAAGAGAACAGACATTACGTTAAACATATTTCAACAAATAATGTTGACATCTATGGTCAACAATGTTTACATAAAAAAAGAGAAGTGATCAAACATGTTCGACTTACCTTCATCGGTTTGTGTCTTCCCGTCCCCTTCCATCTGAATAGAATCGTCTTTGTCTCTCTTCTCTTCATTTGCTTCTCTTCATCTCCCTTTTCATCATCTCCCTTCTCATCATCATATTTTTCTCTTCATCTTTCTTCTCTTCATCGTCTTCTTCCTCTTCTTCATCTTCGTCTTCTTGTCGAGGCACCGACTCTTCTTCAACTTGTCGAGGGACCGGATCGACAATCTTGCGGGACAGTTCCATAAAATGTTCATTCATACTTATCTTGAATGAATTGAATTCATGTTTCATGTCTATCTTAAACAAGCTCTACTCTCCTTTTAGGTGGTTGACCGTGTCTCCGACACTCTTCAACCGAGCCTGTGAAAAATTAAAGATGTGACAACGTGTAATTGATAAGTCATGTTATGTTCTCTACATGTTAAAGATCTGTCCATGTTAAATACCTCGGAGTCGGTGCTTGGAACTGCATGAGCAGTTTTGGATGGGAGGGACGTGTCTCCAGCAGATTTAATCCGAGCCTGTAATATCAACAATAAATGTCAATAATTTATCAATAATGTCAACAATATATCTATTATTTGTTGACATCTTAGGTCAACAATATTGACATCTATGACAACAATGTTGACATCTGATGTCAACATCTCTTTCAACAAAACTCAATGAAGAAAATAATTACCTCAACTTTGCCTTTATGGTTTTTCTTCTTATTCTTCTTCTTCAAAACTGACTTAAAATTGTGATCCTCACTGATGGCGTTGAACGCTAACTCCTCTGATTAAAAAATGATGTTTTGGAATGTGTTTTCCAAGACACGAGTCACCGATTTCCAGCGTTGCATCAGTGGAATAGCTGATTCCAACACTTTGTCACACAACGCGAGTGACATGAACACATGCATCGTCTCGAATGCCCAAATCTGTAGTGGATACAGAAATGAGGGAAGGTTGATCTTTCCTTTTGAGCCGGACTTCCCGCCAACGTTCTTCACGTACTTGAGGGCGCTTTCGTGAAAGAATTTCTAAACCACGTTACCCTACGGATATTTGTTAAATTGGTTTAAGTCCTCAACAAGCTTAACGTACGACAAATCGGGAATGTTGGTGTGGCTGGGTGCACCGAGGAGAACGTTGCACATGAAGTGAAGGATTAAGAACTTCACCCGCCTCTCGGGATTGTCCCACCCTTTGCTCTCCTTCAGTTTAGAAGTCAACACTGCCCATGACTTCAGCGTGCCATTCTGAAAAATGTCCGAGTACAAACCACCATCAACAACTTCATTGTAGTCGGGAGCCTCAAAGTTGTCGATGACGCGGAGACCAGTGATTTCCGCAAAGTGCTTTATCGTGAAAACACGTGGTTGTCCGGCAACCTCAATAAACAGTGCATCTTCGCACTCCTCTTGGCCATCATACCTACCAACCCTCATCAACAAGTGATTGATAATCTTCGAAGATCAGTTGATATTCGGCAGTCGAAGAAACTGGCCAAAGCAGAAATTGCTAAATAAGGACCTCTATTCTTCGGTCATATCCGCAGCGTCCTCGAATTTCTCGAGTGATCTAAAGAAACTGAAATTATAGTCTACAATGTTCCCTTCGAGAAAAAATCTCGACCAACCCTGAAAATAAAGATTAATAGGTAAGGAAATGATATGAGAATCAGAAAAAAATAAAATAAATTGTTGACATCTAAAAAAACAATAAATTGTTGACATTTATGTCAACATTGCAGATGATGTCAACAATGTTGACATAGAGGTCAACATTGTTGACATAGAGGTCAACTGTTGATACAGATGTCAACAATGTTGACATCGATGTCAACATTGTTGATATCTATTCAGAGACAAATACAACAACAATACAGATCGATTCTCATGTTCAGAGAAAAATATTCTAAAAAGTATTCAGAGACAAAATCACCAACAAATATTCAAAGACAAACCGATTCCCATGTTCAGAGACTAATATTCCAAAAAATCAAGAAAATTTCATCAACAACACTAACCCAAAATTAATCAATAAAATCGAAATAAAATAGGGATTTTGGATCGAAGACTAACCACCTTTGTAGTTCCCATTTTTGTACGAGATTTTTTTTTGACGATTTTGGGAACAAATTCTTCCTCTTCCATGTCCGACGAACCAGTGGTGTTGTTCTTCCTCTTTGGCGGCTTCTTCGCCGCGATTTTCGTCCTATGTTTGGGCGAAGTTGTTGTTTTCCTTTTCCGAGCCAGCTTTGGACTTCCCGGCTCCTGCCGGACTTTATTTATGATCGTCCGAGGACTCCGACGTGGGGTGTCCGACGTGGGGGTGATGGTTTTGAGTCCGCCATTTTTCTTCGATCGATGTTAGGGTTCGGGTGAGAAGTGATGGGTTTGAGTTTAGTGCGTTGAGAAATGAGATTGAGAAGTTATTGTAGAGATGAAATCGGTGGGTTTGAGTCGACGGTTTCACGGTGGTTACATGTAGTTACAGAGAGAGAGAGAAGTCCGACGATTTTGAGAGCGGTTTTGACGTGAGAGAGAGGGAACATTTGAGTTTGAGATGAGAAAAAAGAGGAAACAATTATTTATGTATTAATTTCGGGAGTGAAGGTAAATTTGTTAAGAAAATAGATAGTAAGGACAAACTTGACATTTTACACATGTAATGGTGGTATTTTGGGCGAAATTAGGATTTTGGTGAAAAGTGGGAAATTGTTATCAAATATGTGGCAAATGGGGCAATTTCTCTATATTGTTTTGTTTAAATTTTATGTTTTTATGTATGAAAAGTACTTTTCACGTATAAATTAAATTTATGGTTAATGATACAAATGTTTTGACTAAAATTTTGTTTTTTTATTAAATTGTTTGAGCTTTTTGAGGTCCAGTTTAGACCCTTTGCAACCCCGGATTCTGGTTCGTCCCTCGACCCCAATGGTCGAGGACTTGGTTCTGGGTTGGACCTAAGGTTCTATTCCTTAGGCACGGCCCGACCCTCCAATAAAAAGTTTTGGTTCGAGCATGGGCCCGAACTTCTTTTGGGCTTTAAAAAAAAAAGATCAGGCCTGTCCGGCCCGGTCCTTTTGACACCTTTATCCGTGTCAATTCCCTAGTTTATAAATGAGTCTACATGTAACCCCTTAAAAGCTAAAATAAGTTTGATTCTCCTCGAAACAGTCTTAATTATTTTTCCCAATTACACAGTAAGCTTCTTCTTAGCATATATAAATACTACAAACAATTCGGTATCTATAAATTTTTTGGAGGCATATATTTTGTTGATTATCATGTTATACTTTATAATTAAAGATCTATCCAAAAGAGAAATTCAAAGTTACATTATTGACTATCATACTTCGAACATTTCTTATGTTTATAAAACAATCTAACCCACCCATGGCATTTGCCTATTAGGGGTTTTATTCACGCAAGTCATGCTCACGTCCAAATGTATGCTCTTCACGATGTAACGTTTCCGCTGTTTCTATATCTCTATGAGTCTATTTTAGGATTTTCTATCGATATTTTTCGTCACGTTGATTATTAGTGTCAAAATTTGAAGTTTTGACCTAATCATATTGGTGGATCATCTAGAACCCGTAATTACATACACTTTGCAAAAGAAAGCAAATATCTCCACATTTCTATGGATCTTTCGCTTTAAAAAATATATGTACGAATATCAACTTTTTTTTTTTAACATGGAAGACATAAAACCCCAATTCTCGAGGGGTACCTAAACAAATATCTTTTTTTTTTTGGACGTATGCCGTATATATAATATTTGCTTTATTGGTAGTTTGAAAATCTTCATCAAATACTAATAAAACTATATATACGCAACAAATATAACCACCTAAATTATTCTTTGCATTGCTAGCCCTCAAACAAGGCACTCTTTTTCGTTCTTCTTTCTTTAATGTATCAAACAACAGTTATTATTATCCAAGAAGTAGCTAGCTGCAAAAATGATACAAATTCAGGAAGCGCGTGTGAAATTAAGAAATCGCACGCGCTGCCACTTATAATTGACAGAAAATAAAAGCCAACGTGCATCCATGCAATTATCAACGATTATTATTATATGTGTAGAAATTAAATAATAAAGTTTAGATGAGAATATTAAGCACGTATCGAAATTATAAGCTTCCTTATATTCCAAGCCAAAAATAAAGAGAATTAACCTTATAGAACAACCGAATATTTTTCAACCATATATAAACGTATATCAATAATATCCCCGACTAGAAAGTACATATATATGATGATGATGATCATAACAAATATTTCAAAATTAAATCGTAAATCTCAACATAAGCACCACAAACAAATCATGGTCTCGAAAGCGGCCAATTCCCATAACAATTCCAGTTTCTCCAATCGAAAGACTTTCATAATATGTCTACTCTCTCTCTCTCTAACCTTCTTAGTCCTCGCAGCTCTCTCACTACGCGACTCAAAACCCACCAACGTCGTATTAGACGACGACAGCCCAGTCGCCACTTTATCGACCACTCGAAGACTTCACAAGGACGACGACGACGACGAGGAAGACGATGACGTCACTGTCCCCGCAGCCAAACACCCCCCGTGGCTCCAAGTCCTGATCGAAAAAAAACTCAAAACTGTTGACAACCGAATCATCAGGGTTGGGTTGGTCAACTCGGAAGCAGACGACAGGGAACGCTTACGTGGACCACACGTGGAGACCGTTCAGGTGAGGTTCGGTTCGACGGGGGCGAAATGGGAAGAGCTATTCCCGGAGTGGATCGACGAGGACGCGAAGTGGGCCCCGCCCAAGTGTCCGGAGATTCCTCTTCCGTCGGCGTCGGAGACGGCGTACGACGGCCTCGACGTGGTGGTGGCTAGGGTTCCGTGCGGTGACGGGGCTAACGGGACGCGGAGACACGTGGCGGCGCTTCAGGTGAACCTGGCCGCGGCGAGTCTGGCGGCGAGGGGAAACGGGGATGTACACGTGGCGTTCGTGGGGGAGTGTGGGCCCATGAGAGAGATCTTCAGGTGCGAGGATTTGCTGATGCATAGAAAAATGGAGTTTTGGCTTTACAGGCCCCACATTTCGAGGCTTCAAGAACAGCTTCTCGCGCCTGTTGGCTCTTGCCAACTCGCTCGTCCTATTCCACGCTCACTCTCAGGTTCCTTTCTCTTTTCCCTTACTTTTTTTTTTTTTTTTTGAAGGAAAATAACAAAGTCGAAATACCTATTTTAACCATAGAAATTCCAAATATAGGACTAACTTCTGAAATTTTAAAAACAAACTATTTTTTATTAAAATTCAGACAACTTACTCGCCACCAAATAGTCCCGAAGAATATACTCCCACAAAGGAGCTTTGAAACTGAGGCTCTAATACAATGTCTAACTCACAATGTCGATGGAATATTGTGAATGAGCAGTGTTCTTGAAATTAATTTGATTAACACGTGATTCTTGGAGTTAAAGGTTTAAAATTTTCGTATCATGAATTTAATCAGCGTGTTTCGAATTTACCATGTTTTTTTTTTCCTTTGTAGACCAGGGAAATGTGTCATTGATCAACTATACAAGTTCTAATTTTGGACGCAAACAATAATAAGAAAATGATACTATGACAGCTATTCTTCATTAAAATAATAATAATGATTATTAAGTATATACAAATAGTAACGATTAAAATAAGAAAGTAAAATCAAGAAATGGATGAGTTGGTAGAGTATATGAAAAAGTATTAATAAAGGAAATTTAAGGGGAAACTAAATAGTAATACTAATTAGTTCCCTTGATAAAATCCCATTGTTTAGTATTTTGCTCTTGCTGATTCAACCAAAACCTTCTCAGTTCTCACAAGGCATGGAAAAGTTCTTAGTCTATTTTGTGGGGCCACGTATACTTCTAATTTCTTCTCATTCGACATGAAATCATCCTACTTTTTTTTTTTTTTACATGAACATTTCTCAACGCTCTTGAGGTGGCTAAACACGCTTGAATGACATCATAGATATTATATTAGAATTTAATGAGTTTATTATAAAACATGGGATCTTTTTTCTTCATATCTTTGTTTGGTGGCTTATCGGTAAGACGTCGTTTGTGAAGGCGTGTTTTAGGAAATTTACCGTGCTATTTTTTTGTAATAAAAATCCTCTAATACTTGGCCAACTAATTATCGCATATCATGCAAAAGGGGCTGTATATATAATATACTATATAGGTATGGTTATAGGCTATGTTTCTACTTTTAAAGATATCATTTATTCTTGTAAATACACGTTAGTGATTTTAATTTGGATATTCAAAATTAATGCTCAAAAGAATATAAATCGATAAAATGGGTAAGACTTAGATGATTGTGTCATCAATGCGTTCATGTTTGGCAAGAATGTCAACATGGCTTAGCATTACTTTTATGGCTTTTAAAGACCAAATCGTGATATTTATTATATTGAACGGTTTGCGTTCTATGTATCCTTGTAGTTGTAGGGACTATAAAAAAGAAATAAAAATTGAATTCCTAAACTTTGAAGATCACTTCTGTTTGATATTACTCTTATTTTATTATTATCGTCATTACTGTTAGACTTTTATTCTCACTTCTCTATCTGGCAATGTGCATATTTTGTGAAATTTACAGTGTATATCTCTGGTGACTATTATTTTATTTTTTTAGCCTAAAACTATTACTCAAGCAAAAAAAATGGTCTATTAATCATTTTCATAATGACGTGTAACCTTTGGATGAAACTTTACCCCTTAAAACATACTTACGAACGTAATAACGGTTTATAACTTAAAAAAAATAGCATTCTGTAAAATATTTACCCTCAAAATTCAAAATATATAACTTTTATGAAAAAATGGTATGAAGTAACCAATTGAAATTATGACTTTTACAAAATAGCCATAGTTTCATTAGGTATAACAAAATAGACAATTGAGAGTATATGTTTTCATTAAATTTAATCATGTCTCGATAATTTTAATCCAGCCTTCATACAGCTTACATTCTGTCTTTATAGTTCGTTGGGATTAAATTTAACCCAGCCTAGATTAATCTTACTCGGACTAATTTGCTTATAGTTGGCAAACTATGATTATTTTGCAAAAGCTCAAGTTTTATTGGGCTATATAGCCTCTGTACCCAACTTTTAATTAATTTCTTTTATAAAACCATTTTTAGGGTGACAAATAAGGGGTTTTTTTTTTCTTTTTTTTTTGAGAGGTGAAAAATATGTTTTAAAGTGTTACCTAAAATAACATGATATTTTAAGAGACTAATTGAGCGAAGTATTTTTTTTTTGTCTAGCACATGCTGCTCTTACTCGCTCGACATTTTCTTTTTTACAATATTTTATTCCCAAATTGTAGTCCTTTAGTTTCATTTATCCACTCATTACGTAAACATTTGACCCTCTACTATAAGTTGTTATATATATATGTTAAACTGAAATATATACATATATACATATGATTCTTATCCTTTCGATTAAAAACGTAACGAAGAGGTGATACTTTGACTTTGCTTGAGAAAAGAGAAATCTTTTTGATAACTTCAGTCAGGAAAAACCCGCACATGATAAATCTTGTGAACAAATGTTATTGTAGAATTATAACATAACTATATTTAAAGACATATACACCCTATTTTTACAAATAAATTCCGTACACACAAACTTAAGAAAAATGCTTTTAAGAGTTACATATGCTATATTCTTCGTTGTGTTATCTTTACATATCTTGGAAAGATTATATCAACTCAATGTGCTGTTTAATTTTGAATTTGATATGATATGTTTAATAAAGACGTATTTTGCTGTAATCAGATTCTGACCTTTACGTATATACATAACCCTTATATAATAAATAATTTTTAAATATTTAATTTTTTATCATCTGTATGTGCAGACCTGTGTATGTGTATTGGTAATCAGAAAATAATAGATTATTTATATTTAGTATTCATAAATATAAATCATATGTGCACATATTCAAAATTGGTATAATAAAAATCTGAAAATCCCTAGTTCAAAATATCGTTAATAATAAATACATGTATCTGTGTTTTGTAGAATATTCAATAATATATACTATGTTAATGAACGATAACTTATAAATATTCATAGAAACGAATAATATTTGCTGGTATCTACGGATGAAACACTGGTACCGGACTCTTTTATATTCTTGTTCATTTCCTGCTAGTCCAATTATAAAGTCTAATATACCTCAAAATATATATATATATATATATATATATATATATATATATATATATATGAAGTCGAATGTCAAAGTGTCATTAGAGAGGGACAACTAATGAGAGAGAGAGAGAGAGAGAGATTTCACAAAATAAATCTCAACAACTATTTCTAAAATTCAAACGTATTAACAACTCTTTGTTTACAATATTAATCCTAACATGTGTGCTGCTCCAACACGCTTTCTGTGACTCTTAATGCCACAACACGAAACTATGGACTAACTTTATTTTATGAACAAGCTCAAGAGAATAATTTATATATATCATTATACTAATTTTCGATATACTAATTTTTCTCCAAGATGACAGATTCAAAGAAAGTTTTACTTTTTTTTTTTTTTTAAATTTAAAAAGTATTCACTGGAATAATTATTAATATTATTAAAATACATTAACAATAAGGTCTAATCGAAATGCGATGAAAGAAGTTTTTTTTTTTTTTTTTTTTTTTGGACAAATTAGAAGAAGTACATTGAGTTTAAATTAGATTTCCAAATACAAAAGTAAACTATTAGCGTAAACGTAGTGCGGTTTCTTAATATCCTCGAGTTCATTGTCTTTCTCCTTAAGTGGACTGCCGTTTGTTACCTTCGTAGAAACTGACGACGCGTGTGTATGAAATTATGAATGAAGGAAAAGCAGAGGCGATAAGAGAGGAGAGAAGCGTGAAAGGGAAAGGGAAAGGGAAAAGGAAAATGTACGCGTACGTGACGATCCTTCACTCATCGGAGTCGTACGTGTGCGGAGCGGTGGCTCTGGCCCACAGCCTGCGACGCAGCAACACGAGCCACGACCTGGTCCTCCTGGCCGACTCGTCCTCCGTGGGGCCCAGGTCCCTGTCGGCCCTGCGCTCCGCCGGCTGGAAGATCGTCCCGGTGCAACGCATCCGCAGCCCCTTGGCCGCCCCCAACTCGTACAACGAGTGGAACTACAGCAAGCTGCGCGTCTTCCAGCTGACCCGCTACGCAAAGATCGTGTTCATCGACTCCGACCTCATCGTCCTCAAAAACCTCGACCACCTCATGTCCTACCCCTCCCTCTCCGCCGCCCCCAACGACAACTCCCTCTTCAACTCCGGCCTCATGCTCCTCGAGCCCTCCAGGTGCCTCTTCGAGGAAATGATGCGCAGAAGCTTCGACATCGTCTCCTACAACGGCGGCGATCAGGGGTTTCTCAACGAGATCTTCGTCTGGTGGCACCGCCTCCCCGCCGGCACCAACCACCTCAAAGTCTACGCCTCCGGCGACCGGAGCCGCCGGAGGGACCACGTGGCGGCGCTGCACTACCTCGGCCTCAAGCCCTGGACGTGCTACAGGGACTACGACTGCAACTGGGACATGGCCGACCGCCATTTGTTTGCCAGCGACTACGCTCACCGAAAATGGTGGGAGGTTTACGATTCCATGCCGGTCAAGCTTCAGAGGCACTGCGGGCTCACCAAGAAGATGGATTGGAGGATCAGAAAGTGGCGGAAGATCGCCATGGACAAGAACTTGACCGACGGACATTGGAAGATTGTTCCCAAGGATCCCAGGAGACGCCATTTTGTAGACTGATAGTTTTTTTTTTTTTTTTTTTTTTTTTTACATTAAATTTTTTGTTTTACATGTATATTGATTTAGATTATTACGGAGTAGCTTGTTTTGTTTAAACTTACGAGTCCTATTGCTTGAAGTGAAGAAGCTAAGCATATATTATGATTCTCAACTACATAGTCACCAATTCCAAGCAAAAGAACAAATTCATTACTCCATGGATGAGAAACCATCGAAAAGCAGTGATTCCCACAATGGCGCTTATGTGGCGAGCGTGAGCCTCAACCTTTGCAGCAGCCTCGCAGCAGAGAACAGCAATAAGAACACGAGCGAGAAGAGCACGTCAAGCAATTCCAACAGCTTTGACGGAAATGAATCGGCGGAAAGTTTCCGAGCTTCATGCCGTCGAAGCCCCACAAGGGAAATGACCTTCGATGGGATGCTTTCGAGATAATACATGTATGATATTAGGGAAAGAATGATATAAATCAAGGATTGGGGAACCGGACGGGAACCGCACCGGTTCCCCCTTTTTTGAACTCCCCGGCACCGGAACCTTAAAAACCGGAATTTTCCGGTGATTCCGAGGGAACCGGACCGGGAACCTGTGAGGAACCCGGTTCCCACTTCCCGGTCCGGTTCATTTAAAAAAAACCAAAAAACCGGGTATAAATACCCGGTTTCCCCCAAAAAAACTTCATTTGCGTCGGTATTAGATCTTCAAAATTCCGGCGCGACTAAGTGAGAATTTTCCCAGATCCCGCCCGGTTCCCGCCGTGCCGCCAGCTTCCCGACGCGACGAAGGTGAATTCTTCCCAGATCCCGCCGATTTACTCCTTTCCCGGTGAGCTTCCCGACCTCTTTATATTTTTTTGATGATTTTGAGTTTAATTTTTGAAATTTCTTGATAATTCTTGAAGATTAAGTATAAATTGATAGTTGTGAACATGAATGTAATGTTTATTTAGAGTTTGTGTTCATGTTTCTAATTTTTTTGTAATTAATCCGAATTATGTTGTAATTTTTTGATTAGTTAGTGATGATTAATGTTACGTTGAACTTGTTTATTGATTTATGACGAAATTGTTATGAATTGTTTTTAATTTTAGAGTTTGTGTTCATGTTTATAATTTTATTGTAATTAATCCGAATTATTTTGTAATTTTTTTTATTACTTAGTGATGATTAAGGTTATGTTGAATTTGTTTATTGATTTATGACGAAATTGTTATGACTTGTTTTTAATTTTAGAGTTTGTGTTCATGTTTATAATTATTTTGTAATTTTTTGATTAGTTAGTGATGATTATGGTTATGTTGAACTTGTTTATTGATTTATGACGAAATTGTTATGGCTTGTTTTCAATTGGTCCTCAAGGCACGGAGTCCTCTTATAATGACGGGTCTTCCAGTTACAACCAGTTCTAGAACTACTATTCATCATGTCAAGCTCCCGAGAAGGTGCGACCAGTTCCAGGTTATCCCCTCCACTCTATGTCTGTTGCTTCTATCACTTTGATAGGTACTTTCGTGCATGTGCTCATTACATGAGTTGGTATGATTACTGTATGACCGTTGCATACGGTCGCTATGAGTAGTCATTTATATTCCTTTTATGTTGAATTTGTTGAACTATAGTATTTGGTGGATTGTGTTGAACTTTATCATTTTGGTTTGTACTATTGAACTTAGTTTTTGTTGAGTTTGTAATTTGGTGATGTGTTGAAACATTGTACACTATTTTTAATTTTATGAATTTTATCCTACGTACTTTGTATGTTTTTTTGTATATTTCTTTTATGGATTCCCCTCGGTAAATACGGTATTTGACGGTATTCCTCTACGGTAACGGTAAGTTCAACGGTACGGGTTTTTTTTTCCTGCTTTCCCCGGTATTCCTTTACGGTACCAGGGGTTACCAGTAAATTCTGAAGCTCGGAACGGTAACGGTAACGGTATTTCGATCCTTGATATAAATACAAGAGAGTAATAAATTTAATAAAATATTTGATTTTTATTTTAAATAGAATAATAAGAAACTAAAAAATAATGAAGAACAAAAATACTTTTTTGCCCTTAATGATTTCACACCGTCAGGTAGAATTTGACAGAAGGAGTTGTTAGTTACGCTGTAGAATTTCAGGGTCTCTGGTGCACTATTTCAGATTAGAGGGGGTGAAACGTTACGAGTGACATAGTTGAAGGGGCATTGATGTAATTTTAATTATTATCAAAATAGCACGGTCTAGTGAGTTAATGTTTATCGTAGCATAAGTTTTGCTGGTAAATTAAAAAAAACTTAATAATAAAAAAAAAATTATGTTGTATTATAAAACCATAAGTTTCAGAATGAGTAAAATGGTGATAGAAATAATAGACTAGAGCATGACTGCAATTTCAAATCCTAATAGCTTTTTTTTTTGTTTTTTTTATTTGCTTTACTTGATACGCTTCTACCAATCCCTGATATGTTGAAGGGATATTTGTGCGACTTTCACCAATGTTTAATGGAATATTCTGCCGGGATAGAGCATTCCCTGCTTTGAGCTATTTAGTCTAGGGATGTACAACAAAGCCGAATAATTGGACAACCGAACCGAACCAATTCAACCGAACCAAATTTTTGGTGCCACATGAGCAACCAAAAATTCGGTTCAGTTAATCGAAAGAAAATTTCAAATTAGTTCGGTTATCGGTTTTGGAAAAAGTCAAAATCGGTTAACCAATTTCTGAACCGAAGTTTATAAATATTAGGTATCAATTGTATGCACCACCACAAAACTGTTTATCAACTACAATTTTTCTTTTTCAGGGAGACTATATTTTGGTCCAAAAATGGAGTCTGTTAAAATAAACTATGGTCATCAAGTTTAAGAGGTTTATTAGATTCCATTCAAACTTAAAATTGTAGTGATTAGTTTTATATTTACTACCGTCAACATAAAAAAGTAGTGTAAACTAAAGTCACTAAATTTTCACTTAGTTTTGAAAAGGAGGGAAATTTCCCACTTGTACTTCATTTGGGCGGTAGAATATATTTTATACTAATCAAGTATACAATAGATTTCTCTCAAAGTTTGTTAGGAAACAAAAAGAAAGATAAAGAGACGGACGAGAACAGAGAGGAAGAGCAAGAAAGAGAGAGCTAGAGAGAGAAAGCTCGATATAGAGAGAGAAAGAGAGAGAGATAGATAGATAGAGAGAGAGAGAGAGAGAGAGAGAGAGAGAGAGAGAGACACTGGTATCGGAGAAGGGACAAGGAGAAGAATAGGGCGAGCTGGGCCGACGATTCTCAACCTTGGAGTTGTCTTGATTGTCGTTCAAGGGTTCTAACTTGTCACCGTCCACAATTTCTTCCATTACCGTCAAGCACCTCCAAATTCCAACAGCAGCAGCAACAACTGTAGAAGAAGAAGAAGAAGAAAAAAAATAACCGTTTATGTTTCTAGTTCTTCTAAATCCTAACGATTTCTATGCTTTTAAGATTGGGGCTCTTCTAAAACTGAAACTGTAAGGGTTTGAACTAGTGAAAATTTCTCTGTCTTATGTTTCTGTGCCTTTAGTGGTCTTGATTGTTGTTTTGAAATTGCAATCTCATATTGGGGCTTTTCAGATTTTTAGGGTTCCTAGTCTAGAGTTATTGCTCTTGATTTCCCATTTTGTTATATATGATAGTTATGAACTATTTTGGAATTTAGGGTTTCATATTTCCTTGAGTTTTGAGTTTGTGATGTTGATTGTTGTCGCACGAAAATGAACAACTATTTAAAACCTCGGGCGGTTCGATCTAAGGCCGGACCAAGTGATCGCACCCGGGCCAAGAGTGTGAACTCGATAGTCTCGAGCTAGGGTTTTCTCCGATCAACCCGCCTCTCGGGAGAGGTAGGGGGTAAGGAGGAGGAGTGACCGTGCCTTGGGTGTCGGCTGCCTACGTACCCGTGTGTGGGATCAGGTCAGAACGTAGTTCAAGCGTGTGAGACGCAGTATGAGGCGCGGAGCCTTGGTGGAGAGGCGTGCTCGACGAAGGAGACGAGGCGCGGAGGAGTCCTCGGCGACGTCTCAGAACTTCGGAGATCGCGTATGCGAGAGAGAATGTGTGTTTTCTCTCTTTTGGAGACGTGGAAGGCTCTAAGTCAAGAGTTCTTTGTTGTGGCGGAGATTCCGGACGCGTGGGCGATTCCTAGTTGGAAATGCCGGACGCGTAGGCGATTTCTTGTCAGAAATGGTGGACGCGTCTAGGGTGCTAGACGCGTAGGCGATTTTCAATCGAAAACCGTTAGAACGCTTGTGGGCTCAAGATTAATCATTCGATCAAGAGAGGCGGCACTCGGGAGTCCCCGGAAAGCGCTTCAGAATCTCTGAGAACGAGAAATCGAGGAGAATCCGCTTCAGGCCAAGGATGGCATCCAGAGAAGCAGAGAGAAGTCTCAAGTTCCTTGAGAAATAATGGGATGGCTTTCCCCTCAATGAAAGGGGTATTTATAGGTGTTTGGGGGCCTTAGAAGGCTTCTTTTTCGTCCATGTGGGACTAGGAACGCGCGAGCCATCAACTGGAGGCGCACGGCGCGCGCGGCGCAAAACGCGCGGTGCGCGGCGCGCGGGTCACTGGACGCGGCGCAGGATGCGCGGCGCATGGAGCTCGCGGCGTGGGCGCGTCTTGGCGCAGCGCGCGCCTGCCTGGCGCGGCGCGCTGCCTTCCTGGCGAGGCGCGCGGCTTGCTGCATGGCTGGCCGATGCAGCGTGCTGTGCGCGCGGTGAATGGCTCGTCTTGCCGGACTCTTGTGGGCCTTTAGGGGTCTTCGAATACCATTCTTGCCACGCAAAATATAGAGATCTCTACTCGACGAGAGTGGCTCGACTCGAGGAGCGAAGCTCGACTCGAGGAGACTGACTCAAGGCTCGACTCGAGGAGCGAAGCTCGACTCGAGGAGACTGACTCAAGGCTCGACTCGAGGAGCGAAGCTCGACTCGAGGAGACTGACTCAAGCTCAACTCGAGGAGCGAAGCTCGACTCGAGGAGACTGTATGAAGTCTCAACTCGAGGAGCGAGGCTCAACTCGGGGAGCCGACTCAAGTCTCAACTCGAGGGGCTAGGCTCGACTCAAGGAGTCAAGAGTTTGGGCGAGGGCTTGAAGACTTGCCACTCTTCAGGACCTCCGGCCTGACCATCGGCCCTTTGAGCGACGTGCCTTATTGGCGTCTCGGGTTTTCCGAAAACGACCGACAACATTAGCCCCCCAAGTTCATTGCTCGGGAGGCCCCAGGCGGTGAACTTTTAGTTGTTTCCGCCGGGTGTTTGAGGGAAATAGACTTCCCAGAGCTTCACTGTTGCGAAGCCTTTGTGATTATAAAGAATACTCTCACAATTGTAAGTGGGCGAGGCGAACGCGCTTGCGTCCGTCGCTCTAGCCCCGGAGCAAAGGGGATATGCACACGCAAGTAGGGCGTGCATTTGTGTAGAGGCGTACCGGCGTGTCGCGGTCAGTTGGTCTTTTGGTGAAGTCACGTTTTGTTTAAGGATATTTTCAAGCAGAGTCCGTGGGACTCGATGGTGAATAGCAGGGCGACGATCGTGTAATCGTGACCAATCAGGGGAAGATCATGGCGCCCATCTCGGCCAGCTTGGAAGGCGACTGCACTTTTGCATTTCGCAAAGGCGTGCTCGTTCCGAGGTCCCGGAGACGGAGGCTGATGGTGTGGGCCGATGCTCTGAGAAGACGGAGTGGTACCTGGCGGAAGGCTCTGCCGCACCGGAGGGCTTCGACTGCTCGGGGGTCAACACTAAAAGTTTGACCGCGCACCAAGCATAAGTCGGTCTCACGGGGCATCCGCCATTCCCGCCCTGGTGACGCTTCTTCGTCTGCGTTCGGGAGATCGGCCCTTATTCCCCAGGCGCGAGCGCGGGTCTCTACTTTGGCTGACCTGTTCTTCAGATCGCTCCAGGTGTTTGTTCGAGGAGCGGGACTCGACTCGAGGAGACTGACTCAAGGCTCGGTTCGAGGAGCGAAGCTCGACTCGAAGAGACTGACTCAAGGAGCGAAGCTCGACTCGAGGAGACTGAATCAAGTCTCAACTCGAGGAGCGAAGCTCAACTCGGGGAGCCGACTCAAGTCTCAACTCGAGGGCTAGGCTCGACTCGGGGAGCTTGGCTGGACTTTAAGGAATATGACTCTACTCGAGGGGCGATGCTCGACTCGAGGAGTATGACTCGATTAGAGGGGCGATGCTCGACTTGAGGAGACTGACTCGGTGAGAGTGACTCAACTCGAGGAGCAAGGCTCAGCTCGAGGATAATGACTTGACTCAAGCAGCAAGGCTTGACTTAAGGAGAGTGTGCCTCCACTCGAGGAGCGAAGCTTGACTTCAAGGAGAATGACTCGACTCAAGGAGCGAAGCTCGACTTCGAGGACAATGACTCGACTCAAGGAGCGAAGCTCGACTCGAGGAGGATGACTCGACTCGAGGAGCGGGGCTCGACTTGAGGAAAATGACTCGACTCGGGGAGCGAGGCTCGACTTCGAGGAGAATGACTCGACACAAGGAGCGAAGCTCGACTTTAAGGAGAATGACTCGACTCAAGGAGCAAAGCTCGACTTCGAGGAGAATGACTCGACTCAAGGAGCGGGGCTCGACTCGAGGATAATGATTTGACTCGGGGAGCAAGGCTCGACTTGAGGAGAATGACTCGACTCGAGGAGCGGGGCTCGACTCGAGGAGAATGATTTGACTCGGGGAGCAAGGCTCGACTTGAGGAGAATGACTCGACTCGAGGAGCAAAGCTCGACTTTAAGGAGAATGACTCGACTCAAGGAGCGAAGCTCGACTTCGAGGAGAATGACTCGACTCAAGGAGCGAAGCTCGACTCGAGGAGAATGACTCGACTCGAGGAGCGGGGCTCGACTCAAGGAGAATGATTTGACTCGGGGAGCAAGGCTCGACTCGAGGACAGTGATTTGACTCGAGGAGCGAAGCTCGACTTGAGGATGATGACTCGACTCGAGGAGCGGAGCTCGACTCGAGGAGAACGACTTGACTCAAGGAGCGAAGCTCGACTCGAGGAGAATGACTCGACTCAAGGAGCGAAGCTCGACTCGAGGAGCGAAGCTCGACTTGAGGAGAATGACTCGACTCAAGGAGTGAAGCTCGACTCGAGGAGAATGACTCATCTCGAGGAGCAAGGCTCGACTCGAGGATAATGATTGGACTCGAGGAGCGAAGCTCGACTTGAGGAGTACGACTCGACTCGAAGAGCAAGGCTCGACTCGAGGAGGATGACTCGACTCGAGAAGCGAAGCTCGACTCGAGGAGGTTTAGGTGCGCTTTGTGGCGGCTTCAAGTGCATTGCGATTTAGTCATCACATGCAACACCTTGTGGCGACTCGGAGTGCGTCGTTTAGCCGTCTAGGCAAGTCGCGAGGGATGGCCTAGATATGCCATGTAGGCTTCTTAAGCGCGCCATGTAGGCGTCTTAGGTGCGTCGCGAGGGACGACATGGTTGCGCCATGTGGGCGTCTTAAGTGCGCCATGTAGGCGTCTTAGGTGCGTCGCGAGTGACGACTTGGTTGCGCCATGTAGGCGTCTTACGTGCGCCATGTAGGCGTCTTAAGTGCGCCATGTAGGCGTCTTAGGTTGCGCCATGTAGGCGTCTTATAGGTTGCGCCTTTACGCGTCTTACGTGCGCCATGTGGGCGTCTTAGGTTGCGCCATGTAGGAGTCTTACGTGCGCCATGTAGGCGTCTTAAGTGCGCCATGTAGGCGTCTTAGGTGCATCGCGAGGGACGACTTGGGTGCGCCATGTAGGCGTCTTAAGTGCGCCATGTAGGCGTCTTAGCCTGCATCTCTGGGATGGCTTATGGCGCGCCGCGGAGGCGTCTTAGCCTGCATCTCTGGGATGGCTTGTGGCGCGCCGCGGAGGCGTCTTAGCCTACATCTCTGGGATGGCTTGTGGTGCGCCGCGGAGGCGTCTTAGCCTGCATCTCTGGGATGGCTTGTGGCGCGCCGCGGAGGCGTCTTAGCCGGCATCTCTGGGATGGCTTATGGCGCGCCGCGGAGGCGTCTTAGCCTGCATCTCTGGGATGGCTTATGGCGCGCCGCGGAGGCGTCTTAGCCTGCATCTCGGGGATGGCTTACGGCGCGCCGCGAAGGCGTCTTTAGCCTGCATCTCGGGGATGGCTTACGGCGCGCCGCGGAGGCGTCTTTAGCCTGCATCTCGGGGATGGCTTACGGCGCGCCGCGGAGGCGTCTTTAGCCTGCATCTCGGGGATGGCTTACGGCAAGCCGCGGAGGCGTCTTTAGCCTGCATCTCGGGGATGGCTTACGGCGCGCCGCGGAGGCGTCTTTAGCCTGCATCTCGGGGATGGCTTACGGCGCGCCGCGGAGGCGTCTTTAGCCCGCATCTCGGGGATGTCTTACGGCGCGCCACAGAGGCGTCTTACGTGCACCCTTGTTCCCGTTTTATGTTCGGGTGTTTTGTTTGGATGGGGCGTGCTTTCTTTTTGTGGAGCGTACTTTCTTGAGGATTTTGAGCGTACTTACCATTGCCTATGGCACTAGCCCCCCGAGTTTTGGGTTTACAAGTGTAATCTTTGATGATTGAAAATCTTTGATAAAGCGGATTTTGAAAGAAAAACATCGAACTTTATTAATATTGCAAAAAATTTGAAATCCTAAAACGTTGGCTCGTAGGCCTTATTGAATGTTTAGAAAGCAAAGAAATAAAATGGGGGGAGCGCTGGCTAGTGGTAGTACTCTCTTCAAGTGTTCCGCATTCCACAGGCGATAGATCGGTGTCTCGTCTATGTATGACCTGGTAGACTCTGTGGGGTCCCTAATGAGGACGTCGTTACCTTGCACTTGGGTGTCATGCATGTGTCTTCATGGACTTCGCGGAGGACCTTGGTCGACTCAACGCTATCTCTGAGCTGGGAGATTGTGTTAACCGTCTTTCTAGCAGTTTTTCCATCGATTCCTTGGATGTAGCATATTCTGGCTTGGGATTGATCTCCAGCCATGGTGCCGATTCCATCCTCGGTGGGGAACTTCACCAGTAGATGGTATGTTGAAGTAATGGCCCTTAGTCGGTTCAGCGTGGGTCGCCCAACGATTACGTTGTAGGGGGACTCTTGGTCGACCATTAGGAATGGGACCATGTGAACGACTTCAATGCCTCCGGGAGTTCCGAAGGTGACCGGTAGATCGATGATGCCTTCGGTCATGACTCTCTCCCCAGTGAACCCGAGTAAAGGTGTTTGAGTCGGAGTTGGGCGTAGCCCCCCGAGCTTCATGCGCTCTAAGGTGGACTTGAATATTATGTCGGCAGCACTGCCGTTGTCGATGAGAACCCTTTTCACCAAGTTATTAGCCACTTGGGCTTTGAGCAAAATCGCGTCATTGTGCGGATGCACAACTCGCTTGGCCTCTTCGTTGGTGAAGTACATCGTCTCGTGAGGTATGGACGGAGGTTCCTCGTAGGTGAGGTTGACGTGCATAGCAGCGTCTCCGTGGGACGCGGCCCTCAGGAATTTCTTCCGCTGTCGGGCTGAGTCTCCATCTTGTGGACCGCCCAGTATGGTGGTCACAACGTGGAGTTGTGGATTGGCATTGGCAGTAGCCGTGGTTCGGTCGGCAGAAGTGGCTGTTCCTCCTCCCTTGCCAGATTGTGGTCTGTTCGAGGTGGGGCCCGCAGCGCTAATCATGCGTAACACGAACTCCTTTAGCTCACCCCGTTGGATCAATGCCTCGATCTGCCTTTTAAGACTATAGCATTCGGAGGTCAAGTGACTGTATTCCTGATGGAACTCACAATATTTAGATCTATCACGAGTCGCGGGATCTTTGCTTATTGGAGCCGGGGGAGTGAACTTGTCACGTGCCAAAGCCAGGATCCGCTCTGGCGGCGTGTTCAATGGCGTGAACGACGAGTACCCTTTGAAGTTTTCCGCAAGTCGCGGCTTTTGGGGCATCGGAGGTCGGCTATTGGAAGTCTGACCCCCTCTGTTTCGTCTTTTATGGGAGTGGCCTTGCTCGTTGCTAGGCTCGTCTCGGCGGTGAGGGCTTTGATTATTGCCCTTGCGGCCATCGAGGTAATCTTCGACTCCCATGAAGGTCTTGGCTCGGGTCATTAACTCGGCCATGGTAGAAGGGACACGGCCGACGATGGACTTAAGGAAGTCACTTGTGCGCAAGCCTTCAGTGATAGCAGTGATTGCGTCTTTGTCGTCAAAGCGGTCGACCTTATTCGATTCTTCAGTGAATCGGGCGAGGTATCGTCTAAGAGACTCGCCATTCTCTTGCCTGATTGACCACAAGTACATCTGGGTCTTCTTTTGGACCATAGATGTAGCGAACTGTGCTAGGAACATGTCCTTCAGGTCTTTGAACGAGTGGATGCTTCCTGGCCTTAAGTTCTTGAACCACTCGAAGCCGGATCCGGCGAGGGTAAGACTAAAAGCTTGGCACATGGCACCGGGAGCGACACCCTGCATCGTCATCCAGGTTTCATAGTGCTGGATATGGTAAGCGGGATCCGCTTTTCCATCGTATGGAGCGAGGTTCGGGAGTTTGAAATTTCCCGTACACACCTCGGCCAATATCTGAGTCGTGAAAGGCGATGAATTCTCCTCGACGACCCCATAGGCACTTCCGCCTATTCCGTGTTCTCGGAGATCTCGTACTTCATTTCGAAGATTATGGATCATAGTGATCACATCGAGACCGGTAGTCGGAGTAACTCCCTGTTCGGGAGGAGTCACCTGTCGTCTTTCATTTGACCCTTGACCCGTGCGGCGGTTCCCGTTAGTTGGGGCTGCTACGGGGGTGTTTGGCCGAGAGCTCAGTCGCTCTCTTAGGTCATCGCCACGCTCAATGCGTTGGGCGGTGAGGTGGTCCCTAAGATCAGGGCTGGTCGTACGGAGGCGCAGGCTTCGTCTGTGACGGCGCGTTCTCCGCGTGCCCTGACTCTCCGCAACATTCTCCCTTTGACCTAGTCGGTCGACGGCCGAACGTCGGGAATTTCCCTCTTGAGAAGCAGCCGGCGCGTCGCCTGTCCGGGGTAGGGGGTTCGAAGGACCGGCTTCAAACACGGCGGGGTGTTCCCCATCCTTCGTGAGAGAAGTCTCGATATCCTTCGAATCGCCAGTACCCTCGTAATCAGGGTCGCGGTCGCGGCTTTCCTCGTTGAGGTTTTCAGGATCCCCGTTGGGGGTCATTGTGTCATGCGCGGGTTGCTTCGCAGCCAGTCGGCTATGGTACCACGCGTTCTTCGCATTTAGTTGGCGGATACTCTCATCTAGCTCCATGATGCGGTTGTCCCTGCTATCAGGAGATGGAGATGGTGAGCGGGTCGAGCTCTCTTCGTGGAACGACTCTTCGTCATCATGCGCTCGTGAGCGCAAGAAGTACTTTTTGGTCCCAGTGACGTTTTCGGGGTTGTTTACGCCCTCAGAACGTACGGGTGGTTGGCTACTCATCGTTTCTCAAGTTCGAGAAAGTTGAGTTTGCAGAAGAAAAGAAGAAGATGAACAGAAGGGATTTCGGGCTGAATAGGTCGGGAAGTCCCCTCCTTCTAGCGCCAAAATGTTGTCGCACGAAAATGAACAACTATTTAAAACCTCGGGCGGTTCGATCCAAGGCCGGACCAAGTGATCGCACCCGTGCCAAGAGTGTGAACTCGATAGTCTCGAGCTAGGGTTTTCTCCGATCAACCCGCCTCTCGGGAGAGGTAGGGGGTAAGGAGGTGGAGTGACCGTGCCTTGGGTGTCGGCTGCCTACGTACCCGTGTGTGGGATCAGGTCAGAACGTAGTTCAAGCGTGTGAGACGCAGTATGAGGCGCGGAGCCTTGGTGGAGAGGCGTGCTCGACGAAGGAGACGAGGCGCGGAGGAGTCCTCGGCGACGTCTCAGAACTTCGGAGATCGCGTATGCGAGAGAGAATGTGTGTTTTCTCTCTTTTGGAGACGTGGAAGGCTCTAAGTCAAGAGTTCCTTGTTGTGGCGGAGATTCCGGACGCGTGGGCGATTCCTAGTTGGAAATGCCGGACGCGTAGGTGATTTCTTGTCAGAAATGGTGGACGCGTCTAGGGTGCTAGACGCGTAGGCGATTTTCAATCGAAAACCGTTAGAGCGCTCGTGGGCTCAAGATTAATCGTTCGATCAAGAGAGGCGGCACTCGGGAGTCCCCGGAAAGCGCTTCAGAATCTCTGAGAACGAGAAATCGAGGAGAATCCTCTTCAGGCCAAGGATGGCATCCGGAGAAGCAGAGAGAAGTCTCAAGTTCCTTGAGAAATAATGGGATGGCTTTCCCCTCAACGAGAGGGGTATTTATAGGTGTTTGGGGGCCTTAGAAGGCTTCTTTTTCGTCCATGTGGGACTAGGAACGCGCGCGCCGTCAACTGGAGGCGCACGGCGCACAAAGCGCGGCGCAAAACGCGCGGCGCGCGGCGCAGGAGGCGCGGCGCGCGGGTCACTGGACGCGGCGCAGGATGCGCGGCGCATGGAGCGCGCGGCGTGGGCGCGTCTTGGCGCAGCGCGCGCCTGCCTGGCGCGGCGCGCTGCCTTCCTGGCGCGGCGCGCGGCTTGCTGCATGGCTGGCCGATGCAGCGTGCTGTGCGCGCGGGGAATGGCTCGTCTTGCCGAACTCTTGTGGGCCTTTAGGGGTCTTCGAATACCATTCTTGCCACGCAAAATATAGAGATCTCTACTCGACGAGAGTGGCTCGACTCGAGGAGCGAAGCTCGACTCAAGGCTCGACTCGAGGAGCGAAGCTCGACTCGAGGAGATTGACTCAAGGCTCAACTCGAGGAGCGAAGCTCGACTCGAGGAGACTGTATGAAGTCTCAACTCGAGGAGTGAGGCTCAACTCGGGGAGCCGACTCAAGTCTCAACTCGAGGAGCTAGGCTCGACTCAAGGAGTCAAGAGTTTGGGCGAGGGTTTGAAGACTTGCCGCTCTTCAGGACCTCCGGCCTGACCATCGGCCCTTTGAGCGACGTGCCTTCTTGGCGTCTCGGGTTTTCCGAAAACGACCGACAACATTGATTTTCTTTGAGTTCCTGAATTTGGTTATTAGTTAAAGACGGAATAATGTTTTAGTATCAATATCTCGATTCAATAAAACAATCACTTTGTTCTCATTTATTATTTTGAGTATTTTTCATATATTCTTTATCATCATCCTTTGATCCGAAATTCGGAATTTCGAGACAAGAATTTAGCCTGCGTAACATAAAGAAAGTACTATTTACATAGTGATAATTGTGATTGTTGATTTCGGCGACATCCACATGCAATATTATTGCACATCGGATTATGTAATTTGGATAATGGTTACAAAAACTATCTCAAGCATTTAATGCGACAATCGCATAAATTAATGAGAAGATCGTGAGAATGTAGTAGATGCGGAATAATTAACGAACACATAAATTGTTCACCAAATTCAGCTAATGATGCCTACGTCTAGGTGGCGTTTGACCGGTGGAAAAGTAATTTACTAAGATAACGCAATATAATATGGATTTACACTAATGACTCTATCGCTAGCTACCGACCTACATCTATCTTTATAATTGCAACTCGGGATCCCCAAAGTCCCAGATTTCCCCCTGCTTCCGCAGATTATCTCTCCTGATATTTCTACAAACGTGTTTCTCGTTCTCACAAAAAATAATAGATTTAGCATTTGCTTCTAATACGCTCAAACACCCGTGTTGAAGAAATCGTAATAGATAAATAAGACACACTCAAGAAAGTAAGCAACACAAATCGTCATTTACTCTCAACAACTCTGCAAAAGTTATTCGAATAACAAAATCTAACTGATTGAACTTTTAAGGCCATTGTGTGGTGCCTTATGTAGCTCAAGGTCATAAAAACTCCTTAGAATCGTATTTTTCACACATTAAAACTTCGAATCAGATTAGAAGTTATTTTGGCCAAAATCTTCTCAAGATTGTATGGGACAATTTCTGTACAATAATTTCATCAAAAAAGCACAATAGGCACATGATGCCCTATCACCTTTTGTTCTATATTTCTCAACTGGTTTTCCCATTAACTCAGCCAATAAATATCTACCAACAATCACCTCTATAAAACTGATGCAAACTCCCATGTCAAAATCACACAACAACAACATGATTAAATCATTTCTTTTGAAGCTTTGCTTTGTTTCTTGAAGTGGACAACAACCTAGACACTCCAAAACAACTTTTGAACATGAACTAGAAGCTCCCTAATTAAATGTTTATGTAACTTTACAAACTTGAGTGTGACATTTTTATTTTTGTGGCATATAGGCTTAAGTTGCGCAGTTAAACTAAACTTTTAGATACATCAGATTATTTAGTAAAATTAGATACATAGAATGTATAATATTATCGTTGCTAATATTTTTTAACTTGAGATTGTGTGACACAACTTTCTTCTTGTCTTCTCTCCACAAATTCATAATTTGTTGAAATACAAGCACGAAGTTCGCGGATTCCGCCAAACGAATGCATTTTTCATTATCGCATAATCAATTACAAATAATCTTAAACAAAAGGAAACGCTTCTTAGTATATGTTACTCATAGAATTTACATACTCCGAGCTAATGGCTCGGAGTCCCGAGGATGGTAAGAATTCATTAATATTTGTTCGAGTCATATGGGACCAAGATACAATAAAGATGAGGAACGACTCATTCATAAGACAAGAATGAACCATATCGAGCTGAACATCCAAAAGAAGAGAAGCTAATTAATAGGTCAACGACTAGTCAAATAAACATAACACGTTAAAATAAATAAAAAACTAAAACAAAATGCACGCTTTAACGGTTATTTCGAACACTCGGATGAGATAACTACCCATCACACACTTTGTGTGAACGGTTATTCAACAGCCGCTAGAGACGTGGGCTTAATCGCCCCACGTACTCAGGCCTAGGCACTATAAATAAGGGAGATGCTACGAGAGATGGACAACCTACATTTTCGATACAAAGCACTCGACCAAAAAACTTCATCTATTGTTCAGCACCCTCATTTACATTATCTCGTTTACTATATTCGTCTTTCTTTAGAGAAAGTCTTGCCTAGGAACTTGGAGCCCTCAGGACTGCATGCTCGAAACCAAGTACTCTTTATAAGATAATTGTTGTAACATTTTTATCTGTCAATAATTTGATGCTAGAAGGAGGGGATAGCATTGAAGATTGATGGCTAGTTCATCCACTCTCGTCGGAGACAACAACCACATCGGTACCGATCCAAAGATTAAGCACCTCAACCGCACTATACTACTCATTCCAGAGGAACTTTCTGAGTATCACTACCAGAAATTTGGCCTCTAATTACTGCCGAACGCCGTAGTCATTTTAAGTCGACTACAGTTTACTGACTGTCATCTATTGCACTGGAGTCTTATCTCTTTGATTATGACTCCAGTTTTTTGCCGTAGTGTATATGTTTTATAAGACTGTAGTTAAAATATATAACTACATTTTTTAGATGAAGTCTTACTAGTCTCATCTATAAATACTACAACGTTATGTTGTAGTTATATAAAACTAAATTACATAAGAAAAAAACACTACAGTTTTAACAAGTAGTCTAAATTGATTCAATTAGACAGACTACGGCGTTTTTGTGGCATCTATTGCACTGGAGTCTTATCTCTTTGCCTATGACTCCAATCTTTTCTCTTGAAGACTATATTTTTTAACTGTAGTTTATATCTATGAAATTCTATTTTAACAATATAGACTACATCTTATTTCCAAAAAATATATATTTAAATAAATATAAAATAAAATACATTTATATTAAACACAATAATAATATCCAAAAATCTCATATTTCATTAAATCAATAATAAATATCATTTACATAAATATCCAAAAAAAACACCTAATAATGATTTCCAAAACAAATTCCAAATTGTACCCAATGAGTTCTATACATATTGAATGGAAAAAAAAAAGTCGCAGAATCTTATAGAAGCACGATAACAAGGTGTATAATTCAGGTAACTGTAGCATCTCTTTTTTTTTTCTTTCCTGAAACTGAAAGAGCACGCATGTTTCAATACCGTATACTTAGTCTCTGGCTTGCCCCAGCCACTACGATCGGGTCTAGACCTTCCAAGCGTGTGGGCACCGGACAGTGCAACAATTTCCTCAAGATAAAACAGATATAATAAGACATCTAATTCAGATTCGTAAGCTAAGTCTTCAAAAGCTCACCTACAAAATAGTGAAATGTTAGAATTTTTTTTATTTTTTTAGTGCTACCACTACTTCTTTAGATTTAGCTGTAGTGAAAGGTGTTAAATTTTAGTGGGAAACTTCCCTCCATTTTAAAGTAGTGAAATTTTGATAATTTTTAATTTTTTGGGTATTACCACTACTTCTTTATATTGACTGTAGAGAAAAAAAGACCATTAACTATAGTTTTATATTCGACTAGAGTTTAATATAGGCAAAAAAAAAAGGTGACCGTAGTCTATCTTAAAAGACTTCATTAAAAGGCTAAACTGAAGTTAAAAAAAAAACTGTAGTTGTATCCCATATTTCTGGTAGTGTATATCCCGTGTCCGAGCCTAGCAGAGCAAGTCAAGGAGATCCATGATCATCTAATAGCTCTGAAAGCCAGCAATAAGGAATTGGAGGAGAAGCTCAGAGCAAAAGGGTAACACTGCAAAACGCATTGGTGATTCCCGAGAAAGAACCCTCTCACCGCCCGGGAAAAAAGCTGGTCGACTCGGAGCCCGGGATTAAGAAATCTCGAAAGCATGCCAGAGATCGGTACGAGACGGATGAGGTAAGTTTAAAGACAGAAGGTAAACATCAAGCAACTCGATAAAAAAATTATGATCGGTACCAGCCTTCGGTTGAAAAAAGCAAGTCTTAGGTCATGAAAGACTCCGAGAAAACTGGAGACAATTCAAGCACCAATGAAACTGGATTCAAACGGTTGGAACGTCGTATTGAGGAGGTTGCCCTAGGACTAAAAGATTCGACTCCAAAATTTGGCGATATGGCCTCCCCAATCACTGCTCAGGTGTTAGAACTTCCATTGCCCGAACGATTCAGAATGTCGAACATCCCAGTCTATGACGAGAAAAATGATACAGGCGATCACCTCGTGACATTCAAGTCTTGGATGCTGCTGTAAGGAGCAAGTCAAGAAGTAATGTGCCAAGCTTTCTCCATGACTCTGTTAAGCTCTACCAAAATATGGTACAGAAAGCTTAAACCAAACTCAGTTGGATGATGGAAATAATTGACTTGAAAGTTCATGGAGCAATTCGCCGGATCCGGTTCAGGGAAAACTCCCAAAGAAAGGCTTCTGGTAATATACAGCCCGTTCATAAGACAAGAATGAACTCTGCCGAGCAGGACATACAAGGGAAGAGAAGCTAATTGGTCAAAGACTAGTCAAATAAATATAACACATGAAAATAAATAAAAACTAAAACAAAACACATGCTTTAACGATTATTCAAAACACTCGGACGAGATAAACACTCATTACAGACGTTCTGAGAACGGTTATTCAATAATTTCTAGAGATGTGGGCTTGATCACCACACGTACTCAGGCCTAGGCACTATAAACAGTGGGAGATGCTACGAGAGAATGACAATTTACATTTTTGATACAAAAGCACTCGACCAGAAAGCTTCATCTATTGTTCAGCATCCTCATTTACATTCTTTCTTTTACTAAATTCGTATGTATTTGGAGAAAGTCTAGCCTAGGAACTTGGAGCTCTCAGGATTGTGTGGTCGGAATCAAATTAATACTCTTCGTAAGATAATTGTTGTAACATTTTTATCTGTCAACATTATATATACACATATAATTACAAACAAATACTATGTCTATGAACTTTTGTAGGCATATTTTGTTCGATATTTTGTTATGAGAGAGAGAGAGAGAGAGAGAGAGAGAGAGAGAGAGAGAGAGAGAGAGAGAGAGAGAGAGAGAGAGAGAGAGAGAGAGCTAAACGTACAATATATAAGATATACTAGGGTCTTTATTTTATTGATCAACAACAAATATGAAAATTTTGAGATAAGCGTAGAAAGATATGCTAGGTTAGAGTACAATATATGATTAAGGAAAACTGTTAATTAAGGGAAAAAAAACGCACTATTTATATCGCACAAGTCATGTTCACGTCCAAATGTATGCTCTTCACGATGTCATATTGTTTCCGCTGTTTAACTATTTTAATATTAAGTCATTTTTGTCAAGTTGATCATTTATAATGTCATATCTCTTTAATTATTTATATCAAGGATTTTCTATCAATATTTTATGTAATTACAATGTCATTTGAACTTTTGACCAAATCATATTGGTGGGTCATCTAGAATTTGTAAATGAAACATAAACTCTGCAATAGAAGGCAAACATCTTAAAATTTCAACCGATTTTCACATCTAAAAATTATTTGTACAAATTTCAACTTTTTAAAACATGGAACACATAAAACCCCATTTCTTAGGGGTACCTAAAGTCCTAAACAGATATCCTTTTTTTGGACGTATGTCACGTATATTATATACCACGACAATTGAGTTAATATTGATAATTTTTGCTTTATTGGTAGTTTGAAATCTTCATCGCATCCGAATAAAACAACCACTATTAACCACCTAAATTATTTTCTGTATTGCTAAATCAAACAAGCTACTCCTTTTCGTTTATATTTTAATGAATTAATTAAGCACAATAACAACAAATTTTATTATTCAAGAAGTAGTCATGTGCAAAACAATATAAATTCAGGACGCGCGTGAAAATTAAGATACATACGCGCTAGCATTTGTAATTGACTGGAAATAAAAAGCCAAACGTGCATCCATGCAATTATCAACGATTACTATGTCTATGCGTATATGATCGAAACAAAAAAAATTCAACATTAAGTCGTAAAATCTCAGCATAAGCACCACAAACAAGTCATGGTCTCCAAAACGAATTCCCATAATTATTCCAGTTACTCCAATCGAAAAACATTCTTAATCTCTATAATCTCTCTACTCACTCTCTCTCTAACGCTCTTAGTCCTCGCAATCCTCTCACTACGCTACTCAAAACCCTCCAACTTCGTATACGACAACAACACCACAGTCGCCACTCTATCGACGACTCGAAGACTTCACAAAGACGATGACGAAAACGACAACGACGAGGAAGAAGAAGATGACGTCACCATCCCCGCACCCAAACACCCCCCGTGGTTTGAAACCCTCGTCGAAGAAAAAATAATTAAAACCGGTGAGAATGATAGAATCATAAGGGTTGGGTTGGTCAACTCGGAAGCAGAGGACAGGGAACGCTTACGTGGACCACACGTGGAGACCGTTCAGGTGAGGTTCGGTTCGACGGGGGCAAAATGGGAAGAGCTATTCCCGGGGTGGATCGACGAGGACGCGAAGTGGGCCCCGCCGAAGTGTCCGGAGATTCCTCTTCCGTCGGCGTCGGAGACGGCGTACGACGGCCTCGACGTGGTGGTGGCTAGGGTTCCGTGCGGTGACGGGGCTAACGGGACGCGGAGACACGTGGCGGCGCTTCAGGTGAACCTGGCCGCGGCGAGTCTGGCGGCGAGGGGAAACGCGGATGTACACGTGGCGTTCGTGGGGGAGTGTGGGCCCATGAGAGAGATCTTCAGGTGCGAGGATTTGCTGATGCATAGAAAAATGGAGTTTTGGCTTTACAGGCCCCACATTTCGGGGCTTCAAGAACAGCTTCTCGCGCCTGTTGGCTCTTGCCAACTCGCTCGTCCTATTCCACGCTCACTCTCAGGTTCGTTTCTCTTTTCCTTAACTATTTTTTATTATTCTTAATTGTTTAAGTCCTACTAAATATAGTTTAAGGACTATTATTTTATTTATCTTATTAATCGGAGGACCAAAACAACACAATAATTAAGAGACTATATAAGCTATTGAAAAAGAATAATTATACAAAATAGTACGTTTGAAACTTTGAAACTAATCGATTACACTTTCAAATTTTTAGCTTAATTATCAAAATTATAATGTCAAGTTATTATTATTATTAAACTTTTTGACAATTTTATACACAAAATTATCACTTTTAAAAAAGCTTAATAATATGATAAAAACAATTATTAAAACCTCGACTAATTAATAATTAAAAGACTATTATTTATACTATTTCACTAATTTAAATAACCCTCAACTATTTCGTAAATCCATTAATTATAATTAATTATGGTCAATTAGTTCAACAGCTCAATAGATAGTCCATCTTTATTTTAAAAAGTAGCCCATAATTATTTTTATTAAAAATATATGCCCACTTAATCTACTATAACAACATATATCCAAAAATGACCCTAAACACTTGTTTCTCTCTTCTTTGGCCATTGGCCATGGCCGTTTATCTCTCCTCCGAAACATTCGCCCAAACTCTCGCTCACTAGTACAAAAAATAGCATTGGGTGCGACTTTTTTTGCACCTAAATGTCAAAAGTCGCACCCAATGATACTTTTAGGTGCGACTTTGGGTGCGACTTTTCCGCACCCGAAAGTCCGCACCTAAAAGTCTTGGGTGCGAAAAGTCGCACCCAAAAGTCTTGACTTTCGGGTGCGACATTTAGGTGCGACTTTCCGCACCTAAAGTCGCACCTAAAAAGTCACCAAAAATAAAAAAATGGCGACAATTATCCGCAGCCACACGGCCAGAGAATACACACACGGCCAAATCCAAAACCGAAACCAAATCATCCACAAATCCGAAAATAATCCATCACCAACACAGATTGTAACACAATCCCAATCCAAGAATCATCAGATCTCACAATCAAGCTCAATCAATCATCAAAACTCAATCAATTCCCGAAATCATCCAAGAAATTCAAAAATCCCAAAACAAACTAAGAACCCTAATCTCGGATTCAAATTTGGGGGAAACAAATTCTCACCTTTATGGCTGTGAAATCAACCCTCTGGTGCTCTCAGCCTCATTTTCCGCGGTCCGGCGTCCTCGGCGGCTCACGGCGTCCTCGTCTTCTCGGCTGAGACGCGCGCGCTCGAGATGGTTTCGGGTCTCGGTGGCTTGCTGTTGGTCGAGCTTCCTCCTCCTCCGTGAGCTCACCCCCGTCACTCACTCCCTCGCTCTCTTCCTCTCTCTCCTTCTCTCGGCTCTCTCTCTCCTTCTCTCGGTCTCTCTCTTTCCCTTTATCTCTTCTTTCTTTTCTTTCTTTCCTTTCCTTTCTTTCTTTCTTTTCTTTTCGCAAGAAGATAATTTTTTAGAAGTGAAATTTTAGAAGTGAAATAAGAGGGAACAAAATCCCGCTAATTTTTTAGACCAAATGTTTTGGACTTTTGGGTGCGACTTTGTTGCACCCAAAGGTATGATGAACTTTTGGGTGTGACTTTTCGCACCCAAATTTAAAAAAAATCAGCGAAATTTTTTAGTTTCTTCAGTGACTTTTGGGTATGAAAAGTCGCACCCGAAAGTAATTTTTGGTGCGACTTTTGGGTACAAAAAGTCGCACCCAAAAGTCATCTGCACCGAAAAACTGTATTTGTAGTAGTTGCGCTCTCTCTACACTGAAGTCGCCTCAGGCGTGATTCCTCTGACGACCAACTCATAGGAAACTCCACTGCCTTAGTCGCCTTATATTTGTCGACTTCTTCGAACTTCCAAAAGCAAGACTTCCTCATGTTCAATGCCGCTTATATCAGAGTCACCTCGAGCTTGTTCAGCCGTTACATGCAAGTGCCGGAGAGAATCTCCGCCGGCCCCAAACTCATTTCGCGGGGGCGATCGACGCTCCTTGGAGCCTAACAGATTGACTTCTTCTTCCCCGTTGTCCACAAACTTTGCGACGACGATTCTCCTCTGACGTCTGGCCACTTTCGATTTTCCTCGATCCAGAGCTCCACGAGCCTCGTAGAAAGTCAGCCGATCTCTTTTTGTTTGCCTTTATCTCTCTGAGTCGATCGTTTTCTCTTCTTCCTCCAAATCCTCGTCTCCAAGCCTTTGATGCATAGCGGACCGTTCAAAATCGCAGCGTTGGAAGGAGCGGTTTCTCTGGCGTAGTTGTCGGAGATAGAGATAGAGATGTCAGGGCTGAGATTCTCTTTTCCGAGCCGGAGTCGGTTTTTTGGTAAGGCAACGATGCATACAAAGTTGGACAAAGGTCTGCGTGCTTTCGCTGCGAGACTGGAGCGCCAGATCGCGCAGATCTATCACTATTACTATGTTTACAATAAATTAATTAACCGGAAAAGTAAATGGTCTCCCTTATTTTTTTTATAATTTTTTTGTTGCATATTAACCTTACCTTATCTACATTTGTGGTTACACTCATTCGCACACTATGAGGTTAGAGGGGACAAGTGCCCATTCAAATATTCAACTTTGTTTTAAATTTAAAATAAAATGAGTTAAATATATTTAAACCTGTAATTGTGGTAGTACAAATTTTGTCCAATTAAAAACAACTGAGATTTTAGCTTGGCGGTAAATGCAGGGTTCAGAAATAGTTGTACTCCTCAAGTTCAATTCCATAATCTTTTAACAATTCTTTTTTAATTTGAAACAAATTTTATTTCCATCATCCATTTCTTTTGGAATTCAATCCTAATTTATCTCTTTGAAACCAATTTTATTTCCATCAGCGATTTCTTTTAGAATTCTTTTAGATATTCAATCCCTATTTATTTCTAATTAGAATGTTAATGCAATTAAATACATATTTTTAGTTCCAATTAGAAATTAAACTATAATTAATGAAAGATAAGACTAATTTGATTCTTACTTAATCTCTTTAACTCGTAAAGTATATAGTTTAAGACTAATAGTCATAATTTCCTTTTTAATTCCCTTTCGATACTAACTAATTACAGTTCATATTTATAATTATTAGTCATAATATTTTATGGCATGTTTTATTATTATTATTATACTTAAAAATAATTAACTAGAATTTTATTGTTCATATCATACTTAAATAATTAAAATTTAATAAATATATAATTTATTAACCTCATGAAATTAATATATAATTATATATATTTACATTTTTAAGCTTTAATAATATTCTCTTACATTTTTTTAAAAACTTACACCAAAAGCATTAAAATGTCTATATAAGTGTTAATCTTCAGATTAGTTTTTCTAGATCTGTCACTATAACAAGTCTTTTTATGTTCTTGCTCTTTCAGTCTCTCACCATTTTAGTTCTATGATTATCAATTAGCCATTGTGTGTCACTTATCAACTTATTACTTAAGGAAAATTGATAAGCTAGATGCTAGCCCCCCTGCTAAGTTTCAATGAAGCTAGGAATTGATTTTAGGATGGATAACGATTAATTTTTCGAATGATGTACAATAATGATTCCATATATTTGTTTTTAATATCCATAGTATTGTATAACATTTTGAAGAGAGGATATAAAGATATATAATTTTAGATGAGTTTGACTTTCAAAAATAAAGATTTTGGTAAAAATAATGGTGACGTAATAAGAAAGAGGTAATAGTTTTATTGCGAAAAGTTAAGTGCGTATGATGAACTATATTTCTACAACAAAATATAAGCCACATAAACATAAGCATTTAAATTTTAATCTATATTTTATAAATTTTTTATAAATAGTTATAAATATTTCGTAAATAACCAAAAATATGACTTAATCACGTTATTTACACATATTTACTAAAAATTTAATCTGCATAGATAAATTTACGTGACTCTTTATCAAAAATTAACGAAACGTTGATTATTTAAAATTTTTTAACGTTTTATTTGGCTACATAGCCACTAAACCCTTTCTTCGATTACTGTCTCCGTACACATACAAAGTGAAGACAGATATGCTTTGATAGTTTGTTATGATCTTTCTACCTTGTGTTATGTTAGCATTATGTTTCGAAAGTATGTATATTTTCTTATAATCAGATTTTGACGTCATATACTCAACTCTTATATTATTGAATACTTAGAAAAATCTTAATTTATAGTAGATTATTTATTAATACAACAAGATTGCTTGCATATAATATTCACACATCATCTGTGATGAACTAAAGATTGATATAATAGCTGAGTTTGCATGTGTTTACTCAGCTACTGATATACACTCGTTCATTTCCTGCTAGTTCAATACTTCAATTATAAGTGTAATTAGATAGGGACAAGTGTGTCAACTAATGAGAGAGAGACAGAGAGAGATTTCACAAAATAAATCTCAACTAAGCTCTCAAAATTAGAGAAAACTATGACACACAAAAGACACATACATAGAGTATGAACTTGGGGTTTTCACTCAAGTGTTAAATATTAAAAAAAAACATGACTTTTTTTAATATAAAATACCTAAGATGACCGTACTAAAAAACTATCATTTTTTGTGGCCTCCTCAAAAATGGATTATCAATTTTTATTATTATTTAACTATATTTTTTTAATATACATAGAAAAATTTATAAGTAAGTGCCCCCTAATATTTTTTCAAGTAGTCCCCCTAACTTCTTCCCCTAGTTTCATCCCTTGTCGGTGAAAAAAAAAAAAAAAAAAGCTACGGCCGAATGTTATATTTTCTTAGTTATTAAGGACGGTCGTAAAAAAAAAAGCTACGGCTGAATGTTATATTTTCTAAGTTATTAAGGATATTTTAATATAAAAGATTTTTTTTTTAATTAATTTTTGACCCGTTTACTGCTAAAATTAATATGCAGTAAAAGTTAGTTGTGTTCCAAAAATTCAATTTCATTGAGCATATGAACAAAAATTAAGGGCTAAAAAAATCAATAAGAATTTATTACAAAGTGTTCTAACAACATGAACATGAAAAAACGGAAGCGAAAAGGATCGAGTTACCTCCGACTATTGTTGTGTTTTTCGGTAAGTCTCGGACTCCGACTCCGACGAGTTATTTCAAGGATCTTTTAAGCTCTTGCTCTCACCCCGAGATGTTGTTGGTTTTCTGAAAGTGTGAGTGAGTTTAGAGACCCCAAAACGTTTATATTTATAGCCGCATAACATCAATGAGAGAAATTACAATCCCACTATTGTGAGTAATTCCTAGATTTTTTACATTAATTAGAACATGATTTTAGCCATTAATTAGTTGGTCAATTTTATACATATAGACAATTATAATGGAGAGAACATTTCTTCATTAATACCTTATTCAAAGAAAATATTTTTACAAAACATTCAAATTAAAAATTTGGGGAGATGAGCATCAGGAACCTTGGTTTCAATTAAGGGTAAAAACACCATGTACACCGTGATATAGAACCAAATTCCACTGTGACAAAGCCTTTATTTTAAACATTACGACGATACAACTAAAATTTCTTCCTCTAGTGTGAGTATACGGTTCGACCACGAACTTTAAAAAAAAAACTTTAATATAAAAATTAAATAATTTTCTCTTAAATGTTTAATGTAGTTATTTGTATAGTATTTGTCATGTAAAAATGTAATAGTAAAAAAATAATATCAAGTAGTTAGATTTTAACATACATTCTTTAATTGTACATATAAATAAAATCTAATCATGTTAGATTTACGGACACATATGTTGATAGGAAAAGAGGAAGCACGAACAGAAGAAAAAGACACGAGAAGCAGCAATGGTAGCAACGAGAACACGGAAGGCCGTAGGAGGTGGGGCCCACCTCGGTATGCGTACGCGACAGTCCTTCACTCATCGGAATCGTATGTGTGCGGTGCGGTGGCTCTGGCCCAAAGCATTCGCCGCACAAACTCAACCCACGACCTCGTCCTCCTCGCCGACTCCTCTTTCATCGGCCCCAAGTCCCTCTCGGCCCTGCGCTCCGCGGGCTGGAAGATCGTCCCAGTCCAACGCATCCGAAGCCCATTTGCGGCCCGAGACTCTTACAACGAGTGGAACTATAGCAAGCTCCGAGTCTTCCAACTTGCCCGATACCACAAAGTCGTCTTCATCGACTCCGACCTTATCATCCTCAAAAACCTCGACCACCTAATGTCCTACCCGTCCCTCTCTGCCGCCCCAAACCACAAGTCGCTCTTCAACTCCGGCCTAATGGTCCTCGAACCCTCGACGTGCCTCTTCGAAGAAATGATGCGCAAAAGCTTCGAGATCGTGTCCTACAATGGCGGCGATCAGGGGTTTCTCAACGAGATCTTTGTGTGGTGGCACCGCCTTCCGACGAAGACCAACCACCTCAAAGTGTATGCTTCTAGTGATCGTCCCCGGCTTAGGGACGACGTGGTGGCCGTGCACTATCTTGGGTTGAAGCCGTGGATGTGTTACAAGGACTACGATTGCAATTGGGACATGGCGGATCGACACTTGTTTGCGAGCGATTTTGCTCACCAAAAATGGTGGGAGGTCTACGATTCGATGCCCCTAAAGCTGCAAAGGCATTGTGGGCTCACAAAAAAGATGGATTGGAGGATAAGAAAGTGGCGCAAGATTGCCATGGAGAGGAACTTGACTGACGAACACTGGAAGATTGTTCCCAAGGATCCAAGAAGTCGTCATTTTGTAGACTGATTAATTATTTTGGGGTATGGAGATTGAAGATGGGTATTAATTTTTTATTCTCTTAATTACATGTATATTGGTTAATATTATACAATTTATTAAATGAATTTAAATAAGATGGACATATTTAAGTAAGCATGTATGAAGCCCCTTGTTCTGTTTTCTTGGACGACTTAACTCTTAGAGGCGAGACAAGTTGACTACCATCGGCCTCCACCTTGTGACTTGATCCATGTTTTCTCAGGCGACGGAGTTCTAGAGATCCACTTTTGATCGAGAAGGGAACGGCGGGGAACAAAGAAATGACCTCTCGTTTTTCTTCTTTATATGATCAAAGACTTTTTTTTTTGCTCAGCCACGGGATAAAGATTTTTTATTTTTTATTTTTTATTTTTTTTATTTTTTTTTTATACAATCTTAGTTAATTGTATAGTGTATTGCACGAGTGTATCATTTCTTTTTATATATTCGCATAATAGTCTTATTATTCGCAAAAGAGGATGTGTACTTTTACTGATAACAATATATAACAACTAAAATAGATTCAATACGTATATACTATAACACAACTAAAATAAAATGAAATAAGAAAATCAATTATCAAGATAAATTTAAAATAGCAAAAAAAAAAATGAACAGTTTATATATATGCACGCACAAGACATGCGTGGACGGGACAGAAGTTAGACATGTATATACGTGTGAGTTGATGATGGAGGTGGGGATGAATTGCAATGGCGGTTGAGGTTGACGAGGGCGAAGCAGAGTTGGGAATTGCGTCGGAAGGACCAGAGCTGAACGACGTCGTGTGGGTGGAGGGTGTTGTGTTGGACGACGGAGTTCCAAGCCTTGGTGAGGTTGCAGATACGGTTGTTTCCCATCTTCCACTGCTTGAGTCGGAGCGTGTACTCTCTGAGGTCCTCGTCGACGACCAGAACCTCGAGCCCTTCCTTGCGATCTCTGACCACCGACGCCTCGTCGTCTCTCAGAACCAGCCCCGGCATCGAGAGCCGCCCGTGGCCTCGGCTCACGTCCGTCTCCCTCAGCGCCTTCTCGATCGCCAGTCTCACCTCGTCTCCACCGAGCTCCCCAACCACTCTCTCCCTCAGACTCGCCGGCATTTCCATTCTCTTGTACTTGTTGTCGTTTCTTCTCCGGCGAGGATTTCTTGACATCGTCGTCCTCCTCTTCTTCGGAATCATTTCAGGGAATATCATCTCCGCCTTCCTCTTCTTCTCCTTCGTCTCCTCCGACAATGAGCTCGCCACTTCCGCCAGTAGACACAGATTTCCCCAAAGGTTCGCCATTGACACAGACATTTGTAATTTTGTAGAGATGGGTTCCGGGAATGCAAGTATATATACATTTCAGATAGGTTTTAAGAACCGGTAACGATGTTCTTCCCGTTGGTTTCTATTTCTCTCAAGTTTCCTTTTATATTCACCTCTCTCTCTCTCTCTCTCTCACTTCAAATAAAAAAAAAAAAAAAAAAGGAAACCTATCTGATTAGGTCAAGTTCTCCAAGCAATCCAATTTCCGTTTCTCTCTCGGCCGAATAAATCATCAAAAAACGAAACTTCAGTTCAATCCGCTTTGGAATCCAATTTTATTTCAATCCGCTTTGGGTTTCTGATTTTGGGGGTTTTTTTTTTTTTTTTTTTTTTTTGTATTTTCCTTTTAATTTATTCTGTCGTTTTTCTCTATTTTTGTTGTTTCATTTTATCTGTTTTTTAATATGTAAATTGATGGCACTCACAGATTGTCTATATGTTTGGGTTGTTTCCGAAACTTTGACAGAAGGAAATAGCTTGAAAATGATATTTTAGTATTATTACTTTGGCCTAATACAAATTATGTATTTTTTTATACTATTATTAATAATTAAGACTATTATTTATACTATTTTGCTAATTTAAATAATCCTCAACTATTTCGTAAATCCATTAATTATAATTAATGTCAAATATTATATGTTAATAATCCATATTATATAATATGGATTCAAGAGCAACATTATAACTCTTTGTCAATTTTGCTTAGTCAAAAAATTATTTCACTAACATTTTTTTTTATTAACATTACATTTATAACTCCTTGTCAATTTTAAGCAAAATTGACAAAAAATTATAAATGTAATGTTAGTGAAATAATTTTTTTGACTAAGCAAAATTGACAAAGAGTTATAATGTTGCTCTTGAATCCATATTATATAATATGGATTATTAACATATAATATTTGACATTAATTATATATAATAAAAATGTGTCTACTTTATTATTTTCATGAAATTAATAATTTAAAAATTATAATATTTATATAAAAATGTTTTAAACAATGAATGTAGATATTTAAAGATTTTTTATTTGGAGAAATAAAATTTTATAGTTGATGTTTGTATTGAATTTTTATTCAGAATTGACTATTTGAAGTCACTTTAAAAAAGTGACGTTAGTTATAACTTATATTCTATGTTTTACGAAGATTTAACGTTGCTTTATTACAGAGTGACGTTTAAAGATATATATATATATATATATATATATATATATATTGTGTGTAAATGTAGCCCAAATCATCAGAAATTATAAGTTAAATTGGCTAAAAGAGTATTTTGTCCGAATTTGGGTCAAAAGTCGAATTTTGAATTTTTTCAATTAAGAGGGCTAATCTTGATATTTTTCAAATTTTGAGGTCTACAAAATGAAATTTCTATTTTTGTATTATTATTTTGGCCTAATACAAGTTTCTATTTTTTATATTTATGATGGGTTGAGCTTGCACTAACCTTTCTTTTTTTGGAGCTTATACACGCCCAAATAACACATAAGCGAAAGGTTTCTTCATTTCCATAACCTATGAATAGCTCTTACTTAACTTAATGTTCATATTTTAGAGGAGTAAAAAAATAATATGATGAATTGTCATAAGATTCATTTATGGGTGGCTCAAGAGGCCCCACGTACATGCGTGATTGAAGAGGGTACCATAAGTCGTTTGTCAACTTGCTGACAGAGATTTTGAGGGTCTTTATCGAGCTTGTTCATTCTGGAGATTGAGACCTGAAAGTCCAGATATACTAAAGTAGTTAACTTGTTAAGTGTTGTTAAGAGGTGTAATAACAACTGCAAAGACAACAAGCAACAAACAGCAAATAAACAAATAAAAGTAAATGACACCAAGAATGATAACCCAGTTCGGCCTCAACTGCCTACTCTAGGGGGATATGAATCCATGTGCAAATAGTAACTTCACTAGACGATAATATGAGTACAATGACGGAATACAAATGGATGATAACCTTCCAATATTCCTAACTCCAAACTATTCTATGTAGTCACTAATCTAGGCAGCCCCTAGACTTGAGCTCCCCTCACTTTTCACCATAACACTCTCTCAGTGTATCAATGTATATCAACCAACAACAACCACTATAAAAGGCTAGGTTTGTTCTCGTCCGAAAGACACACATTTCTCTTCAAAAAGGTTTCGGTGACATAAGTGTATAACCCTACTCAAGGGTGAGACATTCTCTTTTATAAGAGACAAACAAAGGGAATGTCCTCTGATCTGAAACAATGACAGATGGCGTACACATGCCAGTTAAAAAGCTGTCAATGAAGCCACGTTGTATACTGACATAGAGAAATAAATAATGTCCTGTGTGATGCAATGAACAACATGAGGGACAAGAGGATTGCCTGAACCAAAACGCCAAACTCCATGTAACAATGATCTCCCCCTTTGGCTTTGAGAAGGCAAAAATCTTAACCTGATAAACTGAACAACCAAGCAAAGCACATCATCACTCAACCTACACACTGCAAGATCACTCATGTCACAGTGACTGAGAGAGGTACACTGTACACAAGCGCAAGCCAAACACAAGATCTTCAAGCTATGTACTGTACAGTCACTCATGTCACAGTGACTGGCAGAGGAAACAAAAGGAGCACATGCACAAAGCACACTACTGCTATAGCTAGATAACCAAAAGCCAGAGTCAGTATTAGTATCAGTTTTTAGTTATGGACTCCCTTTTTTTGCCAAACAAAGGAAAATAGAGGAAGAAACACACATTAGCTTAGAAAATATTACAAACCCAAAATAAGTTTGAGGATGGAAATGAGAAGGAAAAAAAAACAACAATCCGATAAAAACTAGAACATCATTAGGAGGAAGAGCCTGGAGCAGAAGATGAGCCTGCAGGAAACATTTCGGAGAGAGCAACATCAAGATCGTTATTTCTCCCTGTAGATATGGAAATAACTAGCTCAAGGTGTTTGATCTCATCAATCAGGGAAAGAGCAAGCAACTTCCTTATGTCGACAGCCATAGGAGGCACATTGGGCGCATCATGAGAATAGAACTTAGCATGAGGAAGACTAGACTGAGGAGTCTTATTAATGTCAGCTACATGGTGCTTCTGAAAAAGCTTGTAACTGAAGGAGATCTTACCTGGGGTACAACTACAAGACTTCAGTTCTTCAGGAGTGAGTAGATCGGGATGCTGACATAGAAGAATCCCAGTAATCATAGATGGGTAGGCAATGGGAAGCTTGATAGCTTAAGATCCAGTATGCTTCAAAATTTGGGAGGAGAAGAATTTCCCAAAGTCTATAGATCCACATATTCCCAACATATAAATAAACTGAGCCAGAGCAAGGGAGACACTTGTAGAGTGTGCAGTGGGAAGCCAGTTCTTCACTCCAATCTTGTGCAGGATAGAGTATTTAGAACTGAGAAGAGATGCTCGATAGAGACCAGACTCCGGCCAACCCTTTTCATCCTTGCCTCCAGAAAGTTCTTTGATTAACTCAATCCGAGAAGGCATATTATCTTAACAAGGGGAGCTTCTGAACCCTTGTTCTTCCCGTTGGTTTCTATTTCTCTCAAGTTTCCTTTTTTATTCCCCTCTCTCTCTCTCTCTCTCTCTCACTTCAAATAAATAAAAAAAAGGAAACCTATCTGATTAGGTCAAGTTCTCCAAGCAATCCAATTTCCGTTTCTCTCTCGGTCGAATAAATCATCAAAAAACGAAACTTCAGTTCAATCCGCTTTGGAATCCAATTTTATTTCAATCCGCTTTGGTTTTCTGATTTTGGGGTTTTTTTTTTTTTTTTTTGTATTTTCCTTTTAATTTATTCTGTCGTTTTTCTCTATTTTTGTTGTTTCTTTTTATCTGTTTTTTAATATGTAAATTGATGGCACTCACAGATTGTCTATATGTTTGGGTTGTTTCCGAAACTTTGACAGAAGGAAATAGCTTGAAAATGATATTTTAGTATTATTATTTTGGCCTAATACAAATTATGTATTTTTTTATACTATTATTAATAATTAAGACTATTATTTATACTATTTCGCTAATTTAAATAATCCTCAACTATTTCGTAAATCCGTTAATTATAATTAATTATGGTCAATTAGCTCAGTAGCTCAATAGTTAGTCCATCTTTATTTTAAAAAGTAGCCCCAATTTATTTATTTTATTAAAAAGATATGCCCACCTAATCTACTGTAACAACAGATATTCAAAAGTGACCCTAAACACTAGTTTCTCTCTTCCTTGGCCATAGTCGTTTCTCTCTCCTCCAAAACATGCGCCCAAACCCTCGCTCTCTCTCTACACCGAAGTCACGCCTTAGGCGTGATTCCTCTGACGACCAGCTCGTGGGAAACTCCACCGTCTAAGTCGCCTTATATTTGTCGACCTCCTCGAGCTTCCAAAAGCAAGACTTCCTCATGTTATGTGCCGCCTATATCGGAGTAACTCGAGCTTGTTCAGCCGTTACATCCCACTGTCGGAGAGAATCTCCGCCGGCCCCAAACTCATTCTGTGGCGGCGATCGACGCTCCTTGGAGCTTAACAGACTGACTTCTTCTTCCCCGTTGTCGGATCCACAAACTTTGCAACGACGATTCTCCTCCAACGTTCGGCCACTTTCGATTTTCCTCGATCCAAAGTGTTGTCAATGGTGCCCACAAGAAGAGTAGTAGTGTCTATTTATGTACATTTGATGTCATATAGTCTTACGAAGACTCTTGCTTGTAATTGCTTATTCATTAATAAAAAGTTGAAACGTTCATTCAATCTTCCTTGTCTGAAGCTTTATGATAAAACCATAGTCTTTTAGTCCATAAACAAACTAAACAACTTACGAAGAGACAAATGTAGATTTGCATGAACAAACTCTTCGTAGTTTGCTTAAAACGATATATTCGCAATCTTAGGGTCAAAGGACTATTGACCTCAGTATGATTGTTAGAAGAATCTATGATGTCTGGTTATGAGGCATTGAGAGTTGGGGACTCTATAGTTCTTCTAGGTATCTTCCGAAGGTACTGAATTGACCAGTGCACTTCTAGAGACAATATAAGAACAAACCATTTAACCTCTTATGTCTCGAAGTCACTATGTATGAATTGCATCATGCTTACCTTAATCCTGAACTGAGACATGCCATTTCACACCTTAGTATTCTCATTTGAGAAAGTCAAATTTCGGACTCACTATGTGATTCCGAACAAGGCCTATTGGTGAGGTACTAAGTTGTGAGTCTGTCATGAGTAACTTTGTGAAGTTCTCATAGATATGGAATTCATGTACAAGATTGCTGAAATGCAATGTATGTCACCTCATGCTTTGTTCCTTGGAGTGTGAATAAATGAACTGGCCAGTGTCCAAATTGAGTCCTGACTCTTTTGGATGAAACAATGTGACTTGTTAGCTCCTCGTCAATACATTGTTTCTAACTTATTCACAAGCGACAAAGGAGTTGAGGAAATAACAGCTAGAAGGGTAAAATGGTAATTTAGTAAATCCCGACTAGCTGATGACATTCATGAAGGGTAAACATAGATAATATTCAGTGGATCCGTTCATCATAATTAGGTCGAATTCTTGAGTAGAAAATAAATTCATTTGAACCGAGAGATTTTCAGTGTCAGCTCTTTAGTGGAGTCAGTTGGCATTAAGCTAAACTTGGAAAAGGTTTGTGAACTTTTGAGTCCAAGTGTTTAGCTAAAGCTTTGTTCATTTGGGTCCATGAGGTCACTGTCACGAATCACATCGATAGGAATAGTTAAACTGGAAGCTAAGCCAAAACAAGAACGAAAATAGTTAAAAGGGTATTTTTGTCTTTTGAGACAAAGGATGAAATGAATGTCAATAAATTTTTTGACAAGGTCATTTTGTGACATGTTTCACTCGGCCATGACTTGATCATTGGGCCTTGTGAATTAATTTCGTTTCATAAGAATTTTATTGAAAATTCTTAATGGGCCTTTCACATGTTGTCATGAACAAATGAAGAAGCTTCTAGAAGCTCCTTCTAGATGTGAAATGGGCGCCCAAATACCCAAGGGAAAGAGAAATTATTTTGTGCATAAATGTATCAAGATACTTGCCAAAAGAAAAAGAGGAAACAAATTTCCTCTATGAGGAAAGCATAAGTTCGGCCAACACAAGGGAAAGAGAGAGACAAACTAAATGAGGAAACAAATCCAAGGCTTATTGAAGCACATGTTGGACGTGCAAAGCAAGGGAAAAAAGGGAAATAAGATTTCCTCATAAAGGCTTGGAAAATAAGAGGAAACTACTTCTTTCCAAGGCCAACCCTTCTCCTATAAATAGGACCCTCATTCCTCTCATTCTATTCATTCAACATAAGTTAGAGATTGAGAGACTCTCTCTCTAGACATTGTTGGCCGCCCCTCTTCTCTCTCTTTCTAGTTTCTATTTTCGATTTTTCTTGTCTTGGCACCTAGGTCCTCACTCGACCTAGTCTTTAGCTCTGCGACTTTGAGACTCGTTCTTAAGTCGTAGTGTTTAAAAGTGCCCACTCACTGATTCCTTCTTTTCGAGTGATTTAGTGATAGAAACTTTCGTGGTTGCTCGAGGTGCCGAGGAAAGGAAGAGAGACGTGCTGCGAGGGGAGACGAGCGTTGCAACTTTCCAAAAGCTTCTACAAGGTTCAAGCTTCAAGAAAGGTTAGTAACTTTAATAGCTCATATTAGTTTTTATTTACATGCATATGCTCTTGTCTAGGTTAGTAAAAACTAGTTTTACTTAAAAGAAAATTTTTAAAATTCCGCCGCTTAACGAAGCGTTAAACTTTTTCTCAAACCCTAGATCGATTCCAACAAATGGTATCATAGCTATGGTCAAAGGAATGCATGTGCATGTTTTTAAATTATGAGCTTGAAAATCGTTTTCGAAAGTTTACTAATTTTGTGACAAGTTAGAATTGTAATCTTAGATTTTTTTTAATTTATTGCTCTTGTCTCTAAATTAAAAACCATGTTGATTTTCTATGAGTTTGGGATGATGTTAAAACACATTAGAATCAGTTCTAAAAGTTTTTAATTTTTTATATTGAAAAACGTGTTTTAAAGGTTTGAGAATTTTCGAGTAAATTTTGTGACTAGTTTTATTTTCTTGCTAGTTTCGTTTATTTACTTGAATCGTTTTATGCATGTTGTTATTTCTTTTATTCTATGTTATTACCCTGCTAATAAAACACATATAAAAGCTTTAAACAACATCTTAAAACGTTCCGTTACACTCGATTCTTTTTCGCACCTAAGTAGGACCAAGCTTTAATTTATTTCTTTTTCTTCGAGCTGGAATGTAAACCCGCATTAAAAGCGGCATAACTCTCTGCTCAGAAATCGAAATTTAATGATTCTTGAATCAAATTAAAGCTCTGTCTGTCCTCTGTCCAATGCCACCGGTTTCGGCTGAAAAGGACATCGGAGCCACCAGATATGGCGATTTTACTCCGAGGTGCGCGGCTGTCTGAAACTCCAGTTTTTTAGAAATCCGGATTTTCAAACCCCACTACCATGAGTTATAGAACTCTAATGAGAAAACTTTCTTGAGCAAAAATGTTTTTCATATGATTATAAACATGATGTATAAGATTAAAATGTTTTGATTTTTGAAAGTTTAATTGAAATTGAATTTTTACAAAACTAGTTTGAATTTTGAAAAACCGTTTTCACTTTCAAACTTGAAAATATTTTGTCATCCAAATCAAATAAGTTTTCAAAATGTTTTCAAAACTATATCTATATCACATATGTTCAAAATCTATATGCTCTTGAAATTTTGAGTGGGAGGTCTCTTTGTAGACAAAACCGAAAAATAAAAAGATGTGTAATCTCAAACTTTCAAGTGTTCGATTGAGTTGAAGTTCACACTTCCCTCACGCACTTTCCCGAAATAGAAAATAGGAAAAGATCGAGTATGTCCCTTGTGCCTTTATGCACTAATACTGCTCTGAACATGTCGATCTAGGATTCTCTTCTAGTTGTCCGCTCTGTCGCTCTCTAACTAGGAAATTTGTTTCCGAACTTATAAGAGTCGATGAACCAACTCCAAAAACTAAGTGGGAGGGTTATATTCGTTGTTTGTAACCCGCGATCCCCAACACTAGTGAAAGATGCAATAACGTGGGACTAAGAGCCGCTCTTGCGACCCTCACTTAAATGTGAGTACTCCAAGGCGTTATTGCTTCGATCATTGCTCAATGAGCTACGTCCGAGAGTGATGCAATGATGGCAAGGCCTCCCCTTGGGGGATTGTTTTTCAAAGCTGATCTTTTGGACTAAGTGATTGGTTACACGCTTAGGCTCAATCCCTAGTATCCTCCCTTGAGGCTCTGCGAAAGGATGTGAGTGATCAAACCAATTTAAAAGGTGGCTAGTCAAAATAGATGTATTGACATCTTGGCTTAGCATTAATGATGTGTCATTTACTTATAAATGGAGATTTTTTGCGGCCTTCTCTTGAGGGAGTAAATTATCGTTTAGTTTATAACACCTTTGGATTTTATAAAAGTCTTAATAAAACTTAAATCCTAAACCAAAGACTAATCATAAACTTGTTTCAACTTATATAGGCAATATGTCTCTCAACCCTCTCTCAATCTTTCTTTCCTCGAACAAACTCGAAAACGAAAACTACGTAGATTCGAAACATAACCTCGACATAATACCTTCCGTTAACAAGCACAAATGGGTACTCACCACCCCGTGTCCTCCTCTGTCGAATGATGATTCAACTCAAGAGGACAATGACGCCTTAGCGGCCTGGCTTCGATCCGATGAGATTGTGAGGTGCTGTATCTTGGCATCTATGAACAATATGCTGAAAGAGCAACATCGTGACATCGAGACTGCCGCCGAAATGCTCTACAATCTCCTTGAGATATTTGGAGGGCAAAGGCGTCAAGCAAGGCTACAAGCAGTCCGACAGTTTATGAACTGTCGAATGAAGGCTAGGACTCCTGTTAGAGACTCTATGATACTGATCATTAGTTTTCTAAATAAGATGGAAATCCTAGGATCTGAGATTGATGGGAAGAATATCATAGATATGATCTTAGAAACTCTCCCCGGATCTCTTGATACCTCCAAGATGAACTACTCCATAAACAAGCTAGAGTACACTGTTACCAAGCTTATGGAGGAACTTCACACTGCTGTAGGTCTCACTAAGAAAAAGAGGAATCAAGGAGAGGCACATGCTACTGAGCAAGAAGCCTCCGCCTCTAGAACTGTGAAGAGACTTGACAAGGCCGATAAATAAAACTGTCCCGCCTATCTCAAAGCAAAGGAACATAGTATTGTACTAGTTACCGAAGCATGCTTAGTAGCTGATAATGTATCATCGTGGATTATTGACTCCGCTGCTACTAACCATATTTGTTGTTCCTTGAATGGTTTCAAGAAAACCAAAAGCTTAGAGGAAGGCGAGTTCTGTTTCAAATGGGGTGATGGGAGCCTGGTGTCTGCAAAGGCTGTGGGATCTGTGACGCTGTCTTTTGAAGACCGCACTTTAAATTTGAATAATGTTTATTTTGTTCCTACCTTTGGGAAGAACTTAATATCCGTTGCTCGTCTTCGTGAGCAAGATTATTGTTTAAAGTTCATTAAGAATGGAATTCGTATTTCGTTTCCTGATAATTCTTTTGTCACTGATGCATGTATGAAGAATGCTCTTTTCTACATCTATCTCACTCAACCTTCTCTTTTAGACACCGAAATAGATAACGATCTAATTAGGGAGCCAAAGAGGATCAAACTTTCTGAATCCTCCGATCTAACAAAATCAACACACCTATGGCACTTAAGACTTGGTCATATCAGTCTAGAAAGGATTAAGAGACTTGTGAGGGATGGTCCACTCCAAGCCTCTGCAATAGGTTCACTACCTACTTGTGAATCCTGCATAGAAGGAAAAATGACTAAGCGACCTTTCTCTGATAAAGGTCGAAGAGCCACTGAGTTGCTGGAACTAATACATTCTGGTGTATGTGGTCCGCTCAACCAACAGGCACGTGGAGGATACGAATACTTCGTTACCTTCACTGATGATTACTCAAGATATGGGTTTGTCTATTTGCTTAAACACAAATCCGAGACCTTTAACGTATTTGAGGTCTTTAGGGCTTTAGTGGAAAAGCAAACTGGCAAAGTGATCAAAACCCTTCGATCCGATCGAGGTGGTGAGTATATGTCTGGAGAGTTCGATGACTTTCTTGAAGAAGAAGGTATCACTTCTCAGCTTACCGCACCTGGCACACCTCAACAAAACGGAGTGTCAGAGAGAAGGAACCGAACTCTAATGGAGATGGTTAGATCAATGATGAGTTACTCATCACTCCCGCTTTCCTTTTGGGGATATGCCCTCGAAACAGCCGCTTACATTCTCAACCAAGTTCCGTCTAAAACGGTTCCTGGTACTCCTTATGAAAGATGGACTGGCCGTAAAGTAAGTTTGGGCCACATCCGAATTTGGGGTTGCCCTGCACATGTGCTAAGGCAAAAGACTAGCAAGTTTGCTAGTAGGTCAGAATTGTGCCTGTTTGTGGGATATCCAAAGGAAACTAAAGGTTTCATTTTCTATAGTCCCGAGGACGATAAGACTTTCGTTAGCACGAATGCTCGTTTCCTCGAGGAGGACTTTATGAAGGATGCGAAACCTAGAAGCAAAATTGTGCTTGAAGAAAAGTTGGGTGAGGAAGCTTCTACCTCATCTGTAAGAACTGTTCTTACCCCAACTGAAACACAACCTAACTCATCAGAATCTCGTCAAGTAGTACTTAGACGTAGTGGGAGGGCTACTCAAAAGCCTGACAGGTACATGTCTTATGGAGACTCTCTTGTAGCCGTCTCCGACATGGATGACCCTGTTTCCTATAGCCAAGCGATGGCTTGTTCTGAATCAAACCTTTGGCTTGACGCCATGAAAGTTGAAATGCACTCGATGTATGTAAACAAAGTCTGGAAACTTGTAGACCTTCCTGAAGGGATTAAACCTGTAGGGTGTAAGTGGATATACAAGAAGAAAAGGGGTCCTGATGGGAACGTCGAGACGTTCAAAGCACGACTTGTGGCAAAGGGTTATACCCAACAAGAAGGGATTGACTATGAAGAAACCTTCTCGCCAGTTGCGATGCTTAAATCCATCCGCATACTCCTATCCATAGCTGCAGCTCTCGACTATGAGATCTGGCAAATGGATGTCAAGACAGCCTTTCTGAATGGCAATCTTGACGAGCGCATTTACATGGCTCAACCAGACGGTTTCGTGGATAAAGGTCAAGAGACCAAGGTTTTTGAGTTGCTTAAATCCATTTATGGACTAAAGCAAGCATCTAGATCGTGGAATATTAGATTCGATGAAACTGTAAAGAGCTTCGGCTTTGAACAGTCAATAGATGAGCCTTGTGTTTACAAGTTAATACACGAAGGCAAAGTTGTGTTTCTGGTACTATATGTCGATGATATACTACTCATTGGTAATGACGTGGGTAAGTTATCTGAGGTTAAGGTATGGCTAGCAAAGCAATTCGATATGAAGGATCTAGGAGAAGCCGCGTACATTCTGGGAATCCAAATCTTTCGAGATAGGAAAAACCGGACCCTGTCGCTCTCTCAAGCATCTTATATTGATAAGGTGATGGATCGCTTCTCGATGCAAGACTGCAAGAGGGGTCAAACACCCTTTAGGCATGGAGTTTCACTCTCTAAGGACCAGTCTCCCAAGACTGCACAAGAGATTGAAGACATGAGGAAAATTCCTTACGCCTCTGCCGTAGGAAGCCTCATGTATACCATGCTTTGCACTAGACCTGACATCTGTTTCGCCGTTGGCGTAGTTAGCCGTTTCCAATCCAACCCTGGACCCGAGCACTGGATTGCTGTTAAGCATGTTCTTAAGTATCTTCGAAGAACTAGGAACTTGATGCTTACATACTCAGGTACTGACCTGACTATGACGGGATATACCGACTCCGATTTTCAAGCGGATAAGGATTCCAGGAAATCCACTTCGGGATCTGTGTTCATCCTTAATGGTGGAGCTGTTGTGTGGAGAAGTATTAAGCAATCTTGCATTGCTGACTCCACAATGGAAGCAGAATATGTGGCTGCTTGTGAAGCATCCAAAGAGGCTGTATGGCTTAGAAAATTCCTTAAGTATTTGGAAGTTGTTCCAAACGTCGACAAGCCCATGACCCTTTATTGTGATAATAGTGGGGCTGTCGCTAACTCAAAGGAACCTAGAAGCCATAAGCGCTCTAAACATATTGAGAGGAAATACCATTTGATTCGAGAGATCGCGCAACGCGGAGACGTGGAGGTGAAGTGGACCTCTGGCAGATCCATTCACCAAGGCCCTAGCGAACATGGTCTTCGACCAACTTCTAGAGGGATTAGGCATGTAGGACTACTCACATCTTCTTTGAGTCAAGTGGGAGTTTGTTGTCAATGGTGCCCACAAGAAGAGTAGTAGTGTCTATTTATGTACATTTGATGTCATATAGTCTTACGAAGACTCTTGCTTGTAATTGCTTATTCATTAATAAAAAGTTGAAACGTTCATTCAATCTTCCTTGTCTGAAGCTTTATGATAAAACCATAGTCTTTTAGTCCATAAACAAACTAAACAACTTACGAAGAGACAAATGTAGATTTGCATGAACAAACTCTTCGTAGTTTGCTTAAAACGATATATTCGCAATCTTAGGGTCAAAGGACTATTGACCTCAGTATGATTGTTAGAAGAATCTATGATGTCTGGTTATGAGGCATTGAGAGTTGGGGACTCTATAGTTCTTCTAGGTATCTTCCGAAGGTACTGAATTGACCAGTGCACTTCTAGAGACAATATAAGAACAAACCATTTAACCTCTTATGTCTCGAAGTCACTATGTATGAATTGCATCATGCTTACCTTAATCCTGAACTGAGACATGCCATTTCACACCTTAGTATTCTCATTTGAGAAAGTCAAATTTCGGACTCACTATGTGATTCCGAACAAGGCCTATTGGTGAGGTACTAAGTTGTGAGTCTGTCATGAGTAACTTTGTGAAGTTCTCATAGATATGGAATTCATGTACAAGATTGCTGAAATGCAATGTATGTCACCTCATGCTTTGTTCCTTGGAGTGTGAATAAATGAACTGGCCAGTGTCCAAATTGAGTCCTGACTCTTTTGGATGAAACAATGTGACTTGTTAGCTCCTCGTCAATACATTGTTTCTAACTTATTCACAAGCGACAAAGGAGTTGAGGAAATAACAGCTAGAAGGGTAAAATGGTAATTTAGTAAATCCCGACTAGCTGATGACATTCATGAAGGGTAAACATAGATAATATTCAGTGGATCCGTTCATCATAATTAGGTCGAATTCTTGAGTAGAAAATAAATTCATTTGAACCGAGAGATTTTCAGTGTCAGCTCTTTAGTGGAGTCAGTTGGCATTAAGCTAAACTTGGAAAAGGTTTGTGAACTTTTGAGTCCAAGTGTTTAGCTAAAGCTTTGTTCATTTGGGTCCATGAGGTCACTGTCACGAATCACATCGATAGGAATAGTTAAACTGGAAGCTAAGCCAAAACAAGAACGAAAATAGTTAAAAGGGTATTTTTGTCTTTTGAGACAAAGGATGAAATGAATGTCAATAAATTTTTTGACAAGGTCATTTTGTGACATGTTTCACTCGGCCATGACTTGATCATTGGGCCTTGTGAATTAATTTCGTTTCATAAGAATTTTATTGAAAATTCTTAATGGGCCTTTCACATGTTGTCATGAACAAATGAAGAAGCTTCTAGAAGCTCCTTCTAGATGTGAAATGGGCGCCCAAATACCCAAGGGAAAGAGAAATTATTTTGTGCATAAATGTATCAAGATACTTGCCAAAAGAAAAAGAGGAAACAAATTTCCTCTATGAGGAAAGCATAAGTTCGGCCAACACAAGGGAAAGAGAGAGACAAACTAAATGAGGAAACAAATCCAAGGCTTATTGAAGCACATGTTGGACGTGCAAAGCAAGGGAAAAAGGGGAAATAAGATTTCCTCATAAAGGCTTGGAAAATAAGAGGAAACTACTTCTTTCCAAGGCCAACCCTTCTCCTATAAATAGGACCCTCATTCCTCTCATTCTATTCATTCAACATAAGTTAGAGATTGAGAGACTCTCTCTCTAGACATTGTTGGCCGCCCCTCTTCTCTCTCTTTCTAGTTTCTATTTTCGATTTTTCTTGTCTTGGCACCTAGGTCCTCACTCGACCTAGTCTTTAGCTCTGCGACTTTGAGACTCGTTCTTAAGTCGTAGTGTTTAAAAGTGCCCACTCACTGATTCCTTCTTTTCGAGTGATTTAGTGATAGAAACTTTCGTGGTTGCTCGAGGTGCCGAGGAAAGGAAGAGAGACGTGCTGCGAGGGGAGACGAGCGTTGCAACTTTCCAAAAGCTTCTACAAGGTTCAAGCTTCAAGAAAGGTTAGTAACTTTAATAGCTCATATTAGTTTTTATTTACATGCATATGCTCTTGTCTAGGTTAGTAAAAACTAGTTTTACTTAAAAGAAAATTTTTAAAATTCCGCCGCTTAACGAAGCGTTAAACTTTTTCTCAAACCCTAGATCGATTCCAACACAAAGCGCCACGATTCTTGTAGAAAGCCGACCAATCTCTTTCTGTTTGCCTTTATCTCTCTGAGTCGATCATTTTCTCTTCTTTCTCTAAATCCTCGTCTCCAAGCCTTTGACGCCTAGCAGACAGTTCAAAATCGCAGCGTTTGAAGGAGCGGTTTCTTCGACGCAGTTGTCGGAGATAGAGACGGAGATGTCAGGGTTGAGATTCTCTTTTCCGAGCTGGAGTCGGTTCTTTGTTAAGGCAACGATGCATACAAAGTTGGACGAAGTTCTGCGAGTTTTCTGGCGAGTCATGAGCACTAGATCCGCGCAGAGCTATCACTACGTTTAGAGTAAATGTAGTGGCCATGCACTATCTTGGGTTAAAGCCGTGGATGTGTTACAAGGACTACGATTGCAATTGGGACATGGCGGATCGACACTTATTTGCGAGTGATTTTGCTCAACAAAAATGGTGGGAGGTCTACGATTCGATGCCCCTAAAACTGCAAAGGCATTGTGGGCTCACAAAAAAGATGGATTGGGGGATAAGAAAGTGGCGCAAGATTGCCATGGAGAGGAACTTGACTGACGAACACTGGAAGATTGTTCCCAAGGATCCAAGGAGTCGCCATTTTGTAGACTGATTAATTATTTTGTGGTATGGAGATTGAAGAGGGGTATTAATTTTTTATTCTCTTAATTACATGTATATTGGTTAATATTATACAATTTATTAAATGAATTTAAATAAGATGGACATATTTAAGTAAGCATGTATGAAGCCCCTTGTTCTATTTTCTTGGACGACTTTACTCTTAGAGGCGAGACAAGTTGACTACCATCGACCTCCACCTTGTCACTTGATCCATGTTTTCTCAGGCGACAGAGTCCTAGAGATCCACTTTTGATCGAGAAGGAATCGGCGGACTAAAGACGGTCTGGAAATTTCGGCAGATATCAAGACTTCTCTCACTAAAGACGGGGAACTCCCCGTAGAGATTGAAGCCAGTACTTCGAATCCACCACCTAAGAAAAAGGTAATACCTATTTCCTTCCAAGAGGAGACTTCCCGACGTTCAGCCCATGACCGACTTGGTCAAAGAGGAAATGTCAGGGAAGGCCAGGCAACTCGGCGAGTGAGGCGTGTTACTCAAAACTCACACCCTCGTGCTGCTGATCGAGACCTAAGGGATCGGATTACCGTCCAACAAAACAGTCGTGGCGAAGACTTACGAGAGAGGTTGAGTGCCCGCCAGGGAAACAATCCCGCGGCCCCAATCAATGGGGATCCTCGCACGACACAAGGGTCGAATGAAAGGTTCTAGGTGACTCCTCCCGACCAGGGAGTGACCCCGAACACTGGCCTTTACGTCGTCACTATGATTCACAATCTTCGCAATGAAGTACGTGATCTACGTGAAGGCAGCTTGGCGGGTGACACATATGGGGTCGTAGAAGAACATTCCTCGCCATTCACCACCCAAATCTTAGCTGAGGTATTCACGGGAAACTTCAAACTCCCGAAGCATCCAATCGTTCAAAGACCTGAAAGACATGTTCCTAGCACGATTTGCTACATCAATGGTTCAAAAGAAAACCAAGATGTACTTATGGTCAATTAGGCAAGAGAATAACGAGTCCCTGAGATAATATCTCACTCGATTCACCGCGGAATCGAACAAGGTCGACCGCTTCGATAACAGTGACGTAATTACAGCAATCATTGAGGGCTTGCGCACTGGAGACTTCCTAAAGTCCGTCGTAGGCAGAGTCCCATCTACAATGGCCGAGTTAATGAACCGAGCCAAGACTTTCATGGGAATCGAAGACTACCTTGACGGCTGAGAGGCAATAACCAAAACTCTCGCCGTCGAGATGAGCCCGGCAACGAGCAGGGAATCCCAGAAAGAAAGTGAATAAGGGAGGTCAAGCTTCTGAAAGACGACCTCATACGTCTCAAAAACCACTCCAAAACTCCAACAACTACAACACCGGAGCGAGGAACAACCACTCCAACTTCGCATGGAGGGCGCAGCAACAACAAGGCTTCCTACAAAGCCGACCACCGGTGATGCCGCACCAACATCAACAACAGGTGGGAGGCCAGAATCGTCCACAACAAGTTCAGCCCGCACCAAAGCCAAACATAGAGGAGCTCTTGGCCTCCTTCATCACCGAGTCTCGAACGAGAATGACGAATCAAGAGGCACAAATCCGGAACCTCGAGACGACGGTGGGGCAGCTAGCTCGGGACTTCCATGCACGACCTCAGGGCGCTCTACCAAGCAACACCGAGGTCAACCCGAGAGATCAATGCAACTCCATCACACTGAGAAGCGGGCTCGAGCTTAAAAGCGCCGACAAGGGGAAAGAGAAAGAGAAAGAAGAGGACAAGCCATCTTCCTCAACGGTCGCAACTCCAACGATCACGCCTCCCCCTCCCACGGCCACAATCAAGACGGTGCCGGTGCCATTCCCGCAAAGACTGAAGAATGCGAAGCTCGACAAGAAATATAGCAAGTTCATGGAGCTCTTCAAGCAACTTCGCATCAACATCGCCTTCGCCGATGTCATTGAGCAGATGCCCGCCTACGCGAAATTCCTAAAAGACATCGTCACGCACAAGCGCAAGATCGAAGATTGTAGCACCATTACACTTTCGGAGGAGTGTAGTGCTATAATTCAACGAAAGCTCCCACCGAAGCTCAAAGATCCGGGAAGCTTCACCGTCCCATGCGCAATTGGCGAATTCTCCTTCGACAAGGCACTCTGCGACTTGGGGGCAAGCATCAATCTCATGCCCTACTCCATTTTCCGACGGCTAGGAATCGGCGAAGTGAAGCCCACACGAGTGACACTTCAAATGGCGGACAGGTCGATCAAGCATCCCCGAGGCATCATCGAGGACATACTCGTGAAGGTCGACAAGTTCATCTTCCCCGCCGACTTCGTGGTACTTGATATGGAAGAAGACCGCGACATTCCCATCATCCTGGGAAGACCGTTCCTAGCCACCGGAGGAGCCCTAATCGACGTGCGGAAAGGCGAGCTGAAACTGAGGGTAAATGATGAAGAGGTCACTTTCAATGTTTTCAAGGCAATGAAGTACCCAAAAGCAAGCGATGACATATTCCGGGTAGACGTATGCGAGGCAGCCATCCACGACCATTCCTTTCGCTCGGAGGAGCCCTTCGAGGTATGTCTCTTAAACAATTCCGATTTCACTAATGCGTTTGTTACATGTGCAGCCCTAGAATATGCAAATCACATGAATGGCTTTGAGGCAAACACGAGAAGATATTTTGAGGAGCTCGGAGAAAGCAAGAGACGAGCCAAACCATCGGTGGAGGAGCCACCGGAGATCGAGCTCAAGGAATTGCCCGGTCATCTCCGCTACGCATTCCTAGGTGAAGAGAAGACACTGCCGGTCATCATCTCCGCACAACTCAACGCCGAGGAAGAAGAAAAGTTGTTGCGAGTGTTGCGAAGTCATATGCCCGCAGTAGGATGGACTCTTTCCGACATCAAGGGAATAAATCCATCCTATTGCGAGCATCGCATCCTCATGGAAGACAACTCTCGGCCGTCCGTGGAGCACCAAAGGCGTCTGAATCCAGCCATGAAGGAGGTGGTGCGCAAAGAAATATTGAAGTGGCTCGACGCGGGGGTGATCTACCCGATTTCCGATAGCGCATGGGTGAGCCCGGTCCAATGTGTCCCGAAGAAAGGGGGCATCACGGTGATCAAGAACGACAACAACGAGCTTATCTCAACGCGTACCGTCACAGGGTACCGGATTTGCATGGACTACCGTAAGCTCAACAAAGTGACCCGAAAGGATCACTTTCCCCTCCCATTCATCGACCAAATGCTTGATAGGCTCGCAGGCCACGAGTATTACTGCTTCCTTGACGGATACTCGGGGTACAACCAAATAGCCATCGCCCCCGAAGACCAAGAGAAGACCACGTTTACATGTCCGTACGGCACCTTCGCGTTCCGGCGAATGCCCTTCGGCTTGTGCAACGCCCCGGCCACTTTTCAACGATGCATGATGGCAATCTTCTCAGACATGATCGAGAAAACCATTGAGGTATTTATGGATGACTTTTCTGTTTTTGGTTCCACTTACGATGCTTGTCTCGAGAATTTGTCTAAGGCATTAGGGCGGTGCGTGGAGACGAATCTGGTGCTTAATTGGGAGAAGTGCCATTTCATGGTCAAAGAAGGGATTGTTCTGGGACATCGAGTGTCACCGCAAGGGCTGGAGGTGGATCGGGCAAAGATAGCAACGATCGAGAAATTGCCACCCCCGGTCTCGGTCAAGGGCGTGAGAAGCTTCCTCGGGCACGCAGGCTTCTATCGGCGATTCATCAAGGACTTCTCAAATATCACGAAGCCCCTCTGCGGCCTGCTCGAGAAGGACACAAAATTCGTCTTCACCGACGAATGCATGAAAGCGTTCACCATCCTCAAAGAGAAGCTAAGCACGGCTCCCGTAATCACCGCTCCCGATTGGGCTCTACCATTCGAGATCATGACGGACGCGAGTGATTACGCCGTGGGTGCGGTCCTTGGACAACGTCGAGACAAGTCATTCCACACGATATATTACGCGAGCCGCACTCTCAACGACGCCCAAGTCAACTACACCACCACCGAAAAGGAGCTCCTAGCCGTGGTTTTCGCCTTCGACAAATTCCGGCCCTATGTCATCGGCAACAAAACCATCGTCTACACCGACCACGCTGCCATCCAGTATTTGATGGACAAGAAGGACGCGAAACCTCGACTTATCCGGTGGGTGCTCCTCCTCCAAGAGTTTGACGTGGAAATCAGAGACAAGAAGGGATCGGAGAACCTCATCGCCGACCATCTCTCGCGCTTAGAAGATCTCTCTCATGTCCCCGACCATCGCATGCACATCAACGACGATTTCAGGGACGAGAAAGTGCTAGCCTCGGAGGGAATCTCACCGCCATGGTATGCCGACTTTGTCAACTACTTGGTGTGCAACAAAATCCCTCCGGATTTCAATCATCAACACCGAAAGAGGTTCCTCTCCGACGTGCGCCACTACTATTGGGAAGAGCCTATCTTGTATCGCCATTGTGCAGATTCGGTGATTCGTCGATGTGTGCCTGACGATGAAATACTCCCTGTGCTCTATCATTGCCACACTTTGGAGTGCGGAGGACATTACGGGCCCGATCGCACGGCAGCCAAGGTACTCCAATGTGGTTTCTTTTGGCCTAATCTAATCCGCGATAGCCGGAAATTTGTCGAATCATGCGACAGGTGCCAAAGAACGGGAAATATCTCAAAGCGAGATGAGATGCCATTGAAGAATGTCATGGAGATAGAGCCTTTTGACGTATGGGGGATCGACTTCATGGGACCCTTCCCATCCTCGTACGGCAACAAATACATTCTTCTTGCGGTCGACTACGTGACACGGTGGGTCGAAGCAAAGGCATGTCCGACAAACGATGGCAAAGTGGTGCTCAACTTCCTCAAGCACAACATCTTCACGCGCCATGGCACTCCCCGAGCAATCATAAGTGATGGAGGATCGCATTTCTGCAATCGCCAATTCACCGCGCTCCTCGCAAAGTATAGCGTCACGCACCGGAAAACTCTCGCGTACCACCCACAAGCCAATGGACAAGCCGAGGTCTCAAACCGTGAAATCAAGAAAATTCTGGAAAAGACGGTGGGAAGCTCTCTCAAAGATTGGGCCCAAAAGCTCGATGATGCATTATGGGCGTACCGTACGGCTTTCAAATCGCCGCTTGGAATGTCCCGTATCGGCTTGTCTACGGCAAAGCTTGTCATCTCCCGGTGGAACTCGAGCACAAAGCACTATGGGCGATGAAGATTCTGAATTTTGACCACAAGGCTGCGGGAAAGCAAAGGCTCTTTCAACTCAACGAGCTCGATGAACTTCGACGAGACGCGTACCAGAATGCAATGATCTACAAAGAGAAGACAAAGGCGTGGCATGACAAGTATATCAAGCTCAAAGAGATCCAACCGGGACAACAAGTTTTACTATACAACTCCCGGTTGAGACTCTTCCCCGGCAACGGCGCCAAAAACTTGTTGCGATTTTTACGCGCGCAAGTGCACGTGTCGCCCAAGTAATATAGTGAATTTAAGTACGAGTGTCGATCCCACGAGGAACAAGCTTAATTAACAAACAAATCACTAGCACGAATTGAACGTAAAGGAAAGATGGAAAGATGTCACAAATTAATGACAAGTTTTAAAGCAATTAAATAACAAAATACTTAAGCAGAAGTTGTAAGCAGAAGGAGAGGCTAAGGACCAAGGCTTCACGGGTTTATTCAACGGTTTGGATACATGACTTTCACGCACAATCAATAATCATTCACTACTATTTGCTAATCATACTCACAGAATGATATTGCTAAATCTCTCTCGAGCATCTAACAACCTATGTCAAAGCTAGGAAAATCTTCTCTCGATCTCAATCCCTAACAAAAACACGCATTCTTATCAAGAGCATTCACACGATTCTATGGCAACCTAACTATCTCTAGCCTAGGCATGCATCATAGTAATTCAAACCAAAACACTAACAACCTAATCTTTCTCAAGCATCAAGTTGAAGTATAAAATCATGAACAAGGTAGCTAATCTCGATCAAGCATTAAAAACGGATTTGAATTAAGCAAAGTAGTAGAGAATGAGAATTGAATTTCAATATATTAAATAATATCCATAACCGAATCCTAAACCCGCTACGCCATAATCCTTAATGGAATTAGTTCATGGCGTAGCGAGAAAACAAAAATAAAATAAAAGAAAAGGAAGAACAAGAAAACATACTTGAAATACTAAATTGAAAATTAAAATAAGGGAGTTCAAGAGAAAAGAAAAGAATAAAACTGTGATTGGCGCCAAAATTGATGAAGAACGGGTCTCCTCTTCTCTTCTATCTCTCCCAAACACTAAGAAAAACAATGAAAAAGTGCCAAAAGTCCTAAACAAAAGTTTGAGAAGTGTATTTATAGGCTTAGGTCGAAATTAGGGTGTTTCCTCTAATTTTCGGAGTAGACTGGGTAACAAAACTTGATCCGACGGCCCAGATCGCTCCAGAAAACGCGTTTCCTTTTTTGGATTCGCGTACCTCGCGGCGCGCGGTACAGGGGTCGCGGCACGAGGTAGTATTTCTCGGGAGGTCGCGTTCCGCGCTTGACGCTCGGGGATTTTCGACGCTGAAATTCTTCGACCTCGCGGCGCGAGGTAAACAATCCCACACCCTCGCGGAACGCGCCAGCTGCTCGGAGATGACTCGGGAAGCTTTTTCAAACCTCGCGGCGCGCGCTAGGGAGGTCGCGGCGCGAGGTCTGGAGTCTTCTCGACTCCTTCTTCATTCTTGCCTTGTTTTTTATCCCGAATGCCTCGATTTGTACGGATTTGCCCAGAGTATCATAGAAATCCCATTTTTGACCTGAAAACCTTCAAAACACCCGAAAAACCTCAAAACTACCCAAGAACAAGCTCGGATTTAGTTGGGATAATAGGAGTTTTCTACGTACAACACGCACCTATCAACTTCTCTCCGCTGGCTTCATACGAGAAGAACAACTGGTCGACACCACGGTCGGACATGAGCTGCTAAGTTTCATGGACGCCTACTCAGGCTATAACCAGATTCGAATTCATGAGCCCAATCAGATTAAGACAACTTTAAGTACTGATCGAGGTCTCTACTGCTACAAGGTCATGCCTTTTGGCCTTAAGAATGCGGGAGCTACTTACCAACGATTGGTAAACCAGATCTTCGCCGATCAATCGCCAAGACTATGGAAGTATACGTGGATGACATGCTTGTTTAAAGCCTACTGGATTCTAATCACGTAGACAAACTAAGGGAGATGTTCTTAATCCTCCGCCTGTACAAGATGAAGCTCAATCCCAACAAATGTGTGTTCGGGGTTGTGTCCGGGAAGTTCCTAGGCTACATTGTTAGCCGGCAAGGAATCGAAGTGAACCCCGAGAAAATCAAGGCGCTCCTTGATATGAGATCTCCTCGACGAGTTAAGGAGGTCCAAAGTCTGACCGGTTGGATAGCCGCCCTAGCACATTTTGTGGCTAAGGCGACCGACAAGTGTCAACCGTTCTTCAAAGCTATAAAGAAGACAGATGACTTTGTGTGGACGCCGAAACACGAGATAGAGAAACTTTCTATTGCTCTCCTCGTAGCCGCCAAAAAACTACACCCCTATTTCCAAGCTCACCCTATTGCGGTCCACACAGGACACCCTATCGGTAAAGCTCTTCAAAGGGAACATCGACTCGCATGGCGATCTGGTCCCAAGAGTTGAGAAAGTACGGAATTCAGTTCCACCCGAGACCGGTAATAAAGGCTCAAGCCCTAGCTGATTTCGTGGCAGAATTCTCCTATACTCCCGAGATGGGAAGAGCGGAAGATTACTCGACCGACAACTTGTCGGCTCGAAAGAGAAAGGTTGACCCTACAGGTCCCATATGGGAATTACACGTAGACGGAGCATCCAACGCTCAAGGGGCCGGTGCCGGCGTGATTTTAACCAATCCCGATCGAAAAAAGTTACGCTACGCCCTCCACTACGGATTCCAAGCCTTCAACAACAAGGCCGAGTACGAAGCCCTCATTGTGGGACTAGACCTCGCTCAAAAGCCTAACGTACAAAATTCACGAATACACTGTGACTCGCAGTTGTCAAGGGCGATTACATCGCCAAAGAGCCTACAAGATTGCCTACTTGGCAAAAAGAAATGCCAAGCTCGATGCCTTCTCTTAGTTTGAGATCATCCAGATCCCAAGGGATGAGAACACCGACGCTGATGCTCTTGCTTGCCTTGGTTCTGGCATCACCGAAGATGGGTTAGGAACTATCCTGGTCGAGTCTCTCTAGCGACCATCCGTCTCACGGGACGAGGTTGGAACGATCGAGAATACTGCTCATCCAATTTGGATGACTCTAATTACGTACTTCTTGCGAAGAGGGATACTCCCTGAAGACTGCAAGGAAGCGGAAAAACAGAAGGCCATCGCATCTAAGTATGTGTTAAGAGATGAAGTCAGCGTGGGTACTCGACCCCGCTATTCCGATGCCTCAATAGTGTAGAGTCGACTAAGGTCCTCCACAAAATTCACGAGGGCATCTGTGGGAACCACTCCGCTGGGAGATCCCTCGATGAAGAAAGTCGCCTGCGACTAGGCGAGAAAGTGCGACAAGTGTCAACGTTTCTCTAACGTTCCAAGGCAACCGCCATCTCCCTTGGGCAGCATCGTCGTGCCGCGTCCCTTTGCAAAATGGGGCGTGGACATAATTGGCAAGCTCCCTAAAGCTCCGAGACAGTACGAATACGCCATTGTCGCTATCGACTATTTCACTAAATGAGTCGAAGCCGAGCCTCTAGCCAGAATCACCGAGGCCAATACAACAAACATCATCTGGAAGTCTATCATATGACGTCACGGCATCCCAGCGTCAATTGTGACCGACAATGGGGCATAATCCGATAATGCTCGGGTTAGAGAGATCTGCACCCAACTAGAGATCAACAATACATTCTCGTCCCCGCAGCATCCACATGCTAATGGCCAAGTGGAAGCTATCAACAAGACAATCAAGAGCAATCTCAAAAAGAAGCTCGAAGCCAAGAAGGGTGCCTAGGCTGAAGAGCTACCGTTTGTCCTGTGAGCCTACCGGACAACTCCTGGTTTATCAAGAATACGCAAGAAAAGTACTTCGAATTGTTGATTTATCGCCATAGATGGCTTAGAACCAATAGTTCATTATTCGCTTCTTCTTAACCCGAAATGGGGAGAGGAAAGGTTCCTGATACTCCCGGGAACAGATCCAGTGGAGACGGGGTACTCTTTTTGAAGATCTAAAAAAATCCACTAGATTAAAAATTAAAGATAAAGTAGAAAATAACTAAAAAAAAGATGTATCTACAACTCCTTTGCGAGCTCCGTAACAAGAGGTTTAACTAGACGGAACTTTTTAAAAAATGCCCTGTTCCGGTCATGGAATAGATGAAATAAATCAAAAAATTTATTTTTGTTCAAGAATGAAATCTTGTTGGAACTGTTGTAGGATTCCGAATAAATTCTTCGATTTCTTCCGGAAGCAGAGGTTTCCAAGTCCATGCCCAAGTACTTATTACTTCTTGGGTTGTAATTACTATCTTAGCGGGGTCTCGAAAACTAAGTAATTTCTGCATTCTTGGAGGAGAAGAAATTTGCTTAGCTTTACACCCGTCCCAAGGTATAATTTCTAAAACCCTATTCGTTGCGGGTTGGTTAAACGCCATTGGAGAGACCCTATTCTCCCTAGCTTACGAGGTTGAAGCGGTGGTCCCCTTGGAAACTGAGGTCCCCACTTACCGAGTCGACACTTTCGACGAAGAAGAAAACAACGAGGCCATGCGCCTTGAGCTGGATCTAATCGATGAGAAAAGATCTGAGGCTCTTACTCGACTCGCTGCACAAAAGCGCAAAGTCGAGAAGTATTACAACGTCAAAGTCAAAAAGATGAATCTTCGCCGTCGGCAGCCTTGCACTCAGACGCATGTTCCAAAACACCCTAGTACAAGGCGCCGGTGTCCTTGGCCAAAATTGGGAGGGACCGTACAGAGTTCGCCAAGTCATACACGACGGAACCTATTACATCGAACACACGGACGGGACCCGATCCGATATCCTTGGAACGTCGAACACTTGAGGCAGTACTGCCAGTAACAAACACTTCCCCCGTTTATTACTTTAATTTCTCAAATTCAGTAAGGCCCACTTGCCAATGATTGAAGATTTTATCTCTTTGCAATAATAATAAAGTTTGAGGTTTTTATTAAAAAATCCAGTTTTTCAAGTTTTTAGTCATCAAGGCACGACATGTAAACTAAAAACTTGGGGGGCTAGTGATTCGTGCGATGTACACTAAAAAATAAACGGCCCAAGGAACAAAATATTAAGTCCCCTGCACGCAAACAGGAATAAGGATTTGAAAAAAAAGTCAAAATCGGCATTCAAAAATCGTCGACCTAACCCGACATACCGTAAAGCGCCAACGGTGCAGGTTAAGCCGTCGGGCCACTCCCGACGCAACGGCCAAATCTGAGCCACACCTTCGGTCAAACGGGTTTGAGTAAAACCGTCGGCCTAACCCGGCCTGCTGTAAGTTGCGTAAAGGTGCAGGTGAAAGTCATTGAGCCACTCCCGGCGCAACGGCCAAATTTGAGCCACACCTTCGGTCGCCAAATGGCACAAAACAAAAGTCGCTGGGCCACTCCCGGCGCAACGGCCACATCTGAGCCACACCTTCGGTCGCCAAATGGCATGAAACAAAAGTCGCTAGGCCACTCCCGGTGCAACGGTCAAATCTGAGCCACACCTTTGGTCGCCAAATGGCACGATACAAAATTGCCATATATACACTTAAGTTCCCCGCACACACACGGGAATAAGGACTTAAAAAGCTCAAACGTCGACGGCCCTTCGAGCATACGGGTTTGAGTAAAACCGTCGGCCTAACTCGGCGTGCTGTAAGTCGCGTAAAGGCGCAGGTGAAAGTCACTGGGCCACTCCCGGCGCAACGGCCAAATTTGAGCTACACCTTCGGTCGCCAAATGGCACAAAACAAAAGTCGCTGGGCCACTCCCGGCGCAACGGCCAAATCTGAGCCACACCTTCGGTCGCCAAATGGCATGAAACAAAAGTCGATGGGCCACTCCCGGCGCAACGGTCAAATTTGAGCCACACCTTCGGTCGCCAAATGGCATGAAACAAAAGTCGTTGGACCACTCCCGACGCAACGGTCAAATCTGAGCCACACCTTCGGTCGCCAAATGGCACGAAGCAAAGTCGTTGGGCCACTGCCAACGCAATGGCCAAAATTTGGCACGCAAAACCATCGGCCTAACCAGACGTACCGATATCGCCATACAAAATGGGTCAATTGACCACAGTGAGTTGCCTCTAGCAACAAAAGCTGAGCGATGCCTAACTAGGCAGAATGTCACCAACCTCGAGCGCTGAGTGACGACGAGTCATAACGCTAAACGAGTGGAGACTGAATTCCGACTAGGGACACAAACTTGTCAAAACTATTGACAAGGTTACAAGCCCTTTAAGACATGCCATAGCAGCTCAAATAAAAGGCACATACGGGAAAAATTGCTCAAAGAAGCAACAAAGAGATAGCATTCAACTTGAAAGCAAATAAATCTCTCATAAATAAAAGAGCGACCGCTCTAAAAATCCCATAAAGCAAAGCCCTAGACATACGCGCTGTATAAATAAAAGAAGCCACTTGGCTCACGACTCGCCCTCATCAAGAGGGGGAAACAAGGTATCAAAAAAAGTCGAAGGTAACCTTCCGAGTCTCGTTCTCAGCCGTAGTTGCCTCTCGACACTCCATCGCCCCGGCATGACGGGCCTCCTCGGCTCCAATGTCATAGTCGTCTAACAAATCGGATGCCCGCCGCTCTGCCACAGCGAGCAGAGAAGAAAGGCGAGCATTCTCCTCCGCCAAAGCATCCACGTCCTCTCCAGGACCCTCCGAGTCCGACCCAAGGGGGTCGTCGGAGTGGATTTCGTCCAAGAACGACTCAGACGGGGCCATTGCAAATCCAACACCCAAGGCTTCTAAGTCAGACGCCCGGGGAAGCCCTCCAGACTTGTCAACCTCATCTCCCTGCTTGGGCGAGGGGGCGTCAAAGGACGCCTCACGGGAAACCAAATTGATCACCAAACGCGACGAGCGTGCGTCGTGAGGACCCTCTTCTCCCCGTTCTGGGCTGCGCCTAGTTGGTGGACCAATCCCGGGCTCCACTAGCTCAGCCAACGCCGCGGCGTTAGTCTCCAATTCAGCGAGCCATTGATCGGCCACGCGAGAATCTTCCTCGACATAAATCGGAATCCCGTCGCGTTCCTCAAAGGAACCTTTTACCGCCCTCCCATAATCATGAGAATGCCACGAAGGGTCGATCTCGGGACCGTCGACGTGGGAAAAGAACTCATTCCCTATCGAAGGATGGAAAAAATAGGAAAGCCTCAAAATATCCAACTAAAAAAATGAATTATTAATTTTTTGAGGCTGCCAAGTGTGATGAAACGGGGAGGGGGCTCTCCTATTCATAGGAGAGGAAGGAGTTGGAGACTTACTCCTACCCCCCCAATGCGCACGCACAAGGCTGGCCCGTGTGCTTGGCCTCGCGCACGCGTGGGCCCGCCGGCTGGCATGCCGTGGGCGGCCCGCGGTTCTTGTGGTCGAGCCGGTCGGCTAGGATCCGACCCGGCCCCGGCGGTCCAACCGCCATGGGTCCGGCCCCTGCAAAAAAAGGAAAGAAAAGACCTCAAACGCCCTCGAAGATTAAAGTTCATGACTCGTGATTCACGAACCATGAACTTAGAGGGCTAATGTTACAGGTCGTTTTCGAGAAACCGAAAAAACAAAAAATTTGGCACCGGTCGGGCTTCACCGGCCGGATCGCCTGCCACGCCCCCGGCCCATGCGCATGCCGGCCCACGCGCACGGCTTTGCCAGGCCTCCAGTCCCCACGCGTCATGTGCCTTTGGACCGTGCGCGCATTGCGCCCCCGGCCCATCGGCCCACTCTCGCCCTCGGCCCAACGGCGCGCGCACGCCCTCCGGCCCGCGCGCACCCTGCCGGCCCGCTGACCCGTACGCGCCCTGCTCCCTCGACCGCGCGCCCCGCGCCCGCTGGGCCGCCTGCCCGCTCGCGCCTCATGCACGCCTGGCGCTGGCCGGGCCTCCATCCTTCCCGCGTCCTGCGCGCGGCCCAGTGCTTGCCGAGCCCCTGCACGCGTACGCGCCCCGCGCCTTGCCGGTCCTCCTGCTCGCGCGCGCGCCCCGCGCCCTGCCAGCGCACGCGCCCGGCCGTCCTATGGGCCCCCATTGAGGCCCTCCCATAGCCTCCACAAAATCTATAAATACCCCCCTTTCACTTGAAGGAAAGGGACCGAAAACTCCTCTCTTGAGACAATTCTCTCTACTCTTAACGGCTCTCTTGTGACATTCCAAGAGTTCTCTCCTCCTCTCCAAGCTCGGCTCAGAAATCCGAGAACCCCCCTTTTACAACAGGGAGCGTGTTCCAATTCTGAGATCCGAGTATTCACAACGCACAAGCTGCGCCCTCGCTTCTTGACCCTTGATTTAGAACGCTAAGCTACGAGTCAAGCGACCCTTCTAAAGTCTTCAATAGAAGCTACGAGCAACGTCCTTCTCTAAAGTCTTAAGTTCTCAACCTACGAGTCCAAGATAGCCACAACCACCATATTGAACTACGTTCTGACCTGATCCCGAACTACGGGTACGTAGGCAGCCAACACTTGGCACGGTCACACCTCCCAAAACACACATCCGGGTTTGGAGGGTGCAACTCGGACTTCGAGTGCACACTTTGGCTCGAGCGCGATCACTTGGTTCGGCATTGGATCGAACCGTCCGTAGTTTTAAATCGTTGTTCATTTTCGTGTGACAACAGACGGGGTATACCGACTCCAATTTTTAAGCGGATAATGATTCCAGGAAATCCACTTCAGGATCTTTGTTCATCCTAAATGGTGGATCTGTTGTTTAGAGGAGTATCAAGCAATCTTGCATTGCTGACTCCATAATGGAAGCGGAATATGTGACTCCGGGTGAAGAAGATCTCAACGGTGGACAACCTGGCAGATCCATTCAACAAGGCCCTAGCCAACAAGGTCTTCGACGAGCATCGGGATGGATTAGTCATGAAGGACTACTCACATCTTTTTTGAGTGAAGTGGGAGTTTGTTGTCAATGGTGCCCACAAGAAGAGTAGTAGTCTTTATTTATGTACATTTGATGTAATAGAGTTTCACGAAGACTCTTGCTTGTAACTGCTGAATTATTAATAAAAGTTGAAACGTTCATTCATTCTTCCTTGTCTGTTTGAAGCTTTATGATAAACTATAATCTTTAGTCCTTAAACAAACCTAACAACAAATGAAGAGTCAAATATAGATTTGCATGAACAAAGTCTTCATGGTTTGCTTAAAACAGTATATTCACAATCTAAGGGTCAAATGGCTATTGATCTCAGTATGATTGTTAGGAGAATCTATGATGTCTGGTTATGGGACATTGAGAGTTGGAGACTCTATAATTCTTCCTAGGTATCTTCTGAAGGTACCGAATTGACTAGTGCACTTTTAGAGACAGAATAAGAACAAACCATTTAACCTCTTATGTCTCCGAGTCACTATGTATGAATTGCATCGTGCTTACCTCAATCCTGAAATGAGACATGTCATTTCATAGCTTACGTATTCTCATTTGAGAAAGTCAGAGTTCTAGATTCACTATGTGATATAGACAAGACCTATTGGTGAAGTACTAAGTTATGAAGATGTCATGAACATTTTTGTGAAGATCTCATAGATATGGAATTCATGTACAAGATTGCTGAAATGCAATGTATATCAACTCATGCTTTGTTCCTTGGAATGTGGATAAATGAACTGGCCAGTGTCCAAATTGAGTCATGACTCTTTTGGATGAATCAATGTGACTTGTTAGCTCCTCGTCAACACTACTACAAATACAGTTTTTCAGTGCGGATGACTTTTGAGTGCCACTTTTCGCACCTAAAAGTCGCACCAAAATTTACTTTCGGGTGCGACTTTTCGCACCCAAATGTCACTGAAGTAACCAAAAAATTTCGCTGATTTTTTTAAATTTGGGTGCGAAAAGTCGCACCCAAAAGTTCATCATACATTTGGGTGCGATTGGGTGCGACAAAGTCGCACCCAAAAGTCCAAAACATTTGGTCTAAAAATTTAGCGGCATTTTTTTCCCTCTTATTTCACTTCTAAAATTTCGTTCCCTCATATTTGTTTTCACCAAAACGAGAGAAAGAAAGAAACAGGAAAGGAAAAAAAATAAGAAAAGAAAAGAAAAGAAAGAAAGACAGGAAAGGAAAGAAAGAAAATAAAGCAGAGACAAAGGGAAAGAGAGAGACCGAGAGAATGAGAGAGAGAGGAAGAGAGCCATGGAGTGAGCGACGAGGGTGAGCTCACGGAGGAAGAGGAAGCTCGGCCAACAGTAAGCCAGCGAGACCCGAAACCATCTCGAGCGCGCGCGCGCGGCCGAGAAGACGAGGACGCCGCGAGCCACCGAGGACACCGGCCGAGAAAGGAACGCCGAGAAAGTGAGGGGACACACCGAGGAGGCTGAAACTTACGAGAATTGGGTAAAAAAAACCAAATCCGAATTTAATTTTGGAGATTAGAGTTGAAATTGATTTTTATGGCTTTTTGGATTCCGAGTTGGATTGGTGAAATTGATTGGCTTTTGATGATTGTTTAATCTCGGTTGTGATGTTTGTTACTCAGATTTGTGAATGGAAATTGTTGGTTGGATTCCTCTCTTGATATTTTTTTTTGGCCGAAAATTAGAAGTTAGGGTAATTGTGTGTATGCTCTGTGTGTTACCAAGTTTATTTGAGTGTGTGTGTGTATGCTTTCTGTGTGTGTGTGTGTGTGTGTGTGTGTGTGTGTGTGTGTGTGTGTGTGTGTGTGTGTGTGTGTGCGTGTGTGTGTGTGTGTATGTGTGTGTTTGTGTATGCTATGTGTATGTGTTTATTTGAGTGTGTGTATGCTCTGTGTGTTACCATTTTATTTGAGTGTGTATGTATGCTCTGTGTGTGTGAGTGTGTGTATGCTCTGTGTGTTACCATTAGTGTATGTCCAAGTCTCAGTCTGTTCTTAGATCAATACATGGTATTTGGATTTAGTTCTCATTTTGTTCCTGACTCATACAGGTAAGTTATAAACTAACAAGGATTGTTGCTGATGCCGTGCCTGAGCTTCTGGGTCTTGTGAAGCAAACTATAATAAATCTTTTCCAAAGCAATGTCGATTAAGTTCTTTATGGCAGAAGTATATAGTTCCTAACCTAGTGGTAGTGTGAGTGAATGTGTGTGTTTCCAACATATCCATTGCATTTCACGTGTAATCATGCTGAGATGCTTTGTTGGAGGAACTGTTAGTACGCAATGACAAGCTTGTGAAATCATTATGAAAATTTAATTACTCATCTTTGTTGGAGGAACTGTTAGTACGCAATGACGAGCTTGTGAAATCATTATGAAAATTTAATTACTGGCAAATAAGTATGTTAAATCTGTATCTAGGCTTACTGCCTTGTTTATATAAAGAATCTCGTTTAAAAAAAAATAAGTATGTTAAATCTTACATAAGTTGGTTCATGAAGGAGTGGGAGCGTTTAACCGGTCAGAATATATTTTGTTTGAAAATACGTTATTTTCTTTAACATCACTTATCATACTTCAGGAGGCTTGGCTGGCAGCCTAAATCTGGTGAGAGCCATTTAGATGTGATGCTGAGAGGTGAAATTTTGACAGCTCTTGCCATATTCGGGCATGATCCGACTCTCAATGAAGCCGCTACGCGTATGTGGGTGTAATGCAGAGCAGAGAGTCAATGCATCAAACAGATCAGACTATGATTCTCTTCTCAGACTCTACAGAGAGTGTGATTTGAGCCAAGAGAAAACACGTATTTTGAGTAAATATTCTTTGAGATTTGTAACGGATTAATTTCACAAGGATTAGCTTCAACATTTTTTTTCCTTCTTTTATCTATCTTGTAGGTTCATTAGCATCTTGTCCGGATCCTTGTATAGTACAGGAAGTTTTGAACTTTCTGCTATCTTCTGAATTTGTTTACTCTCTGTGTAAAGATGTCTAAATTAAAGGCAATTTGATTGTGTTGTTTAATCTCGTTGACTAAACCAATTAGTTGATTTTGAGGCTGAACGTATTTAGTTGCTTTTTATTTTATATATAAATTAAGAATCGAAGTCACTTTTAAATCAGGTGACAACTAAAGCATTGCTAATAATTACGTTTTTCAAATATTTAAAGTCACTTTATAATAGAGCGACATCTTAAGCACTATTTCTTTTAACCCACAAATGACTATCGGGTGCGAAAAGTCGCACCTAAATGTCGCACCCGAAAGTCAAGACTTTTGGGTGCGACTTTTCGCACCCAAGACTTTTAGGTGCGGACTTTCGGGTGCGGAAAAGTCAAACCCAAAGTCGCACCTAAAGATATCTTTGACTTTTGGGTGCGAAAAAAGTCGCACCCAAAGGTCTTTTTTGTACTAGTGCAATACATTGTTTCTAACTTATTCACAAGCGACAAAGGAATTGAGGAAATAACAACTAGAAGGGTAAAATAGTAATTTTGTAAATCCCATCTAGTTGATGATATTCATGAAGGGTAAACATAGATAATATTCAATGGATCCACTCATTCCAATTAAGTAGAATTCTTGAGTATAAAATATATTCATTTGAACCGAGAGATTTCAGTGTCAACTCTTTAGTGGAGTCAGATGACATTAAGCTAGAACTTGGAAAAAGTTTGTGAACTTTTGAGTCCAAGTATGCTAGCTCAAGCTTTGTTCATTTGGATCCATGGGGTTACTACCACAAGTCTTTATAGTAGAATTAGTTAAACATGAAAGCTAAGTCAAAACAAGTTCAAATGTTGAACTAGATAAGTTTTACGAATATTGTCTAAAGGGTAATTTTGTCCTTTTGGACATAGGATGATATGAATGTCAATAAATAAGTTTTTTGACATTGTTATATGATGACAATGAATCTAGTTCACACAGCCACATTAAAGAATTGGACCTTGAGGATTGAATTTCATTTAATGGAATTTCATGTGAAAATACTAAATGGGTTTTTCTTATGTTGTCATGAACAAATAAAGAAACATCTAGAAGATGTTCTAAAAGGCCAAACCGTCCATACCATAGAAGAGAAAGTGAATTTATTTTGTGCACTGATGTATGAAGATATTTGCCAAAAGAAAAAGAGGAAACAAATTTGCTCCATGAAGCAAGTATGTTGGGCGGCCAAAGAGAGAGAAAAACAAATGAGGAAACAAATCCAATGCCTGAATGACACAAGGTTGGACGTGCAAGGGGTAGGAAGAGGAAACAAGGATTTGCTCATGAATATGTGATATTCAATAGAGAAGAGGAAACTACATTTTCAAGGTAATCCTCCTCCTCTAAATACCTCACATCATTCACAATTCACAACATACAATTTTAGAGATTGAGAGCTTCTCTCTCTAACTTTGTAGCCTAGGTCTCTCTATCTCTCTAAAATCTCTTCTTGTTCTTTTGTTTTGGCGCCTAGGTCCTCATTAGACCTAGCGTTTTGTTTTAACTCTTTGGCTCGAAGACTTGTTCTTGAGTCATAGTGTTTAAAAGTGCCCACACACTAAATCCACCTAAACTCTAAAGACTCTAGTGGTAGAAACTTTCGTGGTTGCTCACAGGTTCAAGAAGACTAGTGGGAGAGACGAGCTGAGTAGGGAAACGAGCGTTTCAACCTTCCTAAGGATTCTCAATGTTCAAGCTCCATTCAAGGTTGGTAACGAATAAAAACTAAATGTAGTTTTAAAATTTTAAATTATATGTTCATACACTTTGTCTAGGTTGTAAAAACGTGTTACAAGTTTTTAAAGAATTTTTTATATTCCCCCGCTTGCTGGAAACAATAAATCTTTTCTTAATCCTAGATCTATTCCAACATGGTTGTGTGGTCTCCTCAAGGACCAGACGGCCAATGGTCGTGTGGTCACCTCTAGGACCAGACGGCCAATGGCCGTGTGGTCTCCCCAAGGGCCGGCCCTTTCCTCCTCACTTCACCTATAAATAGAGGCTCCCCCTCCATTGAAAAGATAATCCATTTTTTATTCTTGAAACGATGTCGAACTCCCGAGTCACTCGTTTCACTCATCTTTGACATTTCATCCTCTAAAACCTCTATATACTCTACCTCAATCCCACTAATGTTGAGCGTCGGAGAGGTAAACAAAGGCACCCCCTCTATTTCCCCTTTGTAGTTCATAGTTTCCTTCTGTTGCAAGGTCAACGACGAGCAAGGCAAACATCGTTCACAGCTAGGGAGAACTCGGGATACCGAGTTCAGGACGCTCGAGCCCGAACGCGACCACTTGGTCCGGTCTTGGGTCGAACCGTTTAGGGCTCCAAAATAGTTCCGAAAAACAGCGACAACATTACTCGTTGTTTTGCGGCCCCGTGTATTGGGAATCGTTACTCATTCTGATACTCCTTGACTTGTTTGACCTTGTTTTGCTTGATGTGGACTCTTCCATCTTCTGATGTTGATTGCTTGTTAAGCTTGAGCTTTGTCTTTGCGTGTTTCTTCGCTTATCGTCAATGTTCTGTGATTAGATTGGATTGCTAATACTGTTTAGCATGTGAGATTGTACGAGAACATCCATTGCTTCTTGTCGATATGCGTGTGTGACCACTCTTAACTCGAGGGCTGCGCGGATGCGTCCTTCGGCTCTCGCCGGGATGTATGTGTGATCGTCCCTAACACGAGGGCTACGAGTGTGCATCCTTCGGCCTCGTCAGGATGTATGTATCACCGCCCCTAGCTCGAGGGCAACACAAGTGCGACCTTCGGCTCCCGCTTGAATGTATTTGTGACTGTCCCTAGCTGGAGGGATGTGAGGTTGCGTCCTTCGGCTCTCGCTGGAATGTATGTGTGATCGTCCCTAGCTCGAGGGCCGCGCGGATGTGTCCTTCAACTCTCACCGGAATGTATGTGTGACTGTCACTAGCTCGAGGGATGCGGGTGCATGCTTAGGCTCTCGCCGGAATGTACTTGTGACCATCCTAGGCTCGAAGGCTGCGCGAGTGCGTCCTTCGGCTCTCGCCCACATTTTTTTTAAGTAATTTGTTAAAATTGTTTGAAAAACTTGTAGAAGCGAAATAAAGCTGATAAAAAAAAAAAAAAAAAAAAAAAAAAAAAAAAAAAAAAAATCTGAATAAACGCTCGAGTAGTGCTGAATTTTGTAGTTTTACATGAGATGGCCTGAAGGCCTTCATTGATTTAAAAAAAACTTGGAGAGAAAAGCAGTGAAAATAAAATAATTATTTTTTCTATTTTTATTTTTGAAAACCAAGTGAAAAATAAATGAGGATTCGATTACAAGACACATATGAGGAGCATTTCATCTTCCCGTTTTTTTTTTCTCACAACTGCACCCAAATGTTTTCTTGAATAATTTTTTCGGAGGTCCATTATAAAAATAGCCAAAATAAACATTTAACATTGCTAAATAGTCAACGTTTAACTTAGGTAAATATCCATTTTCAGACGTAAATCTTAGGTAAATAACCGTTTTCATATACCAAACGTTAACTATTTACCTAAAATTTACGTCTGAAAGTAGCTATTTACCTGAGATACATCAAACGTTGGCTATTTAGCGATGTCACATTTTCCTATTTTTTACGGTAATAAAATTGGTAATAAAATTGGGATGTGAATGAATTACCTTTTGTGTCTGTCTTCGAACATCTTGGGCTATACAAATTCCTTGGAAGCATAAAAAAAAATTTGGCTAACTAAATCCCCTGATTTGTATTTCAGAAATATATTCTAAGTTCTTTCATGAAGAACAGGTTTAGGTTTAGTAAAAACAAGAAATAGCAAATCACTTTTTGCAACCTGAACTCACCCTAACAAAAACATTCTTAGAGCTCAATATGGCTTTCAAAAAAAGAAGCAGCTGAGCGTAAAGTAAAGTACCAATTTCTTTGGAACATAACGTCAAGAAGCCTTGCTGACAAGGCGGTTGTTTTCAAGAAGAGTGGCTGGAAACGGGGCTCGACAACTACCGATGTGGGATTTTAAGCGAGATATGTTTGGATGGGCACTTTTACATCGATGGCAGCGCAACTCTATTGACAAGATTTTCTCATCGTGCTCTACGTTTGCATTCCCGTGAACGTCGATTTCCTGCATCACGTCCACGGAATCACGGAAAAAGAGAGTATTGAACGAGTTCCAATGTTTCTTGTTCTTCAGATGTTGGGAGTCAAAATCTTGACTGATCACGTGTAAGTGAAGTTGCCGCATCGATGGGACCTACATCAGAAATGGTCCACATAGAATCATAACCTAAAAATACATAATATTGAGGTATATGGATTTGGGAGAACATAAGGGCAGATATGCACAATAACTCTCCCTGTCTTTCTATTTCTTCTATATTCCTCTCTATATTGTATTTGTGCACTGATGTTTACACGAAACTAGTCCAAACATGTTCAATCATGTCATAAGTTGCTTATTTACTCAATTGCTTTGTATGCTTGAGATGCAGGTGACAATGACTTTGTTAGCGTCAGATCTGGCACCGAAGTAAACATATACAAGAACTCGACGAATCGATATAGCATGTTCCTATCACACACAATATCAACTATCTAAAACTATTTTTACTGTTTGCCAAAAATAAATAAATAACAAAGTAACCTTTCGAGTAAGAATTTTACATACAGTGTGATAGCCTAGCCGGAAAATTAAAGATCCATCTTCTTGCAAGAACTTCTCAGCCCACGTCAAACCAACATCGTGCATTGTTCTCAACAAATTTAGATGTTCTTTATGTACGTCTACGAGTGCATTCAAACCTTCATAACGAGCCAACACTAAAACATGCTTCTTCGCCTGCAAAAATCTCAATTATCTTGATTGAGCTCAGACAAACGCAGCACCAAGAAAAAGCAAATATTAAGAGTCTAGTATAAACCTTTGGATAAATATCATTCAGCACAACAAAATCATCTGAGGTTTCTAGCACGACATCTTTATGCTGCTCTGGTTGCTTGGCTACGTTGTAAAGGGCCATAGCCCACGATCCCCAGGCTTTGGTTATGGATCCCGAAGGCTTTTCATTCCTCAGGTTGACCGTACCTTTCGACCTTTTCGTCTTTTCAGATCCGTGTTCATTCTCTCTCTTATCCTTTTGCTCACCAACGGTAGGAACAGTCTCGGATTGATCTCGTATCTCCGACTTCTTTAACCCGTGATTTTCGGTACATTCCTTGGGTAGTTTCCTTACGAGTGAGACAAAACCCTCGAAAAGTGACGTGTACGCGGATCGGAGAATTTTGCAACCCGTGACATAGTCATTGTCTAGACAATTTGTTCTCTGCGGGTTCATATTAGGTCCAAGAACGTGTATAACATGAGTCACCCCTTCCCGGCTGAACAAGGGAGAGCTCTGTGGGAGAGCAACAACCACAGCGCTGCCAGGCAGCAGAGACTTTGCTTTCTCTTTGGTAGCGATCTCTAGGGACGGACCAGCGGCACTGAATATCGCGGCATTCACGCCTCCCCCTCCGGGTTTTAATCGCCTGCACCAAAATATCGCTCACATTTCATCTTTCCGACATTTCAAATTGTCATAATAAATAGAATTTTAAATATTACTTCTCTTTTTTTCTTTAAAATAAGGATGGAAGGCAGCCTATATATTAAAAATAAGAATGAAAGTCGTAATTTTAGTTTTCCAACTTCAAACATTTACCTTTTTTTTTTTATAGTAAGAAGTACTAATAGCATTAAAATGTAGGGTTCAAGAAACCATGAAATCTCACCAATTGGCAGCATTTGCTATTACATGGCAGCGCAGACCTCCTTTGGAACATAGTCGAGTAATATCACCCACGAATGTAAAGAACTTTTTGGGGTCGATATTTTTCTCTAAAGCTTTTGCTCTAACCAAAGACAGTATCTTTGACCCGTGACTACGGTCCACCAAGACAAGTCTACCATTCCCAATCTCACCGACGAATTCCTTCACTTTTTCAACAATGATATCAGAAGCCTTCTCATGGTCGAATTGGAAATCTGACGTTGAAATGGAAGGAAATGCCAGCGTGGGAACATCACCAAGAGAGCTTCTAATGGTATCATTATATTCATTAGACTCCATCGTAGTATCATCTTTTTTTGATGAGCAAGCCTTTTCATTGGAGCTCTTCACAAAAGCAGCAGATCCTTCATTACCGACAGACCCAGCTTTCTTGAAGAACGTCGTTATACCGACTTGAACTTTAGAATCTGAACACTTCTCCCCAAAAACACCTTGAGGAAGACTATCTGAGGGACCAAGCGTACCATATGCTTCAATGACACCTTTAACATCTTTCTCATCACAGCAGAAATTAATTCGACTAAAACCCTCAACAAGTTTAGGCCATTCCTTGCTCTGCAGCATTCTGTTCACAACCGCAGCGGCTCTTCCACCTTGCAATTTTCCCTCGTGGTCGGTTCGGCTGACTGACCGTGATATACAGAGCCGAGCAGGAAGATCGAGCACCACAGCATGAACATCACCAACACCAAGCTTGACGAAATCCGAGCGCTGCTTCTTGTCAAGGTTGCATCGGTCGATGAATACACTTTTTCCCTCGTTCATGGCAGTGGCTGCGCTTTTCAGACACTGAGCTTTTGTCCCCGCTTTACCGTTTCCAATAGTGTCCTGCGCAAGAATAGTAAAATTCCGTTGAAGCATAATATCAAACAAATGGTGTGCACAAAGGAACGTGAAGAAAAACTGAGACCTGGCAAACTCGAACCCATTGGCGGGTCGACAGTCGCATAACGTCTTCGCAGAAAGTGGATTTTCCGCTTCCTGGCGCACCCACCAATATTACCATTAGAGCCTTCATTTGTTTTTCTTCTTCTCCACCTGAAACTTATTTTTATTTTATTTTTACTTCTATAAATTAATAATTAAAAAAAAAAATTGTTGACCATCGACGAAGAGGATGGGGTTTAGGATACTGTATACCGTTCGCTCTCGAACCGCCACCGATATCCATGTTCATGTCCGTCGTTCGCTCAAGACTGTAGAGTTGAATAAACTAATGAGCATGAAAACCAAGATAAGTCTTTTAATTTTTTTTTAGCGGCACCGAGACACCGAGACGAGTTTCGGTTCGGAGTCAGATCATGTTTCTCTCGAATGTTTGAAAGAAAACTAACAAAGCGGCCAAGGCAGAGTATATATATTTCCGATCCGGTTAAGAAATAACTCATTTACCCGGATTGTTTTACCTGGGTATAAAATTGGATGTGTACGAACGTCTATATTACCTGCCACCTCTCATTTTCTTTTTTAAAAGTATCTCTAGTTGAGGAATTGCACTCTCAACCTCCGCTTTATCGTAAGTTACCTCTCATTTAGTCATTTAGTGTCTTAAAGATCAATGTGTCAGTGCAAGCCACCCCACGTTGAAGGCCCAAGAGGCCTGGGCCCCCAAAAAAAAAAATTCAGGCTAAAATTTTTTTTTTTTTTTTCCGGCCAAAATTCAGTTTTGGCCCCGTCTCCCCCCCCCCCCCCCCCCCCCCCCCCCCCCCTTCCGAGTCTGGATCTGCCACTGAGTGCAAGCCTCGCTGCGCACCATGGAATTGCAGCGCGCGCAGCCGCTGTATGCGTGGCCGCGGCACCTGCGAGCGTGGGCTCAGCTTGACCTGTTTTGGATGGGCTTTTGAATCCTTTTAGCCTTCAATGGGCTTCTTCTTGACATGGCCCATTGGGCTATTGATGTGGAATTTCTCCTAAGTCGCGAGAAACGACAACATTATGTGTTACAATGATTCTTCTATTATTGAAAGTCTACTTAAATTACGAGTTAAAAGAATTGGTTGAGTTAGACTTTGGTCCGACAACTACCAACAACTACATCCATAAACATAATTCCTTTTTTATTTTTACTTTTCTTCTAAAAATCAAACCCTCTAACTTGTTACCCTTATAAGTAACTGTAAAGTAAGATATTTTTGTAATCTCGTTTCGTAAATCTTAATAAGATTGAGCGAGTTCCTTTGAAGTGTGTAACTGTTGCAAATAGAAGTCTATGAGAGCATGAAATAGTCCATGAATTTATATAATAAATATTTAAGGTCAAGTGAAGATTTCGGAATGGAATTGAGAGGTTTTGAGATTGACTTGAACAAATTTTATCGAGTCTAGTAAATTCTTCGCGGAGCGAGAATCATTTCCGATACGCTTTAAATATTTCTTTTGTGGTTTAAATCAAAAGAAAGAATTTTGATTTAATTGCTTTAATTATTTCCATATAGTTGGAAAATAAACTATGAAGTTCATTATAGATATATGTATTAAAAAAATAAAAATAAAAATAAAATTTAGGATAAGTTTTGCCGAGCAAAGATATGGCCACGGGGTCTTCCCTATCTAGTCAAGTCGATCAAACCCACCAAGAGAAGCAATGGGAGAAATATAGAAATAATGAGATGGAGTGGACTATTTTGCAATAAGGAGAATTGAGTTGTGGAGGAAACTAGAACATGAAATTGAATGCATGGGCTTATTGTGCAATTATGAGAATAGTGTTGGTGATTATTCACCTCATCGCAACCATGCGGGATAAATTAATTACGCTACTTAGCTAACTAGTTAATATTATTGAACAAGATCTAGATTTATTTAATTAATATCAAACGATGAGAGCAATTATCAAGCAATCGAATTAAATAGATGAGTTATCATAAAACTTACGGGTTGTTGGGAATATTGTCCACTAGAAGATGATGATTACCAAATAAGATGAGAAGTTACTTTATTAGCATCATATGATTAGTGGGTTGAGGTCTGATAACATTCAGAATCAATAACAACTATCATCCGTAGTCTCCGTATCAAACTGAATCGCATGCTGGGCATCCGAGATCGGACAGTGAACTAAAACTTGGTCGATGACTGATATGCGTCTGGAAAGCCTTATTTAAAGTCATATATGTGGAACATGAGTGAGGGTTGGTCACTCAGTGGGAGCATTATACACTTGCAGAAGATGTACGACATGGACAAACTTTGGTTTGGATAGATGCGTCGTTTAAGGACCGTTACGATGCACTAGCCGAGGCCGCTTATGATGGTCATAGTGACGCTTGATCTAATATCCTGAAGTAATCATGGACTTCTAGATCATTACTGGCTTCTTTGACTCACCATGTTAAAGGCTAGTTAGACGCTGATCAATTAGGCGTCTTATGAAGTCGGGACTTCATTGTAGAAGAAAGTGTTTTTCATATACGGAATCGAGCCTTCTTGAAAGAAGGTTCATATTCTCTCACCCAAGGGTTGATTCCATAACCGATTGATTGTGCATACTTTCGAAGTTGGCTTATGTTCGATTGAATCTTTCGTTGGGGAAGCAACGATGCTCAAGGCTTATATGTAATGAGAAAGGTATAACGGAACAAATTGACCTATCTCGATACGGGCAGAACCTAGAGGGTCATGATTACGTACTGACTAAATCAGTGGACACTCCTTACGATGAGTAAATATAAATCTAGTATCAAAGTTGGGTTCAGTTCCGGATTACACGATGGAGTATTGTAAGGGACTAGACAATTCGATTAGAAAAGAAAAAGGAATTTTTTGTCTTATATCGAGATTGTTAAGTTTCTACTACTAGGTCCATCGTTCCCGATTCAACTTCGATAAAGGCGGATAAGAACGTTAATATAATATTGTTATTATAATCTCACTTTCTGAGCATTAATTCCAAAAAGGGTATTTTGGAAATTAAATAAATATTTATGGTAATGCTGTTTATTTGTTGCTAGATCAAGTAAATAAACTTTATATTTATTGTTGGGCAAGTAAATATGTGTTAAATTAGAAATGTTCGTGGTTACTCACAGGTTCAAGAAGACAAGTGGGACGCGAGCTGAGTGGGGAGACGAGCGATTCAACCTTTCCGAAAGCTTCTCAACGCTCAAGCTTCAATCAAGGTTGGTACCGAGTGAAAGCTCATAATAGTTTTAAATTTTAAATTATACGCTCATGCACTTTGTCTAGATAGTAAAATCGTTTTACGCGTATTTAAAGAAATTTTAATATTTCGTCGCTTGCTAGAAGCAATAATCTTTTCTTAATCCTAGATCTATTCCAACAATAGCACCCTATTAAAGCCAATTACCAGCCCATTTGCGCACCAACATGTTTCAAAAAACAATTCTTAAAATTGGACAAAAAAACTGTTTTACTCAATTGTTATATCATGTGGAGGTGGCATACAAACGAAATTCGGATATTTCAACACCCGGTGGGAGAGCAATAACGCTTTAAGATTGTTAGCCATATTGTTTATAATAGGCGTGAAATAATAGACAAATTGCATAACATTAAATCCAAAACTAATAGCATGACATAAAATACAGATTAAAGTAAATAAATTGGTCGATATCACCAAGAAATCGGTAGGAAAGGAAATTGGGAACACGTCGAGGCTTTTCGACAATAACCAATCTTATATGTCTCGCAACGAGGAACAAGAATCATTCATAACATTTCAATTTCGATGAGTGAACCCCACTCAAATATTTTTCATAAATTAGTCAATCAAATGATGTCAAATACTCTTTAATATCATTAACCACACAAAATTTTCAACAAGTTGGTATGGCAGGTTTGTGTTCAACACATAAGTTTTGTATTTACGCCCTAATTTTCATATTCGATTGTATTTTTCTCTACCTTTAAAAAAATAAAATTAAAATTTTTTTATAGTTTTTTTTTAGAGTTTTGTGTTAATTTGTACCGTTTATATTTGGATTCGTCGAATAAGGTTGTTCGCGACTATCTTTGTTACAACTATTGCATCGTTATGTGGGTGCAATACTCGCTTGGCCTCGAGTTTGGTGAAGTGGATTGACTCGAACGGCATGGGTGGCGGTTCCATGTTGGTGAGATTTATGCCGTGGACGATTTTCCCATGAGAGACGGCCATCAGGTACTTTTTTCGTTGCTTGCGGTAGTCGCCGTATTCAGGCCCTCCCATGATTGTCTTGACCACGTTCATGCCCTAGTCCCCCGAGTCGTCGCTCATCGTAGGGGCGTTATCGTAACCACTGTTTTTCCTTTCCTTTGTTGTATCGGGCGCACAGTCGAGGTTGTGATCCCGGCAGCGCACATGACAAACTCTTTGAGTTTTCCGCCCTGCACCAGGGCCTCAATTTGCCTCTTGAGTTGGTGGCACTCGAATGTCATGTGTCCCTGATCCCAATGATATTCGCAATATCTGATCATGTCCCGCGTTGCAGGGTCACTCTTCAGTGGCACCTTTTCCTCTAATTTTTGGTGATTCGCTCTCTTTGCTTTTCCAACGATTTCTCACCTTTTCCGATGCTCTGTTTGACCGAAAGCTCCATTTTTTCAGTCTCTACGCTTTCAAATATCTTGGGTAAGTTGTTTATACACTATTTTCTGTGATTTTTGTTCACAATGCATGCGTTGTGAGTCTGTTCGGACCTTTACGCTAGGAGTTATTTATGTTATATCATAGGAAATGGGTGGTCGGTCGAGGCCAAATTTGAGGATTGATCCTCGGGTAGTCATGAGGACCGAGCCTGATCCCGAGGAGGTTATTTTTCCATTCCGAGAATAGTGTCTCATTCTTTCGAGACCGTGATTGGTATCACGTTCCGGAGATTGGCCGGGACCAACCTGTCTTTGCTGTTATGCTTTCGCAAGTTTTTCATCGTCCTCCCGTGCATCCCGAGCTCATGAATAAGGAGCTTGTGGACTTGGTGTTTGACTCCCCGAGATTTTATTACATGAAAGAGATGTCATCCGAGTTGAGTGCCCTCGTGTCCGTGGAAAAAGCCAGTCATCCTCCGAGCCTTTTCTCGGAGCCTACATCTTCCTCTATGCTTGAAGCCAATGAAGCGGTTATGAGGTTTGAATCGCCTGGTCCGAGCGATCGAACATTCGGCGTGGACATCCCAAAGAATGATCTTGACGAGGACGTTTCTGAACGCCGGGAAGGCCAGTTCTCGGCCATGCAATGGACTTCTCGAGTCTCTTCCTCATATCTCGCAAGAGTACGCAATGAGTTTTGGATACGTGAGAATATCATGTTATCGGTCCCGAAGAAGCACAAGCGTGCTTGCAATCCTATGCTTGGGAAAGTGGCGCTTAACGTCGCCATTTTGAGAGTGATTGGCAGGTTTCCTATGCATCCGCTTATTTCTCAGTTTATGGCCGACTTGGGTTGCGCTCCGACTCAACTTGTCCCAACGCATATTGGATGTTCGTCGGGATGACGGTTCTCTGGGCCAAGTTTTACAATCGGCCTCCGGTGTTGGCTGATTTTGCCCAGTTTTACAATTTGAAGTTGTTTGGAATTCTTGCCCACGAGAAGATATTATTTGTAACTTCTTGATGAAATATTTAATAAAATAAAGTTTTGACATTTATTATCTTTTCGAGTTGAAAGAGATAGTATCTTAATCCAAATATTTATCAAACATTTACCATTCCATAGTCTCCTTATTAAACTGAGTCACATGCTGGGCATCCGAGTTCGGGCAGTGAACTAAAACATGGTCGATGACTGATATGCGCCTGGAAAGTTATATCTGAAGTCATATATGTGGAACATGAGTGAAGGATGATCACTCAGTGGGAGCATTCTACACTTGAAGAAGGTGTGCGACCTGGACAGACTTTGGTTTGGATAGATGCTTCGTTTAAGGACTCTTATGATGCACTAGCCGAGGTCGATTATGATGGTCACAGTGACGCTTGATCTAAATCCTGAAGTAATCATGGACTTCTAAATCATGTTACCGGGTTCTTTGATTCACCACGTTAAAGGCTAATGAAACGCTGACTAAATAGGTGTTTTGGGAGGTCGGGACATGGTCGTATGAGGAAGTGATTGGAGAAAGCTTGAAGAGTTCAGTAGATGAGCCAAAAACTGGAAGTTTCCTATGAACTTGTCATTAAAATATTGGTTGCTTGTCAAAGGCTCTTAATATCAATTAATTAAGTAATCTAGATCTTGTTAATAACCATGTTTTAATTAATTTATGATTGCGTAATTAATTCTTTCCGCATTTAAATGGTTATTTGAGGTGTTAAAATCACCGACAGAAGTCGACCCCGGACCAGCATGGTTTTTACTATGCTCGCGCTCACGATAACTCCGAGAAAGTTGTCACCCGCCTTCTGAGCAGCCAGAAAAAAATGAAAGGATTATTTTTTCTGGGTTGAGGGTGACTTTTCTTATGATAAATGTGTGATCGCGTCGGAGTTCTCGGTGCGATTTAGTTTCTTAAAAACTTTCTTAGTTTTTTTTATTTATCTAACTCCGTTTTTTCTCTTGTTCTCGGGTCTGTTGCCTTAGTACGACGATGAGGACCTCCCGGATCGTTCTCTGATCTTAGATTTAGCGGAGGCTGACCGATCAACTTACGTGTTGTCAGACCTAGACCTTTTAGAAGACTATTATTTGTACCCTTATTCAAGTAGGCGATTTCTCACCTTAGCGCTTCCTTTTAAATTTACTAACTTTATTAAATAGTGAGATTTACCTGGTCAGTTACAAAGATAGGAAGAAAATGAACGGTTCCAGCGGGCGTTCCGGCCAATCCAAAGCGACAGCGCACAGCGTCCAAGACGGCCAATCCGGGCAAGACTAAGACTTCGGCTCCGCCTAAGGCAATCGACACTTCGGAGGCGCCAGCTTCCGACGGTGCCGAACATTCCGGTGCTCCCGACCATTTGGCTCCGACTATGGCCTTTCTTCAAGGACATTTGTTTGCGGACGATGTCGGGGCCATGCGGTCAAAGGTGGCAGTGGATCGACTGGATTCAGTGGCCGAGGCCACTACTTTGGTATGTGCCTATTTCTTTGTTGACCATTTTCCTTAGCGGTTGTTGTTATTGTTTGCTTTGATTTTGCGCAGGCTCTTCCCGGGGCCGTGAGTCTGGTGGACACGGTTGGTGCCAAGCTCCACTAGCTCAAGAAGAGGAACGATCGTTTCCTCAAAGAGCACGACGTGGCTAGGGTCGAGATGTAGAAGGCCAGGTCAGAGCTGGATGAGAAACATCGTGTCGATCTCGAGACTGCTCGCGCCGCTGTTCGCTTGGAAGGAGTGGAGGCCTACAAGGCATCTTAGGATTACCGCAGTAAGCGGGATGATCTTTACAACGCCGGCCTCGTCGAAGCGGTCAAAAAATTGGGTCTGAGGAATCCTACCCTGGATATCATGGACCTGGATGATGAATCTGAGACGACCGAGGGTAACCCAGATGAAGTGCCTCCCTCTGATGCAGTTGCGGACATGCTTGAGCAAGCCTGATGAAGAACTTTTTCTCTCTTTTTTTTATCGCTCCAACCCGAAAGGATTTTGAACTATTGATATGTGGTCGGACCTTAATATTGTAATACTTTTTGCAATAACCCTATAGGGTTTTGATTTATTTAGTTCTTGGTCGGACCTTTATTTTAATTAAATCTTCTTAGCTTCAGCGTAATTGATCGTATTTTGTTTATATCTGTATTTGTTAAAAGGCTTTTTCGAAGTAAAAATATTTCAAAGAGAAAATATTTCAAAGTGACTAAGTAAAATTTTGTTTCTTTCGCTGGAAGCCTTGAAGTGAAAAATAATTCTTAGCAAAGATATTTCCAAATACTTTTAAACTTGTACCTACAGGAGTCCTTAGTACTTGAAGTCGAATTTATTTAAGTGAGAAAAGGATCAATCAGTAAAATGTTATAAAAGTTGAACTTTAGTTATTGGGACCAAGTTTATGTTCGGTACCATTAGAATATTTAGTTAATATTTTTCTAGTAAGAAGAAAAGAGAAAAAAGGAAATAATCTATTGATATGTTTTTTTGTGGTTAAATTTTTTTGTCTACGAATACGGCCAAGCCGTTTTTTGAAGATGAAAAGGTACATTAATTTTGCGACCAAGACGTTTTTTGAATTTTCTGCAAAGTTCTAAACTAAATGAAAAAGTGGCGAAGGTGCTCGGCATTCCATGGATTTTTCTCCATGTTTCCATCCAGTTGTTGTAATCGGTACGCCCCGTTTCCAAAGTCTTCCTTGATGATGTATGGTCCTTCCCAATTTGCTCCGAGTGCTCCTTCTTGTTACACTTTGGTGTGGAGGAAGATTTTTTGAAGGACTTTGTCACCAATCTTGAATTCGCGGGGTCGGGCCTTCCTGTTAAAGTACCGAGCAATTCTTTGCTGGTTAGCTAGATTTCTTAATCGTGCTTTTTCTCGTCTTTCTTCTAGTAGATCGAGATTTAAACAGAGATTTCGGTGTTTACCTCAGTCGAGTAGTTTTCTTGTCACACTGTAGGGAACATAACGTCTATTAGTATTAGAGCGTCATAACCGTATACGAGAGAGAAAGGTGTTCTCCAGTTGTGGAATGGCTAGTTGTTAGGTATGACCATATGACTTCGGGTAGTATTTCTACCCATGCCCCTGTGTGGCTGTCGAGTTTTGTCTTCAGACCATGCTTGATGGTTTTGTTGACAGCTTTGACTAGCTCATTGCTTTGAGGTCGGACTGGAGTAGAAAATACTTTATTACTACCATATTTTTCACAAATTTTTTAATGAGTCACTGTCAAACTACGTCTCGTGGTCGGATACAGTTTTGCGGGGATCCCAAATCCTCTTTATGATATTTTTCCAAATAAATTTTTCTATATTGTGTGCAGTGATTTTATTCAAGGGTTCGGCTTCGACCCATTTTTAAAAGTAATCAATAGCTACTATAGCATACCTGCACCCTCATTTTCTTGCTGGTAATGCTCCGATGAGATCTATCCCCCATTCAGCGAATGGTATCGGGCACGTCATTGAGATGAGGGGAGAAGGTGGAAGTCGTGGTATTCGAGAATTTTTGACATTTCTGGCATTTTCGTACCATGTCCCGAGCATCCATTTTTATTGTGGGCCAATAAACTCCTTGTCGCATTATCTTCTGCGCTAACGCTTCAGCCCCAATGTGACTTCCGCAAATTCCCTCGTGTATTTCCCTGAGGGCGTATTCTGCCTCGTCCTCGTCCAGACATCTCAGCAGAGGATATGAGAATCCTCGCTTGTAGAGCGTGTTTTCTTCCGGTACATATCTTGCTGCTCGGAACTTTAAGTTCCGTGCTTCTGACTTTATTTCTGGTAGGGTTCCGCCTCTTAGGTACTCCTTGATCGGATCCTGCCATCTTGCTTGTTGTCTTACTTGCAAGACTATATTCCCTTCTTGAATGCTCGGGTGCTGGATTTGGACGACAGACACAGGGTCGGAAGCAGATCCCTGAGTGGCCAACTTTTCCAAGGCATCTGCTTCTTCGCTCATGGACCGAGGAATCTTAGCGATCTCGCAACTTTCAAACTCTTGTACGAGGTTGCGGGCTTTCTCGGCATAATGCGACATCTTTTCGTCTTTTGCTTGAAATTCATTCTTTATAATTATTAATTAGGACTCCGAGTACACGTTTAGCTTTATAATTTCTAAATCCTTCGCTATTTCTAGTCCATGGATCATGGCTTCGTATTCGGCATCATTGTTAGATGCATTAAATACAAATTTTAAAGCGAATTTTACCTTGTGTCTGTCTGGTCCGGTGAATGGGATTCCGACTCCAGCGCCTTTTTTGTTCGCTGCACCATCTCCATGCCTTTCCCATGTGGAGTATTTGACTGGCTTGTATATGAACTCAGCAATGAAATCCGCCACAGCCTGCCCTTTGATGGTCGGTCGGGGTTTGAAATGGATGTCGTATTGCGTGAGCTCGATTGACCACCTCATCAGCCTTCCAGACACGTCTAGCTTTAATAAGATTTGTCGGAGCAGGAAGTTAGTCAGTACCTTGATGGGGTGAGCCAGGAAGTAGTGTTTTAACTTCCTTGAGGCATTTATGAGGGCGAACACCAACTTCTCTAGCTCTGGATATCTTTCTTCTGCATCATTGAGACACCGGGAAGTGTAATATACCGGAAGCTGGTGCTTCTCATTATTCTTGATTACCGCCGAGCTCACTGCATGTTCCAAGATGGCAAGGTACATCTCCAGGGGCTCTATGTATTCCATATTTCTTATGGTTGGGGGCCACGCGAGGTGCTCTTTTAAGGATTCGAAATCCTTGTTGCAGTGTTCAGTCTACTCGAAATCTTTCGAGCCTCTTATTGTGTCGAAGAAGTGGATGCTTCAGTCTGTCGATCTAGATATGAATCGACTTAATGCCGCAATGCATCCTGTTAATTTTTTGGACTTGTTTGATGTTTCGCGGAGGCTTCATATGCAGCAGACTGTAATCTTTTTGGGATTTACCTCTATTCCTCTGTCGTGGACGATGAATCCGAGGAATCTTCCTACAGAGACACCAAAAGTACATTTAATTGGGTTAAGTTTCATTCTATATTGTCGCATGATCTCAAAATATTTTCTTAAATCCTCGTTGTGTTCGTTTATTTTTGGACTCTTCATGAGGAGGTCATCAATGTATGCGTCCATAGTGGCTCCGAGTAAATCTGCAAACATTTTATTTACTAGCCTTTGATAAGTGGCTACGGCATTCTTTAATCCAAATGGCATTACTGTGTAGCAGTAAATTCCTCGGTCTGCTATGATCGGAGTATGATCTTGGTTGTTGCCATACATAGGGATCTGATTGTATCCCGAGTAAGCATCCATGAAACTTAAAAGTTCATGCCCGGCCATAGCGTCTACTAACTGATCTACTCTCGGCATTGGGAAACTATCTTTGGGACAGGTTTTGTTTAAGTCTGTGAAATCCACACAGGTTCGCCACTTCCCTTTAGGTTCTTTACCAGTACCGGGCTGGCTACCCAACTTGGATACTTAGTTTCCCGGATAGATTTGTTAGAGAGTAGTTTATATACTTCTTCTTTCAAAGCTAAGTACCTTTCATTATTCAAAGCTCTTTTTTTTTGTCTAGTTGGTTTTTCTTTTGGGTCTATATTTAGCCTATGGCATGCTAATTCAAGATCTATCCCTACCATGTCGGCTTGACACCACACAAAGATATCTAAATTCTTTGACAAAAGAGAGATGAGGTTTTGTTTGGTACTTGAGTCGAGATATTTCTTGATCTTGAGCTTTTTATGTGGTTGCTCGGGGTCTGGAGTGACTTCTTCGACTTTGTCAACAGGGCTGATGACTCATCCGCTTGGCAAGTGGGGGTCAAAGTCAGAGTTGATGGTCATCACCTTGTGGGCATTTCTGTCCTAGCTGCTCTTGAGGTAGTCGGCGTAGCAACTTCTGGCTAAGGCATGCGTGCCTTGTACTTCCCCGACTCCTTGGTCTGTTGGGAATTTCATTTTAAGATATTCCATCGATGTTATGGCTCCGAGCGCTTGCAAGGTGGGTCTTCCTATAATTGCGTTAAAGAAAAACTTGCTCGGGACTACCACTCATTGGGTGTTTACAGTTTTTGTCCTCGGGTTTTCTCCTAGAGTCAGGGGGACTGAGATGATACCTCTTGATTTTATGGAGTCGCTGGTGAATCCGTAGAGGTTTTCTGGAGAAGGAGCCAATGAGTCTTTCTTATAACCCATTATGTCAAAGGTTTCTTCATAGAGGACGTCGACGGCACTTCCAGTATCCACCAAGATTCTATGGACGTTTCGATTGTTGTCAATGGTGCCTACAAGAAGAGTTGTAGTGTGTACATTTGATGTCATATAGTCTTACGAAGACTCTTGCTTGTATCTGCTTATTTATTAATAAAAGTTGAAACATTCATGCAATCTTCCTTGTCTAAAGCTTTATGATAAAACCTTAGTCTTTTAGTCCTTAAACAAACTAAACAACTTACGAAGAGACAAATGTAGATTTGCATGAACAAACTCTTCGTAGTTTGCTTAAAATGATATATTCACAATCTAAGGGTCAAAGGACTATTGACCTCAGTACGATTGTTAGAAGAATCTATGATGTCTGGTTATGAGGTATTGAGAGTTGGAGACTCTATAGTTCTTCTAGGTATCTTCCGAAGGTACTGAATTGACTAGTGCACTTCTAGAGACAAGATAAGAACAAACCATTTAACCTCTTATGTCTCGAAGTCACTACGTATGAATTGCATCGTGCTTACCTTAATCCTGAAATGAGACATGTCATTTCACACCTTAGTATTCTCATTTGAGAAAGTCAAAGTTCGGACTCACTATGTGATTCCGAACAAGGCCTATTGGTGAAGTACTAAGTTGTGAGAATGTCATGAGTAACTTTGTGAAGTTCTCATAGATATGGAATTCATGTACAAGATTGTATCACCTCATGCTTTGTTCCTTGGAGTGTGAATAAATGAACTGGCCAGTGTCCAAATTGAGTCTTGACTCTTTTGGATGAAACAATGTGACTTGTTAGCTCCTCGTCAATACATTGTTTCTAACTTATTCATAAGCGACAAAGGAGTTGATGAAATAACAGCTAGAAGGGTAAAATGGTAATTTTGTAAATCCCGACTAGCTGATGATATTCATGAAGGGTAAACATTGATAATATTATGTGGATCCACTCATTACAATTAGGTTGAATTCTTGAGTAGAAAATAAATTCATTTGAACCGAGAGATTTTCAGTGTCAACTCTTTAGTGGAGTCAGTTGACATTAAGCTAAACTTGGAAAAGGTTTGTGAACTTTTGAGTCCAAGTATTTTAGCTCAAGCTTTGTTCATTTGGATCCATGAGGTCACTGTCACGAATCACATCGATTAGGAATAGTTCAACTGGAAGCTAAGTCAAAACAAGAACGAAAATTGTCAAAAGGGTATTTTTGTCTTTTGAGACAAAGGATGAAATGAATGTCAATAAATTTATTGACAAGTTCATTTGATGACTTAATGTCACTTGGCCATATTAAAATAATTGGGCCTTGTGAATTAATTTCATTTCATAAGAATTTTATTGAAAATTCTTAATGGGCCTTTCTCATGTTGTCATGAACAAATGAAGAAGCTTCTAGAAGCTCCTTCTAGATGAGAAATAGGCGCCCAACATACACATAGGAAGAGAGAATATTTTGTGCATAAATGTATGAAGATACTTGCCAAAAGAAAAAGAGGAAACTACCTTCTAGAAGCTCAAAGGCTTATTGAAGCCTATATTGGCCGTGTGACTCAATGAAGGAAAACGGAAATTGGCTCATGAATATGTGATATTCTATAGAAGAGGAAACTACATTATTGAAGGTAAGATCTCTCCTATAAATAGGAGCCTCATTCTTCTCATTTTTCTCATTCCACATAAGTTAGAGATTGAGAGCCTCTCTCTCTCTAGACCTTATGGCCGCCCCTCTCCTCTCTCTCTCTAGTCAATTTCGTTTTATTGTTTTGGCACCTAGGTCCTCATTTGACCTAGAGTTTAGCTCTGCGACTTCAAGACTCGTTCTTAAGTCGTAGTGTTTAAAAGTGCCCACACACTAATTCCTTTTATTTCGAGTGATTTAGTGATAGAAACTTTCGTGGTTGCTCGAGTTGCCGAGGAAAGAAAGAGAGACGTGCTGCGAGGAGACTAACGTTTTCAACCTTCCGAAGGCTCATCAACGTTCAAGCTTCTAAAGAGGTTAGTAAATTTATTATGCTCATATTAGTTTTATTTACATGTGCTTGCACTTTGTCTAGGTTAGTAAAAACTGTTTTACTTGAAAAAGAAAATTTTTAAAATTCTGCCGCTTTCCGAAGCGTTAAACTTTTTCTTAAACCCTAGATCAAGTCCAACATCGATTACCGATGATGGCGGAGATGACCAGTTGGTCGTTATGCGGAAACATCACCCATCTCGCGTCTTCTGAGGTTAATGTGATTGGTTCCGAACTATGCATGATGATCTTGTTCGGCCTCTGCTCGGCTGTGAAGAGGATTTGTCGATGTCCCGTCTGAGCTTCCCTTACATAATTCTTTTGGGAACTTCAACTGTTCCCTCGTATGTGGTCTCCGCCCACGATCAAAGATATCTGTCCATAGGCTTCCCTCTTCTACTCTTCGGACTCCTTATGATCTGCTCAGAACTTTTATAATGATCCTTGGCGGATTAAAGCCTCGATTGCTTCTTTCAAGTTGAAGCAATCTGCAGTTTTGTGGCTGATATCGTGGTGGGACGCATAGTACTTTGTTTTATCTCTCTTAGAGATATCTTTCTTGATCCGATTTGGCTTCGGGAAATCTTCTTGATCTTGAGTAAGGCTGTAAATTTCATCTACTGAAGCGTTCAAAGGATGATACTTATCATACTTACTTGCGAAAGGTTTTTGTGGCCATGCGCCTGATCGGATCTTTTTTGGAGGGCGCATGTCTTCTGACCGGTGTCCCCTATGCTCTTCCCTTCGGGGCTTTGGGGCTTCGACCTTTCGCGCCGACTGTCTGTCTTCCTCGGCATTGATATATTTTTGTGCCCTTTTGAGGAAGGCGTTGTAGTCCCGAGGACTGGTCTTTTAGAGGGACCACCAGAATTCTTATTCTGTTTTGATCCATGAGGTAATGCCGAAGAGTTTGAAATCTTCTTTCAAATCATCGACTTGGAGTGCTTGTTCTGAGTAGCGGTTGATGTAGTTTTTCAGCGTTTCATCATGAGCCTGCCTCACCGCCAGAAGTATTTCCTTGGGGGTTTTTTCTGAGCTTGAGCCGACAAATTGTTCCATGAACTTTCTCGCCAGCTGCTTCTAGGACCCCACCGAGTTAGGCTTGAGTTTTCGGTACCACCTTTTGGCTGATACTGACAGAGTGATTGATAAAGCTCGGCACATTACCTCGGGATCTGCTCCCTGCAGAAGCATCAACGATGAAAAGGTATCGAGGTAATCTCCTAGGTCCGTCTTTCCATCATACATCGGGATGGTTGGCACCTAGGCTGTGAATGGAGACACGGTCTTCCCTATCTTTAGGTTAGGCTCTTTTTGATCCAGAGCCACTTCTTCAAGTTCCAACCTTTTGAAGTTGGCTTCGATAGTGCTTGCACTATCTCCGTTTCTGATCCTTCTTCAAGATCTTTCATGAACGGAGACCGGATTTTTTGAGTTGAGGGCTGGTACCGATCAGGAAGTTTTCCTGACTAGCCAGGTACCCTTCAGACTCAGTGTTGTCTTCTTCTCGCTCGTAGCATCTTTGGCGTGTTTTCGGGACTTCTTAGCCCGTTGCTCCTGCTCCATGTGTTCTTTCCCAGACCGGTGTGAGCGTTCGTCATCTGAGATCACCACAGCGCTTCGCAAGGTGACCTTCTTCGTCTGGAGTTTTCCTTTCAGATCAAGGTTATTGGCTTCCAGTTCTAGGAGACGCTCTTAGATTTCCTTGAACTGCTCGACCAGACTGGGCTGGGTGATGAGCTCTTCAATTTCTTCTGTTGTGAGCGGCAGAGTTGTGGTGTTCGATCTCTTGATCAGCAATATTGTCAGGTGGGTTCAATGAGCTTGCCATTGATCGCCAATGAATTCTTCCCCCTCCTTCTAGCGCCAAACTGTTGACCTGTAAACTTAGTACAACAATATCTCACAAAATACACTGAGTTTCAAGAACGAAAGTCCCGAAAAGGCTAAGTGTTTAGGCAAGACTTTTCTAAAATACAGACGAATCTCGTACAAGGAAGTAAATTATAGGGGATTAGAGAAGTAAAAGCTATGACAAGTTTGCTCGTGAGAAAATTCTCTGCCTTCTTCCTTGAGTTCCTCTTCTATTTATAGCTGTCTTGTGTTGATAACATGGGGAGATCAATCCAACGTTTCTGACGGTTACCACATTATGCTGCTCTTTGTTTGTGCGCTTAGTGGGTGGTTACTTTTCGTACTCTCCTTGGTCGTAACCGTAAAGGTAAGCGTTTTGATTAGTTTTATTTATACGTGTTTGATTTGTTTTGACTAGTCTTTGACCTATCAGCTTCTATTCTCTTCGAAGTTTTGCTCGGTAGGGGCCATTCTTGACTTATGAACGAGTTCCTTATCTTTCATGAGTTCTCGGGCCTCTTTGACTCAAACTCTAGTCTGGATTCCTTTTGTACGAAAAAGCTGTCGTAAAGTTTCGTTGTTCGTTCCGTCGTCGACCCTATCTATGTTTCTACGATGGCCCAAGAACACGCTCATTCTTCAGCCGTAGAGAGACTTTTGAATTGCGGGGTACCATTACGTTCTCAACACTCCAAGGACACTATTAGTCATTTCGGATTATTTGAGTACCATTTATCTCCTATTTATGTTTATACCCTTAATTTATTTGTTTTTTTCAACTAGATCATTTAAAACACTAAATATTCACATTACTCCTATTTATTTTCTATTTTATTTTTTTGTTTTGTAATTTTCCCAACATTGCAAATGTAAATTTCTTTTTCTACAACATAGTATCTTTTTTAATGTTTTACTTTACTTTGTAGTGTTTTTTAATGTCATTTTATTTATTTCTATTTTTATTTCAGCCTAGCTTTTTCCAGAATTTCTTTATTTTTAGAATAATTCCCATTTTACCCCTCGGACTCGTATCTTCATTACATTTCGCCCACTAGACTCGAAAATGTTGCAAAACTCAACTCAAAACTCAGATACATGTTACAAGGCCCTAGTTCCGTCAGTATTTGGACATTAGGTTATCACGTATTGATGACGTGGCATATTTTAAATGGTATAATAGTATTTTTAGTTATTCTAAATACTTTTAATATTTAAATTTATTTATCAAGTTGTTATTATATTAGTTCGTGTCACAACATAGGAAAAAAAAATGAGGACGAAGAAGAAGAGGGGTCGGAGAAGGAAGCAAACCCATTCACTTCATGCGATTTACAGCGTTTCTCTTTTTCTCCGGCGTGAATTCTCGGCCTCCCTCTTTTTCTCGCGAGTTCTATCTTTCTTCTTCTTGATTTCGCTCAGCCCTCACCCACGCTATCTCTCCTGTTCACTCTCTCTGTCGCTCTCTTCTTCTTTCCCTCTCGCTCATCTTCTTCTTCTTTCTTTCTTTTTTTTTCTTCGGTCGTGGTTCTTTCTTCATTCTCTTCTGCGTATTTTTTTTTCTTTTTCCTACGTTTCTTCTCCGGGGCGTGACAGTTCCATTTTGATTGTTCATCAAAGCTTCGCCGTGAATCCATGGACGGAGGGAAGTGATTTTCGCTTGATATCTTCGGTGATTCACACAGCTAGGTAAAAACCCATGGAAATCCCTATTTTTCCTTCGAAAATTAGGGTTTTCTTATTTCAAATTTAGGGCTTTTGCTTCTATATTGATTATGCGATTTACTGTATTTACTTGAGTCTGGATTTTGCTCGAATTTGTGGAAATTGTGAGAAAGGAATATCAGTTTCCGAAATTGTTTGTTTGGTCTGAATGTTTGTGTGTTTATGTGATAGTTTGAATTTTGGAATCGGGGATTTAGTTTCATCGAGTTGATTTCTTAATCGTGATTCTGTTGGGCTCGGTTTCTATTTGATTCCGTGAGATGGAAGTGTGATATCTTCGAACGCCGACTCAGGTGGTCAATCACACTCAGAAGTACTTTCTCCGGAGAAGTAACAACAATCGCCAGCGACGCTGATCTAGTTTTTTCGGTGAATAAGAGCAGTAGACCCATCGTTGCCTACGGAAAGCTGCTTCGGATCGGGAGTACTAATGAGTCCGTCCTGGCTCGGATTGCTATTGGTGTTGCGATTTGGAGCTTTCTTTGTGTTTTCAGATGGGAAGGTCTGGAGAGGCGGCCATCAATGCTTCGGTGGGAGGGTTGGTTCAGGAGAGAAGAAAAAGAAGAAGAAACGGAGAGAACATGCCTCGGAGAAGGAGAAAGAGAAGAAGAGAAGAGAAAAAAGAGTTTTTTAATTTATTATTACAAAAATAATAAAACAAGGGTATATTGATAATTGCACATATTTTAAATCTCACGTGACAAAAAACATGACATTTAACGACCAAAATTAGACAGAAGTGGCAACGTGTAATAACGCCATTAGTTAAGAGATTCTCAATGCAACATTTTCGAGTAGAGGGGATGAAATGTAACCGAGGTACGAGTCCAGGGGTAAAAATGAGATTTATTCTTATTTTTATTTTATTTTAGGGGTAAATATAAAATAATATATTATTTTTTTATGGCTATTTGAATAAATTAATAAAAGGATTAAGGGATGAAAGTGTAATTACTTGAACATTTTCACAGTAATGAAAGTGTAATTACTTAAATAAGCATAATACTATTCATTCTCACTCCAAAATTGCATTTTGGAGTACGTTTTGCAGCTCGGTTGGAGTTCAACTTTACTGCATTTGTAAAATATTTAGTTCGGTTGGAGAAGGCCTTAGACCATCCAACACAACAACCAAGAGATATCTCATACTATTTGTAGTAGTGGATCCTACCACCTATTTTCGCTGAATCTATATTATCCCAAAGCCAAAACCATGCATCATCAATAGTCAACACAACACAAGATAACTACTATTATTATGTAATACTTTATATGCTTTATTCAATTTATCTTATTGCCATTTTTTTCACCGAGAGAAAATCAGGCCCACATACAAGGAGGCAAGGCCAAAAAGGGTACTTCCCGGTACAAAAGATCTTGAGAAAGGTCGGAAGAAAACTCTCAAGACATGGGCGTAGCACCATGCATCGACGATGCCAATTACCGCAGGAGCAGCATCACAGCCGGGCGTCTTGCCTTGGCCGGCCTCCCTTGCTTGGTCGGCTTTCTCTGATCCCCTGCTCGGTCGGCCTACCCTTTTTGGCCGACCTCTCTACCTCGGGGCGGTTTTGTTGGAATAGATCTAGGATTAAGAATAATTTATCGTTTCTAGCAAGCGGCGGAATATAAAAAATTCTTTAAAAAATGTAAAATGATTTTACTACCTAGACAAAGTGCATGAGCATATAATTTAAAATTAAAAACTATAATGAGTTTTCACTCGGTACCAACCTCGTTAGAAGCTTGAGCGTTGAGAAGCCTTTGGAAAGGTTGAATCGCTCGTCTCCCCACTTAGCTTGTCTCCTTCGTGTCTTCTTGAATCTGAGTAACCATGATAGTTTCTACCACTAGAGTCTTTCGAGTTTGGTTAGGATTTAGTGTGTGAGCACTTTTAAACACTATGACTCAAGAACTTGTCTTTGAGCCAAAGAGTTAAAACAAAACGCTAGGTCTAATGAGAACCTAGGTGCCAAAACAAAAGAGCAAGAAGAGAGAGAGAGAGATGGAGAGGGGTGGGCGGCAAGTCTATAGAGAGAAGCTCTCAATCTCAAAAACTTGTGTATCCAACATTGTGAATGAGGTGTGGTATTTATAGGAGGAGGGATTGCCTTGAAGAGATAGTTTCCTCTTTTCTATTGAATATCAAATATTCATGAGCACAATCTTTATTTCCCATTCCTATCAAAATACCAAGGTTGAAAATAGTTTTCCATTCCCTTAGTCTTGGCCGCCCACTTTGTATCTCCATGGTAAAAATTTGTTTCCTCTTTTTTATTTTGGCAAGTATCTTCATACATCAATGCACAAAACGATTTCCCTCTTTCTCTTATGATGGTGGACGGTTTTGAGCTTCTAGAACATGCTTCTAGATGTTTCTTTATTTGTTCATGACAATATAAGAAAAACACATGTAGAATTTTCACAGAAAATTCCATAAAATGTAATTCAATCCTCAAGGCCCAATACTCTAATGTTGGCCATGTGAATTAACTTCATTGTCATCATATGACAATGTCAAAAAAAACTTATTTATTGACATTCATACCATCTTATGTCCTAATGGACAAAATTACCATTTTGACAATTTTCGTAAAATTCGTCTAGTTCAACACTTGCTCGGCTGGCCTCTTTGCCTCGGCTGGCCCTTCCTTGCCTCGGCCAGCCTCTTTGCCCTGGCCGGTCCTCCTGTGATGTGGCCGGCCTCTCTCCTTGACCAGCCTATTCGCCCTGGCCGGCCTCTTGCCTCATGATCGGGCCAAATTCATGTGGCCGATCCTTCATCACCGACCGACCTCTTGCCACATGATCAGGCCAAAGTCATGTGGTCGGTTCCTTGCCATATGGCCGACCTAAAGTCCCATGGCCGGCCATCCTGACGCGTCTTTGGCCGGTCCCAAATAAGATTCCTCGAGTCGACTGGTGAGTGAATCTCAAGTCCACGAGTTGACCATTGAGTCCTCGTGTTGACTCCAAGAAAGATTCCTCAAGTTGACTGATGAGTCCTCGAGTCGAATCTCCAGTCCACAGGTCAACTCTCGAGTCCTCATGTCGACTTAGGAGAAAGTCCACGAGGTTATTCTCAAGTCCTCGTGTCGACGTAGAAGCAAGATTCCTGAGTCAAGTGGCGAGTCCTCGAGTTGACTCTTAAGTCCTCGTGTCGACTTAGAAGAAAGTTCACGAGTTGACTCTCGAGTGCTCGTCTTGACTTAAAGCAAGATTTCTCCAGTCCACGAGTTGACCCTCAAGTCATCGTGTTGACTTAGGAGCAAGTCCACGAGTTAACTATCAAGTTCTCGTGTCCACTCCAAGCAAGAGTCCTCGAGTCGAATCTCAAGTCCACGAGTTGATTCCCGAGTCCTCAGTCCACGAGTTAACTCTCATGTCCTCGTGTCACTTAGAAGCAAGGATCTTCGAGTCGACTGACGAGTCCTCGAGTCGACTCTCGAGTCCTTGTTGGAATCGATCTAGGGTTTGAGAAAATAATTAACGCTTCGGTAAGCGGCGGAATTTTAAAAATTTTCTTTTACAAGTAAAACAGTTTTTACTAACCTAGACAAGTGCAAGTACATGTAATTAAAAACCAATATGAGCTAGAAGTT